>NC_135533.1:18800760-19103790 GCF_045843805.1 Urocitellus parryii | reverse complement strand
TAAATATACATAATTTCTTTAATGGAAAAAGGAGCCTGTTTACTGTAACAAAATCTGAAATAACCAACTTACAAAGAAGAAAGCCTTATTCTGGCTCATAATTTTGGAGGCTTCAGGTCACGGTTGGTTCCATTGCTTTTGGGCCTATGATCAGGCAGCACATCATGGCGGGCACATGAGGTGGGTGAAGCTTATCATCTCATGGCAGCCAGAAAGCAAAGCAAAGAGAAAGAGAAGAGGCCAGGGTCCCCACATCCCCTTCAGGGGTATGCCCTCATAGGACCCAAAGCTTCCCATGAGGCCCTACCTCTTAAAGGTTTCCATCACATTTCCGTTGTGCTACACTGAGGACCACGCCTTGAACACCTGGGCCTCTGGGGGACATTCCCTATTCAAATGATAGCAGAGCCCATAAAGGAAGAAGTTCTAGAGCCCACCAATGTCCTACCCAGCTGTAAGACACACTGCCCTGCAAACTTGAGTACAGACCTGCACCCTGCCTAAGGGTCCGTTGGGAAGGACCTAATTGCTTACACAAAACTGGCGGGTTAAGAAGGAGGGGGTCTAAGGCAAGTCATTTCAGAGGAAGTTTGGGTGACAAAACTGCCAAGAAGAATTTTTTTTAAAGTAGAAATTGGATGAGCAGGAGTAAGGCTGAAGGGAAGCCAGGGTGTTTTCTAATTTGAATGGGAAGCTGGGATCAGAGGAACTGAGGACTTGGGTCTCCCTATACAGGGAACAGCTAGACCCGGCACAGATGGATTCCTGTAGGCCAAGGCCAAGGCCAAGGGACAAGTGTCCTGAGGCACGGGGATGCCAAAAGGAGAGTCTCTGCTCTGGCTGGGTGCAAACTGAGCAGTCTTAGAAAGCACTTACGGTGTTCCTGTTTTGCAACGACTCAGGAAGGGCTGGGCATGGAGCCCAGTGGTAGGAAAAGAAATAGGAAATAGTTCTGGCAGAAAGCTTCGGTATGTTCCATTTCTCCTTCTCTTTCTTCCTCCTCCCCCTCTTCTTTATTATTATTATTATTAGTAGTAGTAGTAGTACTTAGTACTCCCTGGGATTGAACCTAGAAACATGTCACTGATTTATATCCCCAACCCTTTTTCAAGGGTTGAAGCTTATCATCTCATGGCAGATGAGACAGCGTCTTCCTAAATTGCCCAAGCTGGCTTCAAACTTTCCATCCTCCTGCCTCAGCCTCCTGAGTCACTGGGTTATAGGCATGTGCCATTGCACCTCGTTTTCTTCTGTCACTTCTAAGAGACTGTTAGCTGGACTTACATCCATCCCATGCCTCTCCATTTATATGAGTAAGTGAAACATATTCTGTCAGCCCCAGAGAGAAACAATGCAACAAAAGTGCTTTTATGAGTTACACAATTTTATTAAAAAATTTTAAAGTATCTCAGCTGGGCATGACACAGCTATTCAGGAGGCTGAGACAGGAGGATCACAAGTTCAAGGCCAGCCTCTTCAATTTAGCAAGACCTTATCTCAAAAGAAAAAAAAAATTAAAGGGTGACAGGGGTAGGGGAGAGGCTAGAAGTGTAGTTCAGTGGTTGAGTGCTTGCCTAGCACTCCAAGGCTCTGAATTCAATATACAGGACTGAAAAGTGAAAAAAGAAAAAAAAATCTGTACACGAGACTCATAAAGCATGGGTGTGGCATAGAACAAGAAGATATCTCTTTCTTGGGGGACTTTAAAGTTTTTGGAAGAGTACTTATCTTAGACAGACAGGCGTGGGCCTCGCTTCTCATTACTTCCCAGCTCCAGTTTTGATGGGTCTTACAAGAATGACGGCATCCTTGGAGTTATCAAGGGCCCTACAACCCCTCTCCTCCTCTAAGTAAGCCACCTCCCGCTGCCCCACACTGGGATGGAACTCAGGGGTGCTCTACCACTGAGACACATCCCCAGCCCTTTTTATTTATTTATTTATTTATTTAAATTTTGAGACAGGGTCTAGCTAGATTGCCCAGTCTGGGTTTGAACTTGCAATCCTGGGATTTTAAATGTACCACCATGCCCTGCTAAGACTTTTTTGTTTCTTTTAATCTGGGTAAGTTATATGCTTAGATCCTTCTTCTCTTGAGAGAAATTCAAAGCTAGGAGATTCCTCAGTTCATCAAGGAAATAAAACTTTATTTTCAACTAAATGAAATTAAAATTAATTATTGATGGCATGAAGAGAAGCGGGCTGGGTGCAATGGCTTCTGGTAGATTACATCGACTTTGGAAAATTTTCTGCTGACACTTGCCTTCTCCTTTATTTCATTTTGACTTCTATTTAATTCAGGATTCAAATCCACTACATTTATTATTTCTTCTCTCTAGGTGTCAGTGGGGCTTGGGGTACACATAGAATGTTGCAGGATGGAAGTGGGGCTGGGCTGTGTCTGCCATCTGTGGGTTGGCTCCCCCTGAAATGTGACTTGTCTATCTGGCCCTTAGATGTGGTCAACCCTGTCTACAGGCATCCAAGATGTCCATATCACCATCAAATCCCAAGCCATAGAGCCCCTGCCCTAACCTGAAACTCATCTCTTCTCAATGTGATGAGCAGTCTGTGTACTTTACAGACTTTACAATCCCAACTATGAGGTCTCTGGGGCCTGGCTGGCTCTCTTCCTTCCATCCAGCTCCCACAGTAGACATGCACCATGGAGCTTCTCTTCCTACCATGTGCAGAGGCTCATGGGGCATCCTGAGGCTGCCCTGGGACCTGCACACCTGGATGCCTCCTGTTGTCATTGTGATTGTCCTAGGGTCTAGGGCTTCCCTGCAGGACTCCAAGCCTTTGTCCTACCTTCACCCTGGGAAGTGGGGGTGCAGATCTTTCTGGGACTTCCCAACTCAACTGGATATCCCCAGAGGTACTCCCGTTTTCTTAATCATCTCTACCATGAGATTATCGATGGTTCTTATTTTCTTACATAATCTTTTATTTTCCTTTTTACAAAGAGCATATATTGCTTTTGTAATGATAAAAAGTGAAAGCTGAAGCTGGGCATGGTGGAGCATGCTTGTAATCCCAGCTGCTCAGGAGGCTGAGGCAGGAGAATCACTAATTCAAAGCCAACATTGGCAAGTTAGCTAGGCCCAAAGCAACTTAGCAAGACCCTGCCTCCAAAAACAAACAAACAAAGAAACAAACAAAAAGCGCTGGGGATGTGGCTCAGTGGTTAAGCATCCCTGAGTTCAATCCCTGGTACCAAAGTGAAAGTTGAAGCAGGGGCAATGGCACATACCTGTAATCCTGGAGATTGAGGCAGGAGAATCATACATTCAAGTCTCAGCAAATTAGCAAGATTCTAAGCAACTAAGTGGTGTTATGGGCTAGGCCATATGGGCAATGACCAAACAGACTCCATTTTACCCTGAGACCCCATGTCATGTAAGAAATGCTTCTCCCATGAGAAAACTCCACCTCTGCCATCCTGATCCTGCTTAGCACACCCTGCTTAGAAACGCAAATGTTTCTGTTCTTACACAATGCAAAATTGTTCTCTTTTTGGTTCCCATTTTTCTTGGACAGTGTACCCTGTCAGAGAATGGTTGTCTAGACGTTAGTAACCATTCTTTAACGTGTACCCAACTAAGGTCGTTTTGACTCCCTTCACCTTCTGCTTCTGATTTTAGGTCTCATGATGTTTGTTTATGGCTTTGAATCATAGCAACAGCCACTTATGATTAATGTGATTTGGGACTATAAAGGTGCGCTCTCAGCCTTGCAGGGAGTTGAAGGGTATAGACTTGCAGGCCGCTCCTTGGCCCTCCAGCTGGTGAATAAAGATGGTTCTGTCTCCTGCTTTAAGATTGACTTGGTGATTTATCCTAATCTCGCCATAACATTTTGGAGGCCCCAGCAAGATGATCACTGCAGTGAAGGCTGTGGCTCTCTGGCGCACAGGTGTCCCAGATCCTCTGACGCAGAGAGGTGCCCTCCCCTCTCTAGCTGTGGGAGCTCTCTGCTTTGTGAGGGTCTGGACCTCCTGTGGTGACCAACTGGAGCCCACCCATAGAAGCTCTGATATGACTCACATCTGTAATCCAGTGGCTTTAAAGGAGGACAGATCTGCATAATGTTGGGAGGTACCTCATTTATTCTTTCCATTTGAGTCGATTGTAAGATTGTAAAGCAGTGGAGGTTCCTAGTGCCTAACTGTAAATCTTTAGAAGTGTATCAGGGGCTCTCCTCTGGGGGTGTGTAAAGTGCTTGATTGTAAAGCCTAAAGATGTACAAGTGATCCAAATACCTTTGGTTCACGTGGTCAAACAATTAATAAAATGTCAATGTCTATAAAATGTCTAATATCCATTTTTTTTCTAGGATTTTTCTTCATCAAGAAAGAGATGGCTGATGCTATTCAATACACTTGTCTGATGTCTTGGTTTTAAAAATAAGTAAATTAGATTTGACATACGTGGGATTGATCATGGATGTGTTTGTTAGAGATATCTAATTGGTTTACAGAATGAAAGCACTAACTGTTAAATATAACATCAAGTATTCTTAACTCCTTCAATTCTATAAATTAACATACTTAAACATTACTGGTGTTTTCATAAATCGGTAAAAATTGCTCTGTGTCATTACTAAAAACTTGGTTATTAAGAGTTAAATGTACCAAAAGGTATAATTCTATAACTGCGTTTCAAATAGAGTACTGTAAATATCATAAAGTATTTCTCCTGCAGGTTTCAAATAGAGTAATTTGTCTAAATTCAGAAATTTACAAGGGTTGCTTCAGAGTGTAAATTTTTAAAAGGGGGTCAAATGATAGGAAAAAAGTTTAAAGATTCTAAATATAAAAAATGTTTCTAGGTAAGAAAGTCTTCATGTGGCAAAGTTATAATGCATCTAAGTAAACAATAGAGGGTCTAATTAAGTGACAAAAAGATCTATATAAATAAAGGGTAAATTTTAAAAGATTTGCGTGTAACTAAGTGTTGCAATAGGCGAAAAGTGCGACTTATGCAGTTGAGGGGGAGAAATGAAGAATGTTCATGCGCTTCTGCCCTTTTCAATGCTTTATTCACTCAAATCACTGATTACAATTCCACTCTATGGATTCCAGAAAATGACAATCCTTAATGCTAGGCACTGCGATAGATATAATCAATTCACAGCAAACAATTCTAGATTCATTCTGAGCACTGCAAACATGCTTAATCATGACAGGCTTGTGACAGTCATTCCCTCTGTGCGCTAAGCTCAAGTGCTAGGTCTAAAGTCTCAAGCCTTAGGGTCCAGCAGATGCACAGGCACTCAGACGGTGGTGATCAGATCAGGAACCAAGATAGGCTTCTCCTGGGGTGGAGCTGACGGCTGGCTGAGGAGGTGGTCAAAGAGAGAAGTCCTTTTCTCACCAGGGTCAAGAGGCTGCTGTAGAGTTTGAGAGCGGTGAGAACAACACAGAGGATCAGGCAGATGAGAAGAGTTGGGATGTCAGTCCAGGTCCTCATCAAGCTCTCAGACTTGTGTGCATCAGTGTTGGCTGGCTGAATGTCTGTTCATTTGCTCCTTCATTTACACTAAATTTTGGGGCTTCTGACTACCCTTTCAATCCCTATCAGCTGCTACCGGATTTCTCAGTGACGTCGTTCGTTCTGAGGTTAAAGCATCTGTTCTCCTGGTCCAAACCCTGATTTTCTTGCTTCTCATTTTTTATCAGGGCAAGAGCAATGCCAGAGACTTCACTCAGAGTTTGTCAGGGTGGGGAGAAGTGACTTGTTTACGCCTGAGGGCCATACTGGAGGACTCTGTAGGTGTGCCTGGTGAGACTGCAGGTTTCAAAGTGGAGTTTTTAAAATGGAGTTGCTTAGGCTAAAGTCTAAGGCTATCCTTACACTAAGTTGGTTAAAAAGAAGTAATATGATCAGTTAAAACTATTCAAGTTTGTTCCCTAAAGTCAAATATTAATGTACTAATTATGTACATCAAATATTAATGTACTAATATAAATCATTTTAATCTTTAATTTAAAATGACAAGGATTTCTTAAAGCATTAATTTATTCTTAATATTGTGTCTGTTAAGTTTTATTTTCTAGAACAACTAGTCTTAAGAAATTAAGGTTTGTACAACTGGTTAAACAACAACTGATATTTTAGGGGACTGTACTATATTACAAAGTCTAAATTTTTCTTTAAGATCTAGACTTGGATAATATAAAACATAAATATAATTATGACATTATTACTCTTCTTTGCATATTAAATATGCTCATATCTTCCAGGTATAAAAGTCTTTAAAGAAAAAGGTTTAAAGAAGCATTTTATCAAGCTGGTGTTCTCCAAACTAAAGTTGACTGTAATGGTCGTTTCGACTTATAAGGATAACAGATTTTATTGGGGATTTAGTTATATCATTAATTGTTTTTTAACCAAACCTAAACCTTAGGTTACTTTTTACAGTTGGATAAATGTAAATGTATTTCTAAAAGTTAATGAGAGCCTAATCAGCAATTTAGTGAGGCCCTAATCAACTCAGTGAGACCCTGTCTTTAAATAAAATATAGAAACAGGATAGGGATGTGGCTTGGGGGGTTGAATGCCCCTGGATTAAATTCTCAGTACCAGAGAGAGAGACTTTCCCTTGCCTCAACAAACTATGTCCATCCCCGCCAAAGTCAATAGATCTTTGGAGAATCTTCCATTGTGTGTGACACTTAAGGGTTAACAAACCATTAAGTGTCAGTCACAAAGTCATTCATAACTTTTTTTTTTTTTTTTAACTAGGAACATTTTGCAGGAGTTGTTAATCTGTAATTTACAGCAATCAGGTTTACTACAAGAACCTTTTTCTTTTGCCAGGCATCGTGGCACTCTCCTGTAATCCCAGCCACTCTGGAGGCTGAGAATCCCAAGTTCAAAGCCAGTTTCAGCAATTTAGGGAGTCCCTAAGCAATTAAGGGAGATCCTGTCTCAAATGAAAAGGACTGGGGATGTGGCTCCGTGGTTAAGCGCCTCTGGGTTCAATCCCTAGTACCAATATAAATAAATAAAATAATAAATAAAAATAATTTTTTTCCCTCAATTCTGGAAGTTGAACCCAGGACTACATGCAAACCCAGGCACGCACTCTGCCTCTGAGGTTTGTCCCCAGCACCAGCAATTAATTTTACAAAAGAACTTCCTGTTCTAGTGTCTGCGCTTGGCTCTGGCTCCTCCTCTTGGGCCAGGGCCAGCCTCCCTAACCAGGATTTAAAGGGACTGTGAGCCTCATTACCAGGACACCAGACATCTATTTGCTCTCTCAAAGCCATTTCTGCACCAACCATGGCCACCTTCGTGGAGCTCAGCACCAAAGCCAAGATGCCCATTTTGGGTCTGGGCACCTGGAAGGTAAATATGCAAATTTTAGGAGGCCTGCTTCCCTCCAGGGTTGTCTGAATACTTTTCTCTGTAGTCAGTTGGGGCAGGGGCTTAAAGAGGTGAAATTCAGCTCTAGAGCTGAATTTCTCTGGGCTGATGGAGGCTGGAAAGTTACAGACTGGCTTTTCTGGGCAGGGTGAGTGCTTCACTAGCGAGTATCAAGTTTCCAGCACAAGTTGGACTTTCTAAAAAAAGAAAGAGGGGAAGAAAGAGAAACAAAAAGTACAGGGCAGCTACTCTCTGCAGTCTTTTTCTTCTAAAACACTGCTTAGTTCTGGGACATGCAGAGAGGGGCTCAGCATTTCTTGGCCTTGGGTTTGGTGATGGCTGAGTGATTGTGAGGATCCAGAGCTCTAATAAGGAGGGCTCGGGGTGTAGTACAGTGGTAGAGCGCCCTGAGTTCAATACCCAGTAACTTAACAAAACAACTCTGACCCAACCCAGGCTACAGAATCAATATTTGCTTTACTGAGATCCCCAGTGGTTGTCATGCTCATTAAACTCTGAGAAGTACTGGGATCACAGACAGCCTGGGTCATCACAGAGTCAGGAGCGAAGGTCCCACTCTGGCTGTGTTATTGTCAGCAGGCAAAATGCTAAAGGCACCTCCCGGGCCTCAGGAAGCAGATTCACTGGCCTCTCTTGGAATTTTAACTCTTGCCCTTTTTTTTTTTTTTTTTTTTTTTTTTTTTTTACCATTTCCCTCAATGCTGACATCACCTTAGCTAGTTTCCAAGATCCATCTTTGGAACCCTTCTCTCCTCATGGCTCATCTTGCTGAGTCATTCCTCTGTGTCTCTCTCTCTTTTCTCTCTTTTCTTTTTTTTTTTTTTTTTTTTTTTTTATACTCAGGTCATTCTACCACTGGTCTATATCCCCAGCCATTTTGACTTTTTATTTTGAGATAAGGTCTTGCTAAGTAAGTTGCTGAGGTTAGCCTTGAACTTGTGCTCTTCCTGCCCCTGCCTCCCGGGTCACCTCCTGGCTCACTGGGATTACAGGTGTGCGCCATCACACCTGACCTCCTGAGTTACTTCAGGTCTAGTTTTCAGCCTGGCTTTGAGAACACTGAAGTGGAAGCTATCCATATTTTCCAGCAACTGGAGATACTTCAGGACTTACCTGAATTACAGAGGAATGAATTGGCTTTTAGGTAGGATAGGGCTCCAGGTCACAATCATAAAATTAATTAATTTGTTTTTCTTTTGAAAAGTTTTCCAAAGTGAGTTTTATTCCCTGTTTTCCCCTGGCAAATGGGACCTAGATTTGGAGGAAAAGGAACTGATGGCCTTTTCTGTGCCTTTTAGTCTCCCCCGAACAAAGTCAAAGAAGCCGTGAAGGTGGCCATTGATGCAGGCTATCGCCACATAGACTGTGCCTACGTCTATCAGAATGAGAATGAGGTGGGAGAAGCCATCCAAGAGAAGATCCAGGAGAAGGTGGTGAAGCGGGAGGACCTCTTTATTGTGAGCAAGGTACGTATGGCCCATTTGGTGGGAGGACTGGACTTCAAGGCAGGCAGAAGTAGGTGGATGTGGTCAGTGCCAAGAACCCTCCCAGCCTTTCCTCTATGTCCATGTTAACCCAGCTCTCTTCATGTGGGCCTTTAGTACGTCCCTCAATACAACATCCACATGAGTACTGACATGTGAAAGATACTGCCATAGTCCCACCCACCTGAGTGGGGCTGGCTCCAGTGCCCTGTCTTCCCTGTTTTCTATCAATGGGATCCCTCTGCCCAGTGACGATCAGAGGCTAAGGGTGCAAACAGTGATGGATCCTGACGCCAGACCTTCAGCACTGTGGTCTCAATGGATGTTGCACTGAGGTTCTTAGTCAGAGGGTTTTGGAAAATGGTGGGAGCATTTTTTATTATCATTTAGAGATTTCTTTTTATTTCAAGCCAGTAAAAACTGTGTTATAAAGTGTATAACAAAGAAGGAAAGGGATAATTGTTACATGAAGGAGTTGAAACCTGCTGGATCCATATTAGAAGCAATTCGCTAAAAAATCTGTAGTTCCAGGTCCTTGGAAAGTGCTTCTGGTAGGATAAATAGAGTAGCTGTAGGCAGGGCCCCATCTGAAAAAATTCCTTATCAAATCATCAGTTGGGGCCTGATAGACTTGAAGATACGGGTGTATAGAATAAGGGAACATGTGCTTGAAATGTAAAAGCTAATCACAATTCCTACCCTCAGCTGAGAGCCAAGGAAGGGAATAACACAGCTACAAAAATATTTAATTAGTGGCCAAATATTTTAACCAACGTCAGAAACAGAATGTTGAGAGTGTGAAAAAATAAATTGGCCTGATATCACAGTGTCTAGGCCCGAAATTCCAGAGACTTAGGAGGCTGAAGCAGAAGGATCACAAATTCAAGGCCAGCCTCATCAGTTTAGCCAGATCCTGTCTCAAAATAAAGTATAAAAAGGGCTGGGTAGCTCAATGGTACAGCATCCCTGGGTTCAATCCCCACTACCAAAATAAATAAATTGCGCTCATCTCAGGAAATACAGACTTGGCTGAGGACTTTGTGTGCTGGGTCACTGTCTTAACCACCTTAGTTATAAACGACCTGTTCTCAGGATGGATCATGCAAATCACAAAGCAGGGAGAGTGAGTGTGGTACAGCCTCTCTCTCCCCAGTCCTCAGGCCTTGCTGTCTCCCCCTGCAGTTGTGGTGCACCTTCTTTGAGAGGAAGCTTGTGAAGGAAGCTTGTCGGAAGACCCTCAAGGATCTGAAACTGGACTATCTGGATGTCTATCTTATTCATTGGCCCCAGGGATTTCAGGTTTGAACTACTCCTGAGCAGATAGATGCCAGAAAATAACTGTGCCAGGATGGGGGTATCCAATGGACAGGAGTTCTTGTGCAGAGCAGGAAGGTGCTGGTCTGGAAGAGAGGCCTAGATGACACGTGGCCACTGAGGTAGGCACGTGCTTAAGTTTTCTTGCAGTTGCATCTGAGAGAGAGAGTGATTTCTGGCAACCCAAATAAGCTGCAACTGCCATGTGGACTTTGTCTTGATTGTGTGCCTCCCAGGAGAACTCTTGGGATACTCTTGCATAACATTATCTCAGGGCTCAACACTCCTGTTAATCAAAGCACACCCTGGGAGTGGCATCTTGGAGAAAAGCCCAAGTGTGGTGATACCGAAAGGTAGCCATTTCTCACTAAATAAATAGACTCTGCTTCTGCCCTGCTCCTGGAGGTGAGAGGGACATGAATTCCCAGCCTCTTCCCTCATGGTCAGCTAGGTGATGTGGTAGGCCACCCAGGCTCCTAGAAGCTGTGAGGACAGAAGTGAGTTAACATCTTCCCTAGGAAAACCATACCTTGAGATTCAACCTTTGTATATTGACCTTGAAATTAATGTTTACCTCCAAGTTTATCCGGGGTCTGATAATATAAAGTTAATGTCCATGGTGATAATGATGGCTTCTAGAATATTCTAATGATGGATTGTAAAATCAATCCAGTAGTTTATAAAATGTAAGAATTTCCATGCCACAATAGACTGATATGGAGATTTTATTGAAACTCACTATCTACAAGTGTGTTCTCCAGAGCTTGATAAAAATAGTGTGCATATGTGGGTATAAAAATGGGAATCAGAGCCAGGCACAGTGGTGCATGCCTGTAATCCCACTGGCTCAAGAGGCTGAGGTGGGAAGATCATGAGTTCAAAGTCAGTCTCCACAAAAGTGAGGTGCTAAGCAACTCAGAAAGACCCTGTCTCTAAATAAAATACAAAATAGGGCTGGGGATGTGGCTCAGTGATTGAGGGCCCCTGAGTACTCCAGTACCCTGCCCACCCCACCCCCGCCAAAAAAGTAGAAATCAGGATCTGGAAACCTTGTTCAACAGGACCACGTATCCAGATGCATATTACAATAAGCTTTTTATTCTCCTTTTACAGGCTGGGAAGGACTTATTCCCCAAAGATGATAAAGGCAACAACCTCATCAGTAAAGAAACATTCTTGGATGCCTGGGAGGTAGGTTCCAGTTTCTTCTAAGTGTGTTGGGAGAAAAAAAAAAAATTTCCCTCGGTCATGGATGAAACTCCATGAAGGAGGCGTTGTGTCTAACTCCACCACTGTTATCCTCCAGTTTTTCTCACTCCTTCCTTATCACCTTTGGACTCAGAGTCCATCTGACATGATTTACATTTTCAAGGCTAAAACTGTGTTCTCAAATGAGATTATAGATATAATGTACCCTAATTTGGGGGATACACATGCTATTCCAAAGCCATGGGAGGAAATTTTAAAAAGGCATTTTGACTTGAGTTTGTAGGTGTTAGCTGAGTAACCTTGGATCAGTTATTTAACTCCTGAAATATTCAGTTTCTTATTTTTTAAAAATACTATAGATAGGTGGGTACAGTGGCACACTCCTGTAATCCTCGAAACTCAGGAGGTTAAGGCAGGATGATGGCAAGTTCAAGGCTAGCCTCAGAAAATTCGCAAGACCCTAAGCAATTTAGAGAGACCCTGTTGCAAAATAAAAAAATAAAACAGAGCTTGAGATGTGGATCAGTGGTCAAGTGCCCCTGGGTTCAATTCCCAGTACCAATAAATAAATAAATAAATTCCTTAATTAAATAAAATAAAAAGGACTGGGGATGTAGCTCAGTGGTAAAGCACCCCTGGTTTAATCTCTCTCTCTGTGTGTACACACTGATATTTGTCCTCAAGATATGGTAAAGATTAAGGTAGCCAACATGCTAAGAACTTTAATCATGGTCAATTTAATCATCTAACCATAAGAGGGAGTGCTACTAGGGAGAGTTACTTTTCCCACTTACAAATTATATGATTGAGACCTAGAAAAGTTGTTAACTTGTCGGGTCATGGAGCAAGTGTGTGGCAGAGCTGGGGTTGACTCAGGACTCAAGTTTGTCTAAGAAGTTCAACTGCATTGGTCTTTAGCAGAGCGCTTGGCAAAAAGTGAACACACATCATTCAAACATAAGGGAAAAGGAGTGCCCCTCTTCCTAGATCCAATATGACCTCATTCACATAATTTGTGTCTAAAATTAAATTAAGGCATGAAAGGTTTTCTGAAGTTTTTTTATTTTTTTGAAACGATCATGTGCTCTTGCAAAATGCCAGCAGAAAACAAGTGAATGAACAAGTCATAAATGAATAGTGACAAAGGGTTTCAGGGATCATATTGTTCTATCATCTGAGTGGGACACATTTCCTGAGTTTGTGTTGTTTTTTACCACTTAAAATAGGTTAAAACTGTCCTAGCCTGGAATTGATATGAAAAATTAAATGCAAAGTTTTTATTTTATTTTGAGACAGAGTCTCACTAAGTTTGTTCAGAAATGTTTACCCATGAGCACAGCTTTCTTGCTTTGAACCTCAGCAACCAGCAATAAGAAAATTTAGATAGCAAAAATGATGTGATATCAGGAAAAGTATAATGAAGCAGGAAAACAATCACTTTATAATGACAAGGTTGGCAATCCTGGAAATACACTTGAAAGGAATTATCTTTGGCAAGTAAATCATTAAATTTGCCTGCTAACAGCAGAAAGCTTGATACTTGGAAGTATGGGAAGAAACTATCTGAATTTCTATGGGTGGGTTTTAAAGACTGTCCTCAACCTCTCTGAGTTGTACATGAAAAGAAAAAGAAAAAAAAAAACCCAAAACTATTGGTTGTTGCCACCTGTAGTATTGCCAATGGATTTTCTCAGCAGGGATATGCCATTTATAGTTAAGTTCTGCAAGTCAAAATGATAAAAGAAGCAATGCTTTATATAATTAAGAGCCATGCCAAATTATTGAAAGTCTCATATCTCAGGGCTGGACATGCCTGTTAATAACAGTGACTCAGGGGGTTGAGGAAGGAGGATTGCAAATTGGAAGCCAGCCTTAGCAATTTAGTGAGGCCATAAGCAACTTAGTGAGACTCTGTCTCAAAATAAAATAAAAAGGACTGGGGACGTTGCTTGGTGATTAAGTACTCCTGAGCTTTACCCAGTACCAGAAAACATATAATAATATCTCAGAAGCGTGAGACTATATATAGAAGTAAATCAAATACTTTATCTTAGGAAGATGTCAATTTGTCATAATATCCAACCTTCTTCTATAATTAAATATAAATCTATGTACCAAGTGGAAGAACACCATGAATATACAAGCTGTGAGCTGGAACCCAGGGGCACTTTACTACTTAGCTACATCCCTAGTCCTTTATTTATTTATGGTACTGGGGATTCAACCCAGAGTTGTTTAACCACTGATCCACATCACCAGCCCTTTTCTGCATTTTATTTAGAGACAGGGTCTTACTAAGTTGCCTAGGACCTTGCTAAGTTGCTAAGGCTGGCTTTGAATTTGGGATCCTCCTATGTCAGCTTCCTGAGCTGCTGGGATTACAGGTATGCACCACCATGCCCAGACCTTTTAATTTTTTATTTTTAGACAGGGTATTGCTAAGTTGCTGAAGATCCTGCTAAACTGCTGAGGCTGGCCTTGAACCTGCAAACCTCCTGCCTCAGCTTCTGGAGTCATTGGGATTATAAGTGTTGTATTTTTCTTTAGTGACCTTTCAAGGCATTATCCAGCCACATAGTCTAAATACTTGTTTGATGTAGTCACTAAAATATACTTATTAAGCCTGAAACTTCAAGAATAGATACTATTTTCTCTTTGCTAATGACAAAATTGTGGCCATAAAAAGAAATTTGAATTCTAGTTAACTTAGAAAAATATCAACATATTTATTTTCTTGCCACAAGTCACATTCTGTTTGAGGAAGTTTTCAGGTTTAATGATATAATGAACAATATAGTGGTTTATGTGAATGGGCTCAAAATGAAAATTTTGGCAAGACTCACAAAATAGCTTGAGATTTCAGCATTCGTTTTTGCATTAAATTGAGTGCATTAATTTGATAGGTCAACTTTGTCATATGTATTCACTATTCCTTTTCATTGCAGGTCATGGAGGAGCTGGTGGATGAGGGGTTGGTGAAAGCTCTTGGTGTTTCCAACTTCAACCACTTCCAGATTGAAAAGATCTTGAATAAGCCTGGACTCAAATATAAACCAGTGACTAACCAGGTAAATTCTATTCAACGAAAGGGTCCTGCCCTATTACTACTTAACATTAGGAGGCAAGTCCAATGCTATATACTGAGTCTAGTCTCAGGGATCAGTGGTAATGATGCTTTCAGGGTGGTGGAAGACAGATCTCAGGGTCTGGTTTAGTAAGTCTGTCAATATATTGTGTGTAGAACGTTCTGTGAACCATTCAAAATGCAAGCAAACTTTCCTAATGATGGAGATTGTTCATACTTGCAGGTCGAGTGCCACCCATACCTCACCCAGGAGAAACTGATCCAATATTGCCATTCTAAGGGCATCACTGTTACAGCCTACAGCCCCCTGGGCTCTCCAGATAGACCTTGGTGAGGCTTCTGAGTGGTGGGTCTTTGTCTTAGTACTCTTAAAAACATTACTTTATAACTAGTTGAGTTTGGTATGAATCTGTAAGTCACCAGAAAGAAAAATGTGTCTAAGGCAATGTGCTTAACCCCTCCAAATGGGATTATGGTGGGAAAGAATGGGAGTTTAAAAAGAAAGTGCAACACTTCTGACCCTCTGAGAATACTCCAGTGCTAGACCAGGCTTGGTGAAATGCTGAGGCTCCAGAGCCCGTGGATGGACTGGCTCATGGGAAAGACACAGAGCTTCTGGGTTTCTCCTGTTGGTGTCTCAAATGGAGAAGGCTCTGATGCCTAGCCTCGAGATTGACATTGGAGTGATGTGCTTATGCATTTGGTAACCATGGTGATTATTCATAACAGCTAACTTTCTGCTTCTAGGGCTAAACCCGAAGACCCTTCACTATTGGAGGACCCTAAGATCAAGGAGATTGCTGCAAGGCACAAAAAATCCCCGGCCCAGGTACAATGTGGGGTTTTTTTGCTTTTTCTCTTTATCCAGCAATCCATTCATTCTACAGTCTTCTGTTTTATTCCTTGTATTGTCTTCATTTGACTCATTAGAGGGGAGGGAAACAGGAAGTGAAGCACACTCATGTGCCTTCTTGGAAGTCTTGTTAGGACCCCCAGGAAATACAGTGGGTGTCAATGAAACAAGGTTTATTAGTCAGCTTTCTGTTGTTGAGAAAATCAACGGAAAGGAGAAAAGATTTATTTTGGCTCAGGGTTTCAATATTTCAGTCTGTGGTCATTTGGCCTCATCACTTTGGGCCTTGGTGAGCCATGTATGGGCCAGGTGTGGTGGAGCAAAGGTGCTGACATCATAGGTGCGGGGCCGGGGGGGGAATGAGAGAGAGGGAGAGAAAGAGAAAGAGAGACCCTTCAAACAAAGGCCAGTGACCTACTTCCAACTAGGTTCACAGCTCTCTGAAGTTTCCACCACCTCCAAATAGTGCCACACTTGGGGACCGAGCCTTCAATCCATGAGCCTTTGGGGGTATTCCAGGTCCAAACTCTAACACAAGTATGGCCTCTGTCTATTGGCTTCCTACCAAGTTGTCTAGCTGAACCACAGAGAATGGTTTGGGGTTCATATGCCGTCTGTACCACATGTCAGCCTTATGACCTCTAAGGACACCTTCGTTTCTAAACAAGGAAAACCATAGGGTTTTCCCATAACCTGCTAGTTAGGGAGGGAAGGGGAGAACTGGCCAGTGTCTCTAATGGTTAAGCACTTGGTCCAACATTCACTGTTGTAGCTAAAGCCTCAGTGAGCTACAGAGATATTTTATTTTTCCTTTTTCTGGGAGAGGGGGGTCCTTGTGGACAAGTAGAAATATGAAGTCCTCTTTCTTTACAGGTTCTGATCCGGTTGCATATCCAGAGGAATGTGGTGGTGATCCCCAAGTCTGTGACCCCAGAACGTATTCTCGAGAACTTTCAGGTGAGATCTATCTGATCACCTGCTATTCCCCAGTGGAGGAGGCGGCAAGGGGGACTCTCTCTCCAGGTTTTTCATCTCATCCCTGTGTATTAGTGGCTCCCACCATCTTCTCCACTCTTAAGTCAGGAATCTGGCCTCAGAGCTGAGAGAAATGATCACAGGATGTGCTAGGGCAGTGACAGAGAAGCCCTGTCAGATCTGAGCCCACTGAGAAGGTTCCTAGTTGCCCTTGAGCAGTCAGGTCATGGGCCACCCGAGAGACCGCCTAGCAGCAGATGAGAGATGGACTGTACTTGAAGAACTGTCCTTCTAGAAGAACCTATGTGAACAGGATGCCGTATAAACTGAGGTTTAATACCTACAAGTCTGCTATCCCTCCTTTGGGCACATTACACCCTATAAATACTGCAGAGTCTGGTGTGGGGGGGAAGGGAGAAATGGGGGTGGGGCAGAAAAAGAGACTGGGGATCTAAGCCAAGGACACTTTATCACTGAGCTATATCCCCAGCCTCCCTCACTTTTTTAAGGGGGGGGGGTCTTGCTAAATTGCCCAGGCTGACCTTAAACTTGGTTTCCTCCTGTTTCAGTCTCCCAGGTAGCTAGAATTATGGCACATACCACCACATCTAGCTAAATACTACAGTCTTTGTGTGGGGCCCAATTTAGAGAAAAATTTATATCCACTTGACATACAAAGGACATCTGGACTCCTGTGGCCAGTTTGTGCTACAGATATGAGCTTACTCCCTGCTAAAATAACTGGAGATCTCAAATCCCAGGAATTGTCTTGCCAAGGATGTTTTGGAATTCTTTTCCTTTCCAGGTCTTTGACTTCAAATTGAGTGATGAGGAGATGGCGACCTTACTCAGCTTCAACAGAAACTGGAGGATCTGTAACCTGACTGAGTAAGTGTCAATGGGTTAATAAGAAAGATCATGGGGTTTTGTTTGTTTTGAAGAGGTAGAGGATTAGCTGGAAAGATTGGAAGGCAGCCGCATCTATATTTGTCTTTTAGTACTATTTTCTTGTTGTTTTTGAGTACCCCTATTGGAGTCCTGGGGAATCATTCTGGAAAGACATATTCCTAATTGCTGCTCATTATCTGAACTTCTGAATGTAGAGCTAGAATTTCAAGAGAAGAGGTGTCATTGCTCTGTAGGAGGCAGAAGTTTCCATTCATTCATTCACTCAGCAGTTTACTGGTCATCTACAATGTGCCAGGCATTTTCTAGGTGTTTGGGAGATCACACTTTGTACAAAGTTCCTGCTGCCACAGTCTTAAATTCTAGTTAGGGAGAACAAAAGTAACTCAAAATATATATGTCAGATAGTAACAAATTATACAGGAAAATAAAGAAGGGTAAAGGGGATAGGAAGAGGTGGGTCCTGGGGAGGTTGGGACTTAATATTGAGTAGGTGAGGGAAGGTTTTGCTGATAAGGTGACAGTTGAGCAGAAACCTGAAGAAAGTAAAAAATAATCCATGTGGATTTGGGGAAGAAGAGTGTTTTGGGCAGTGAAAGCAGCAATTTCAAGGGCCTTGAGGTGAGAATGTGTTTGGAGCATTTGAATAGAGAGGGCAGTGAGGCTGGAGTGGAATGGATGACAGGAAGAGTAGGAGGGATGAGGCTGGAGAGAGGTGTCCAGGCTCAGAGCAGACACAGAGGGCGTAAACCATGAGAGGGACTTTCATTTTAGCTCTGAGCTGAGAAACCATTGGAGGATTTTGAACCGAGGGCTGGCAGGATTTGACTTAACATGTTTATGATGCCATTAGACATCTAAGAGGGAATGTCAAATACAGAGTTGGACTGGAGGATTCAGGAGTAAACCTACCTGGCTTCTCCTCCCAGCCCCACCGTTTACTTACCAGCTGTGTGGTAACTTCATCAAGTTGGCTTCTGTATCTACAAAATACGGAGGGTAGTAGTAATTACAGCAAACATCTATGGAATGTTGGCTCAGAATGTACCGGGAATCCTGAGTCCTTTACCTGTGTTGTTAAGTCAAGCATCAATTCCACTGTTATTCCCAACTCTCAGTGTTGTGAGAATGAATTGACAACACTTGTAAGGTGCCAGGCCTGGTGGAAGCCATTGAATTATGATTTCATTCTGGTGCCCTGGTCACTACTTACTTGCCTGCCTGCTTTTCTTAAATACCTCTCCCACTGATTTGAAGGAAGGTCAAGGTATGAGCTCCCTACTTAGTCCTCACAGAGTCTTGGGGGAAGGTGGCTGAGGGAGCATCAGAGAAGACTGGTTTGTTAGACCACAGTTGCTGCTTTTGTGGAACACATTCTCTCTGCTTGTTTCTGCAGCCAGGCTAATTTGCCGGACTACCCCTTCAATGCCGATTACTGAAGCTGAATCTCCTGATGAGACACCTGGTGGATTCTTTCTCTTCACTGAAGAGAAAGAATTTGCTCTCCCTGAGGTCCATTTTAACTAAATTTATATGAAATTATATTGTGCTTGATCTTGTCAGAATCTAGGCAAAATTAGAAAAAAATAGTTTATTAGTGGATTATAATTGTACATAATGGTCCATGCACGCAATATTAGTTGCTCAATCTCCTTCCCGGAACCTTCTTTCCTTCTCCTCCCTCCCCCTAAGCAAGGTTTTATTTAGATCCATATGTTGAACCAAGGAAAGGCTTATCACAGGGAAGTATGACTCAGATGAGCAAATGACTATTTCTTCCACTTATTTGATCTGAACAAATGTTTGTTAAACAACAGGGCTCTGCTACCATTGAGGATGCAAAAATAAAAATAATAAAAAAATAATGAAAGTAATCAATGTGTACTGAAAGTTCACTGTGCACCCATACACCTTGAAGTGCTTTTCCTCTCTGTGAGCTCACTGAATTCAACTTTCATCACTCCAGTTTTTCAGAAGAGGAAATGGAGGCTCAGGGAGGTCTGGGAACCTGCTCAAGGTAAACCGGGGAGTAAGTGGCTGAACCAAGTTTCCTTTTTACCCCTAGCACAGGGGATTGAACTCAGGGGGCACTCTACCAAAGAGCTATATCTCCAGCCCTTTTTGTTTTGAGACAGACTCACTAAGTTGCCAAGGCTGACCTCAAACTTGCATTCCTCCTGCTTCAGCCTCCTAAGTCTCCCTAGGATTTCAGGCATGTGCTGCTAGGCCTGGTTCTATAGTATTTTTCCTTATGTGCCACAGTCTGGCTAGACACAATTCAGGAGCCACTTGTCAAAAGAAACGAACTTTATTTTTAGAACTCTCACACCAAACCACACAGCTCCTCAGGAAAAACCTCAGAGCCCAACTGCCACCACCGGCTTCCCACAAGCCTCTTAACCTCCCCTACTCCTCCTGCTCTTGAGGCTGATTGGCTGGGTCATGTGGGCGGAGCCAAAAAAAGTCCCCCGATGAGCAGCTCCCTGGTCTGAAAGGGCGGGGAAACAGCCCAATGAGCATCACCGCAGAGGAGCCAATCAGTTGGCAGCTAGAAGTTTGCTGGCAGCTGGAAGTTTGCTGGGGCCCCTTCGGCTGTGGCTCTCAACACTTATGAAAAATTCCAGTTATATAGTATGTCCCGAAGATAACATAGTGAGCATCTGACTTACTTCAAATTAAAAAAAATTTTTTTGAGACTTTGGGGACCAAACCCAGGGCCTCATGCATGCTAAGCAAGTGCTGTACTACTGAATCAAGTCTCCAGCTTAAAAATGAAAAGAAAGCATAAAGAAATAAGTGGTTACTAATAAAGTTGAGGACCACTTCTCTTCTCATTTTCTTGACTCCCCAGAATTAATGTCCATCCTCAGATTCCTGAGTCACCTCATCCTCTGTTTGTTCTGTGCCTACTTACTTACAGATCAACTTCCTAGTCTTACCTTCTTCCATTCTGCAGGATGGTGGGGAGAGGAGGTCAACACCTGGATTTCCAGACTTCCTAGTCAGATGGTTTCCTCTGGGATTGCTTAAATGGGGTGTACTGTTAGGAGATTAGAGGGCTGGGGGAAGGGAAAAGCCCAATGTTTTCTCTTTGAGAGGTCTCTCCATTAGAAGTTAGATTTCCTCTATTTTTCTTGTGGTCCCATGCCTGGCAGCCTCCACCATGATTCTATCTCCTACCGCATGACACAGCTTCAGAGATTAGGAAACACTGCTTCCTTCTATGTCCTCTATCCCTAGGGGCAGTGTTTTTTCCTGCTATTGCTAACTCATCCTGTCTCTCATCCCAGTTCTTCCCTCACTTGTGCAGACAATTTGAATTAATATCCAATGTTCAAAAATCAGTGTTGGACTGGGGTGTAGGTCAGTGATAGAGTGCTTGCCTAGCATGTGTGAGGCCCTGGTTTCATCCCTAGTACTATTAAAAAAAAAATTAAAATTAGTGCAGTTCCTATCCTGGCTGGACCCTTAACTGATGCATTTTTTCATCCACATTTTTACACATTATTATTTATGCACACAACCCCACAAATAATTCATGAGATTATTTGGAGGTATATAAAGATGTAGGAACATTATACATATGAAGCAATTTAAAACCAGAGTCCAGTGATAGTTCTATTTGTTGTTGTTGTTGTTTTTGGTACTGGAGATTGTACCCAGGAGCACTTTACCACTAAGCTACATCCCCAGTTTGTTTGTCTGTTTTTCTTAGGAGACGGGATCTCACTAAATTGCTGAGGGTCTTCATTAAGTTGCTAAGGCTGGCCTTGAACTTGAGTTGCTGGGATTACAGGTGTGTGCCATTGTGCCCAGCTTTATGCACATTTTAAAAATTAGAACTTGGGCAGACGTCTCCCCCCCCCCAGGAGAAACCATTATTATGGAAATCAGATTGCTGGGCCGGCAGGGATTGTGGTTCTCTCTCTTTGAGAACCTTGGCTGGGGATAATCGGTGCCACTTCTTCATGAATGAACCCCCTTGTACTCCTACTGGAGAGAGTTTTCCAGGGACACAGCTTAGAAAAATGCAGGCCACCAACTGCTGACCCACCACCTTGATGACAGCACCCCTGTGCACCTTCCCAGTTCAGTTCCGGCAGCCCTCAATCAGCGGCCTCTCACAGATCACCAGAAGCCTGTACATCAGCAATGGTGTAGCTGCCAACAACAAGCTCTTGCTGTCCAGCAACCAGATCACTTCAGTCATCAATGTCTCAGTAGAGGTTGTAAATACCATCTATGAGGATATCCAGTATACACAGGTGCCTGTGGCTGACGCACCCATCTCCAAGCTCTATGACTTCTTTGACCCCATTGCCGACCACATCCACAGTGTGGAAATGAAGCAGGGCCGTACACTGCTACACTGTGCCGCTGGCGTGAGCCGCTCAGCCACTTTGTGCCTTGCCTACCTCATGAAGTACCATGCCATGTCCCTGCTGGATGCCCACACATGGACCAAGTCATGCCAGCCCATCATCTGACCCAGTGCTGGCTTTGAGAGCAACTCATCCATTATAAGTTCCAGCTGTTTGGCAAGAATACTATACACATGGTCAGCTCCCCAATGGGAATGATCCCTGACATCTATGAGAAGGATGTCTGTTTGATGATTCCACTGTAAATCATCTCCTAGGCCTCTGCTTTGGGTCCAAGTACAGACCTATTATTGATCCTATATCAGGATCTGAACTTGAAGGATCTTTGTTGATACAGGAATGCACCAGATGATACCTTTTATAAGGGAAAAAAAAAAAAGAAAAAGAAAGTGATACTACAGCTTTCAACTTTGTAACCTATATCTTTAAAGATTAAACTTGATTGTTAGAGGTGAAGATAAATTTTCTACCCTATGAGTGGCAGGCCATGGCTGCTGGCCAGAGGGTGAAATAAGGCAGGTGGTACACTGGAGAGAGACCAGAGCACCAGTGCCTGGAATCCTGTTGCCCTTCGCTAGACTGAACAACTCATAAATGAGACTGCCACAATCCTACTTTGTTCCTTCAAACCCAAAACCAGAGCCTTAAGCATCATGGCACCCCCCTGAACTTTTTTTTTTTTTTTTAAATTCTAACATACATTTATTTATTTTTTTTATTTATTTATTTATTTTATTTATTTTTTTATTTTATTGGTCGTTCATAACATTACATAGTTCTTAATACATCATATTACACGGTTGATTCACGTGGATTATGAACTCCCGCTTTTACCCCGTATACAAATTGCTGTATCACATCAGTTTCCCTTCCATTGATTGACATATTGCCTTTCTAGTGTCTGATGTATTCTGCTGTCTGTCCTATTCTCTACTATCCCCCCTCCCCTCCCCTCCCCTCCCCTCCCCTTTTCTCTCTCTACCCCTTCTACTGTAAATCATTTCTTCCATTTGTATTATCTTGTCTTGCCCCTCCTTTCCTCTTATATGACATTTTGTATAACCCTGAGGATCGCCTTCCATTTCCATGCAATTTCCCTTCTCACTCCCTTTCCCTCCCACCTCTCATCCCTGTTTAATGTAAATCTTCTTCTCAAGCTCTTCGTCCCTACCCTGTCCTTGTTTACTCCCCTTATATCAAAGGAGTCATTTGGTATTTGTTTTTTAAAGATTGACTAGCTTCACTTAGCATAATCTGCTCTAATGCCATCCATTTCCCTCCAAATTCTATGATTTTGTCATTTTTTAATGCAGAGTAATACTCCATAGTATATAAATGCCACATTTTTTTATCCATTCATCTATTGAAGGGCATCTAGGCTGGTTCCACAGTCTTGCTATCGTGAATTGAGCTGCTATGAACATCGATGTAGCAGTGTCCCTGTAGCATGCTCTTGTTAGGGCTTTAGGGAATAGACCGAGAAGGGGAATAGCTGGGTCAAATGGTGGTTCCATTCCCAGCTTTCCAAGAAATCTCCATACTGCTTTCCAAATTGGCTGCACCAATTTGCAGTCCCACCAGCAATGAACAAGAGTGCCCTTTTCCCCGCATCCTCTCCAGCACTTATTGTTGTTTGACTTCCTAATGGCTGCCAGTCTTACTGGAGTGAGATGGTATCTTAGGGTAGTTTTGATTTGCATTTCTCTGACTGCTAGAGATGGTGAGCATTTTTTCATGTACTTGTTGATTGATTGTATGTCCTCCTCTGAGAAGTGTCTGTTCAGGTCCTTGGCCCATTTATTGATTGGGTTATTTGTTATCTTATTGTCTAATTTTTTGAGTTCTTTGTATATTCTGGTTATTAGGGCTCTATCTGAAGTGTGTGGAGTAAAGATTTGTTCCCAGGATGTAGGCTCCCTGTTTATCTCTCTTATTGTTTCTTTTGCTGAGAAAAAACTTTTTAGTTTGAGTAAGTCCCATTTGTTGATTCTATTTGTTAACTCTAGCGCTATGGGTGTCCTATTGAGGAATTTGGAGCCCGATCCCACAGCGTGTAGATCATAACCAACTTTTTCTTCTATCAGATGCCATGTCTCTGATTTAATATCAAGCTCCTTGATCCATTTTGAGTTAACTTTTGTGCACGGCGAGAGATAGGGATTCAGATTCATTTTGGTGCAAATGGATTTCCAGTTTTCCCAGCACCATTTGTTGAAGATGCTATCCTTCCTCCATTGCATGCTTTTAGCCCCTTTATCAAAAATAAGATAGTTGTAGTTTTGTGGATTGGTTACTGTGTCCTCTATTCTGTACCATTGGTCCACCCGCCTGTTTTGGTACCAGTACCATGCTGTTTTTGTTACTATTGCTCTGTAGTATAGTTTGAAGTCTGGTATCGCTATACCGCCTGATTCACACTTCCTGCTTAGTATTGTTTTTGCTATTCTGGGTCTTTTATTATTCCATATGAATTTCATGATTCTTTTATCGATTTCTACAAGATATGCTGTTGGGATTTTGATTGGCATTGCATTGAACTTATATAGGACTTTTGGTAATATCGCCATTTTGATGATGTTAGTTCTGCCTATCCATGAGCAGGGTATATTTTTCCATCTTCTAAGGTCTTCTTCTATGTCTTTCTTTAGGGTTCTGTAATTTTCATTGTATAAATCTTTCACCTCTTTTGTTAGGTTGATTCCCAAGTATTTTATTTTTTGGGGGGATATTGTGAATGGAGTAGTTGTCCTCATTTCCGTTTCAGAGGATTTGTCGCTGAGATACAGGAATGCCTTTGATTTATGCGTGTTGATCTTATATCCTGCCACTTTGCTGAATTCGTTTATTAGCTCTAATAGCTTCTTTGTAGACCCTTTTGGGTCTGCTAGGTATAGAATCATATCATCTGCAAATAGTGATAATTTAAGTTCTTCTTTTCCTATTTTTATGCCTTTAATTTCTTTCGTCTGCCTAATTGCTCTGGCCAGTGTTTCGAGGACTATGTTGAACAGAAGTGGTGAGAGAGGGCATCCCTGTCTTGTACCAGATCTTAGAGGGAATGCCTTCAATTTTTCTCCATTCAGAATGATGCTGGCCTGTGGCTTATCATAGATTGCTTTTACGATGTTGAGGTATGATCCAGTTATCCCTAATTTTTCTAGAGTTTTGAACATAAAGGGATGCTGTACTTTGTCGAAAGCTTTTTCTGCATCTATCGAGATGATCATATGGTTCTTATTTTTAAGTCTATTGATGTGGTGGATAACATTTATTGATTTCCGTATATTGAACCAACCTTGCATACCAGGGATGAATCCTACTTGATCATGGTGTATAATTTTTTTGATATGTATTTGAATCCGATTCGCCAGAATTTTATTGAGGATTTTTGCATCAAGGTTCATTAGAGATATTGGTCTGTAGTTTTCTTTCTTTGAAGTGTCTTTGTCTGGTTTCGGAATCAGGGTGATGTTGGCCTCGTAGAACGAATTTGGAAGTTCTCCCTCTTTTTCTATTTCCTGAAATAGCTTGAAAAGTATTGGTGTTAGTTCCTCTTTAAAGGTTTTGTAAAACTCTGCTGTATACCCATCCGGTCCTGGGCTTTTCTTAGTTGGTAGTCTTTTGATGGTTTCTTCTATTTCCTCTATTGTTATTGGTCTGTTTAGGTTGTCTATATCCTCCTGGCTCAATCTGGGCAGATCATAAGACTCAAGGAATTTATCTATGCCTTCACTATCTTCTATTTTATTGGAGTATAAGGATTCAAAGTACTTTCTTATTATCTTCTGTATTTCTGAAGTGTCTGTTGTGATATTGCCTTTTTCATCCCGTATGCTAGTAATTTGGGTTCTCTCTCTTCTTCTCTTCATTAGCATGGCTAAGGGTCTGTCAATTTTATTTATTTTTTCAAAGAACCAGCTTTTAGTTTTGTCAATTTTTTCAATTGTTTCTTTTGTTTCAATTTCATTAATTTCAGCTCTGATTTTAATTATTTCTTGCCTTCTACTTCTTTTGCTGTTGTTTTGCTCTTCTTTTTCTAGGATTTTGAGATGAAGTATGAGATCATTTATTTGTTGGTTTTTTCTTTTTTTGAGGAATGAACTCCAAGCAATGAATTTTCCTCTTAGAACTGCTTTCAATGTGTCCCATAGATTCCGATATGTTGTGTCTGTGTTTTCATTTAACTCTAGGAATTTTTTAATTTCCTCCTTGATGTCTTCTAAAACCCATTGATCACTCAGCAACCTATTGTTCATTCTCCAGGTGATGTTTGATTTTTCCTTTCTTCTTTTATCATTGATTTTCAGTTTCATTCCATTATGATCAGACAAGATGCATGGTATTATCTCTACCTCTTTGTATTGTCTAAGAGTTGCCCTGTGACATAGTATATGGTCTATTTTTGAGAAGGTTCCATGTGCTGCTGAGAAAAAAGTGTAGCTACTTGATGTTGGGTGGTATAGTCTATATATGTCAATTAAGTCTAGGTTGTTAATTGTGTTATTGAGTTCTATAGTTTCCTTATTTAACTTTTGTTTGGAAGATCTGTCCAGTGGTGAGAGAGGTGTGTTGAAGTCTCCCATGATTACTGTATGGTGGTCTATTAGACTCTTGAACTTGAGAAGAGTTTGCTTGATGAACACGGCTGCACCATTATTTGGGGCATATATATTTATGATTGTTATGTCTTGTTGGTGTATGGTTCCCTTGAGCAGTATGAAGTGTCCTTCTTTATCCCTTTTGATTAGCTTTGGCTTGAAATCTATTTTATTAGATATGAGTATGGACACTCCTGCTTGTTTCCGTGGTCCATATGAGTGATATGATTTTTCCCAACCTTTCACCTTCAGTCTATGTACATCTTTTCCTATCAAATGCGTCTCCTGTAGACAGCATATTGTTGGGTCTTGTTTTGTGATCCATTCTACTAGCCTGTGTCTCTTAATTGGTGAGTTTAAGCCATTAACATTTAGGGTTATTATTGAGATATGGTTTGTTCTTCTATCCATATTTGTTTATTGATGTTACTAAACCTGATTTGTTATCCTCTTTGACTACTTTCCCCCCTTTACTGTCCTACCTCCCATTGTTGGTTATCAATGTTATTTTCCATTTCCTCTTCCTGTAATGTTTTGCCAAGGATTTTTTGAAGAGATGGTTTTCTAGCTGCGAATTCTTTTAACTTTTGTTTATAGTGGAAGGTTTTAATTTCATCTTCTAACCTGAAGCTTAATTTCGCCGGATACAAGATTCTTGGTTGGAATCCATTTTCTTTAAGCGTTTGAAATATGTTATTCCAGGATCTTCTAGCTTTTAGAGTCTGTGTTGAGAGATCAGCTGTTATTCTGATTGGTTTACCCCTAAATGTAATCTGCTTCCTTTCCCTTGTAGCTTTTAAAATTCTCTCCTTATTCTGTATGTTGGACATCTTCATTATAATGTGTCTAGGTGTGGATCTCTTATGATTTTGCACATTCGGCGTCCTGTAGGCTTCTAGGATTTGGGATTCTGTCTCATTCTTCAAGTTTGGGAAGTTTTCTTGTATTATTTCACTGAATAGATTGCTTAATCCTTTGGTTTGGAGCTCTGTGCCTTCCTGTATCCCAATGACTCTTAAGTTTGGTCTTTTGATATTATCCCATAGCTCTTGAATGTTCTGCTCATGGTTTCTTAGTAGACTTGCTGAGCTATCTATGTTCTTTTCAAGTTGAAATACTCTGTCTTCATTGTCTGATGTTCTATCTTCTAAGTGATCCACTCTGCTGGTAGTATTCTCAATTGAGTTTTTAAGTTGGTTTATTGTTTCCTGCATTTCTAGTATTTCTATTTGTTTGTTTTTTATTACCTCTATCTCCCTGTGAAATTGATCTTTTACTTCCTGGATTTGTTTGTCAATGTGATCTTTCATTGTCTGATTTTGCTGTCTCATGTCTTCCTTGAGACTCCAGATCATCTGAAGCATGTATGTCCTGAGCTCTCTATCTGACATTCCATCTGTTACAGCTATTACCTCTTCTAAAGTTGAGTTGACCTGCATTGCCTGTGGTCCTTTCTTTCCTTGTCGTTTCATACTGCTGGCGTTTCTTTCTGCTTGGTGAAATTGTTGTGTCTTTGATATTTTCCCCCTCTATTTATTTATATTGCTCTTGTATTGTTGAAAAATCACCCTTGCAGGGCAGGTAGTGGCTGTGATCCTCCTCCAATTAGTGTGATCCGTCTACCATGCTGGCAGGCCCTAGGTCTGCTTTGCTGGTCGGTCAAAGGTCCACCTACCCAGCAGGCGCCAGGGGCACCTGTGTCACTCCATAGGTTGCTGGGCCTAACCTCCCGATGGGTTGCAGGTTCGCCTAGCTTGCAGGCACTGGGGGAGGGGCTGGTTCCGCCCCTCAGCAGGCTTTGGGCCCGCTCTGCTGGTGTTCACAGTCCCGCCTACCTGCAGGCACTGGGGGAGGGGACGGGCCTAGCCCTCAGCCGTCCGCCGGACCTGTCCTAGTGGGTCCGGTCCGCGTTCCCCGCCGGCGCGTGTAGCTGCTGTCACTTGGCTGGTTGCTGGGCCTGACCCGCCCGCCCGTGGCTTGCAGGTTCGCCTAGCTTGCAGGCACTCCCCCCTGAACTTTTCACAGTAAGTGCCAGCCTACTGGATAAGTGGCCTTCAAATGGTGCTCTAGGAACCCTACAGGCCCCAAACAACCCACATCCATCAGTGGCCATACTCTAGTTTTCTAAGATCAAATTTACACAGAAGATAGTTTTCAAACAAACATTCCAATATTATAAAATTTTTTTTAAATAAATAAATAAATAAAAATTAGAACTTGATTTTTGAATTTATTATCCAAGTAGCTAACATAGTATTTCTTGATATTATCTGAAACATAATTAGGTCCCACTTTTCTCAGTAGTCTATTTGTTTCTGTATTCCTTTTGGCTCCCTCGATTCAAGTGTTGTATTCAATGTGAAGTGTGTTTAGTTGTGTCTACAGTGTTGGCAGCTTCCCCATCACCATGACCTTGCATCTGCGCTCCTTGTTCTTTGGCATGGAATTCATGCTCCATGCAGTTTAGTCACACAATTGACATTTGTTGCCCCCATGAAAGAACCCAAATTGCCTGATAAGCCTGGAGGAGTGTACTGGGACTTTATCCATTTGACACAGACATTTTACTTTTTATAGCCAAGCCCAGCGGGCCATGCAGCCTTCACGGGATCCCTAGCCCTTTTCTATCCCATCATAAGCAGAAATCTAATAACCTCAATAGCCCTCATCCCTCCTTCCCTTGAGTGTACACAGAATCTGTGAATATGATAAGATTGTACTCACACAATTATGTGAAATTATAAAAAATTATAAAAAAGTGGGAGTTTGCATTTGTAATAAATATCCTAATCAGTTAACTTTAAACTATGGAGATCACTGGTGGGTCTGGCTTAATTGTGTTACTTTGTTCATGAGATAACCCTTACTTGAGTTACTTATGTTTATGAGTTAACCATTTAAACTGATAGTTAAATGGTTTGCAGAAGAAAGGGAAATATAGGGAAGAATATATTTCCTTTTCCTTTTGGTACATCTTTACTCATTAGTAAGCCCAAAGTAGTGCATGTTTACTGGTAATAATGGTGCATGCCTATAACTGCAGTGACTTTGAAGTCTGAGGCAGGAGGATAGAAAATTTGAGGCCAGCCTGGGCAAGTCGGGGTGACCCCGTCTCAAATTTTTAAAAAGGCTAGGGGGATAGCTCAGTGGTAGGGGGTCCCAAGGTTCAATCCCCATTACTGCCAAAAGAAAAAAAAGATTCATGTAACTTTAGATTTATGTGTACATTCTCCATTAAAGAGAAACTAAGTTTACTTGGAGAAATAGCTATTACAGAAGCAAATCAGGAAAAGATGACCTTGAGTAAGCTTTTTCCACCAGAAAGTGAGGAAGTGCTCAATAAATGATGCAGTCCTGCTCAATTAGTGAATTAGAGCAAAAAATTAATGACATTAGTGGATAATAGCCCACTGACTGAAACAGGAATTCATGAGACCACATTAAAATGAATAAATACATAAGGAAAACAGAAAACTTTTTGCTCAAGTATACAATCAATTAATAAATCTAGAAAAATTAATGGGATTAGAAATTCATCATTTAGGCAATCACAATTTATTCAAGAAAGATTAATGGATGTTTAAACTAGTAAATATTTGATGAGCAAGAGAGTATTTGCTTAATCCAAAGTATGTCTTTACTAAGTGCCTATTAGCTACTAAAAGGAAGGGTTACCCAACAATGGGTAAACTTGATAGAAAGTTAAGTTAAACCACTGTATTAGTTTTCTATTGCTGCATAACAAGTTTCCACAAACTCAGCAGCTTGAAACATTCATGATCTCATTGTGTTAACCAGGGGCCTGGTGAGATTTTTCTTGGTTCCCTTTTTTCCTTTTGTCCTTCCCTAATCCTTTAGCAGAAGTTCCACTCAGAAATTAACCCTAATTCTTTAATCCCTTAGATTATTCACAAATCCCAGTTGGCGTTTGTGAGACACTGCCTTGCTAAATAGCACCAAATCCATTGTGATGTGTTGGAGAAGATACACCCTCACCAAGACTGCTCCCTCACTGCAGCCTCACTCTCCCCTTAATCCCCACAAAAACCCTGAGTCCAGAGCCTGGGAAGTTAGAGCTTTGAGGAGCCAGCCCCTCTATCACCTTCAGGGCTGGCCTTAAATAAACTGATTCCTTCCCACTATTTTCCTGATTCTTTCCCAATACCTAGCTTCCTGAGTACTGAACATTTGATTCCAGTAAAAACAGTTCTCTAACAGGGCACAGTGGTGCTTGTCTGTAGTCTTATTGATTTGGGAGGCTGAGACAAAAGGATTGCAAGTTCCAGGCTAGCCCTAGCAACTTAGGGAGGCCCTAAATAACTTAATAAAATCTGTCTCAAAAAAAAAAAATATATAGCCAGGCACGTTGGTATATGCCTATAATCCTAGCAGCTCTGGAGGCTGAGGCAGGAGGATCGAAAATTCAAAGCCAGCATCAGCAAAAGTAAGGCACTAAGCAGCAACTCAGTGAGACCCTGTCTCTCAATAAAATACAAAATAGGGCTGGGGATGTGGCTTAGTGGCTGAGTGCCCCTGAGTTCAATCCCTGGTAACCGCCCCCCCTCAAAAAAAAAAATAAATAAAGTACAGAAAACAAAAAACAAAAGGCTGGAAAACAAACAAACAAAAACAGTTTTCAAAGTCAGTAGTCCAGGTGGGTTTAACTGTATTCTCTACTCAGGGTCTCACAAGGCTGAAATCAAGGTGCTGGTTGGGCTGGATTCTTGTTTGGAAGCTGTGGGGAAGAATCCATCTTCCAACCTCCTTCGGGCTAACAGAATTCAGTTCCCTGTGGCCTTAGGGCCCAGGGCCCATTTCTTTGCTAGCTGTCAGCTGGTGGATATGCTCCAACTCTTGAAGCAATTAGTTTCTTGACTTAGGTCTTCATCTCAACAAGTCGGAGACCCCCTGGCACACTGTATTTATGCATTGATTTATTTAGGTACCAGGGACTGAGCCTGAGGGGCTTAACCAGGTGAGCCACATCCTCCAGCCCTTCTTAACTTTTTTTTTTTTTTTTAATTTTGAGACAGGATCTCACTAAGTTGCTCAGAGTCTAGCTAAGTGTATGAGACTAACTTGAATTTGCAATCCTCCTTCCTCAGCTGCCCAAGTCCCGGGGATTACAGGCATGTTGTCACTGCCACACACTTAACACTCTGGCTTTTCTTCTACTGTTGACCAGGGAAAGCTCTCTGCTTTTTTTTTTTTTTTTTTTGTGGTGCTGGGGATTGAACCTAGGGCCTTGCACATGCTAGGCAAATGCTCTATCTCTGAGCTACACTCAGCTGTCTGCTTTTAAATGACTGATTTATTTAGAGTTGTCCCACCTGGGTAATTACCCTTTCACTATAAAACAACATAAACATAAAGGTAACACATACTAGCCAAGGTCATAGGGCCATCTTAACATTCTGGCTACCATACCACCTTAATTGAGCAATCAATTAATATTAATGAAGGGAAAGCACAGGAGAGACGGGTGAGACAGGAAAGACGGAGACCAGGCAGTGATACACATGAGCGTTTACTTGTCAGAACTGACAAATAAAGGCCATCTCTCAATAGGAGAGAGAGGCAAGTCAGGCTTGAGTTCTGGGACTTTTATGGGGGAGGCTCAGGAATCAGAGCTGAGTGGGTCCTAATGCTGGCAGTTAAGGGTTGGGTGGGTATGAGGCAGTAGTGAGCCTTTCTCAGATAGACCTTTGGGCAGGAAGTGAAACTTTATCCTTAAAATGTTGATTGTCAGTTAAGATGGCTGTCCAGATGTTAAGCAAGGACCTATAATCCCAGTGGCTTGGGAAGCTGAGGCCAGAGGATCCTGAGTTCAGCAAAAGCCTATCTCTAAATAAAATATAAAAAAGGGCTGGCAATGTAGTTCAGTGGTTAAATGCCCCGGGTTCAATTCCCAGTACCAAACAACAACAACAACAACAATAAAAGTCACCAAATATTTTAAAACTCCTCCTTTATGCTATCAGTTTCTAAAAGTGGGAAAAAATGTTATTTGAAAGATGTAACTGAATTCGAATTGATTCTTAGGCAATTCATACATCAAAATGGCAAAGCAGAAATCAGAGGACTGAGAAACAGAGTATTGGTTTCTCTCATGCTTTAAGAAGATAGTTAATGGGCTAGGGTTGTGGCTCAGTGGTAGAGTTCTTGCATAGAGCACTGGGTTCAATCCTCAGCACCACATAAATAAATAAAATAAAGGTATTGCATCCGTCTACATCTAAAAATTAAAAGAAGGAGAAGGAGAAGGAGAAGAAGGAGGAGGAGGAGGAGGAGGAGGAAGACGAAGACAACTAATGTTTTCAAAAGTATACAGAGGGAAACTTGGTGCCTGTGGCACACACCTGTAATCCCAGGGATTCAGGAAGCTGAGGCAGGAGGATCACAAGTTCAAGGCCACTCTGGGCAATTTAGGGAGATCCTATCTTAAAATAAAAAAATAAAAAGTCCTGGGGATATAGCTCAGTGTTAAAGCACCCCTGCATCAATCCCCAGTACAAATAAAAAAGAAAGAAAGAAATACAATGACCTTCCTTTATATAGCAATTACTTGTTTATTTTTATTGTGTAGGTTAACATTATAAACTTTAATCTCTATATATTATTTGAGACATTTGTGAGGTTCCACTTTTTTTTCTTTCTGTACTGGGGATTGAACCTAGAAGTGCTCTACTACTGAGCTACAACTTGCCCCCAACATTTAAAAAATATTTTTATTTTGAGTTTGGGTCTTGCTAAATTGCTCAGACTGATCTTGAACTTGCTGTCTTCCTGCCTCAGCCTTCCCAGTTACTGGGATTATAGGCGAGCACCACCAGGCCCAGCTTGGTTCCACTTTTGGACTAAACTCTATTGACTTTTGCATAGTTAGTTCTCTGCACTTTGCACTACCGCTTCCAGATAAAATCTTAATCAAGTGTGTGCTTGTCTGCTGAGTTCCTACACCATGACTTTGCATTCTGTCTTTGGACTTTCACTTCCTGAATGTACAGGACACATTTTTATCACTCTCTTTCATATCAAGGAAAGCGTTGGGGAATCTTAGAGGGAAGATGGCTTGTGTGGGCTGTGGGTGTTAGCTCAATGATTCAGTGCTTGCCCAGTACAGGCAGGGCTCTGGGTTCAATCCCTGGTACTGCCAAAAACAAAAAGGCAAAAAAAGCTGCACATTCACAGCTGTAAGCTCTACCAGCCCTGATAGCCCTAACAAGCGATGGGTTTATTTGGTCTCATTGAAGGCCTGCTTTGCTTCTGTCCTCAAGGTGAGCTGGGGCTGGCAGCCAAGGTAATGGTAGTCATGTAGAACTCAGAGGCTAACATAGATTGAGGGTTTTAGGCTGCACTAGAAAGGATATGGCTAATTTAGGAGCTTCAGACTCCAGTGCTGGACAGACTGGAGTCACAAACTGTCAATGGTGGTGGGGCTTAGGAGTACTGAGTTTCTCTATACCTTAAATGTCACGGTCTGGCTAATGTTCAGACACTTTTAGTGAGCAGAAATTCAGTTTCCAACTCTGGGAAATCTTGCATTTATATGCCCTGCTGCATTCTCCACCTATAAATCCCAATTCTGTGTGTGGAGGCAGCACAATACAGGTTTTATCCTATTCCTCCTGAAAGCCCACCATATAGTTAATATTACCTGTTCTATGTCATTTTATTCTCAATTGTATTATTTATTTATTTAGGTAGGTAGTTCTAACTAGGTATACATGATAGCAGAATGCATTTTGATTCATTCTACACAATGGAGCACAACTTTTCATTTCTCTGGTTGTACATGATGTATTTAATTGTATTTGGATAAATATCTTCAGTTTATGGATACAATTTAATTCAACTGATTAAATTCAGGTTTATTGGTTTAATTTGTTAATAAACTTAACTAACTTATTAATATTAAATTGATAACTCAATTCAGTAAATTAAATTCAATCTATACAATTTAAAGAGGATGTGTCTTTAAGTCAATACTGCTAAGTTTTAGAGACAAAAGGCTCAATTTGAATCTTACAGCATGCCAGCACATAGGTGGGGTTGTTTTGAGACCACAGGTCATTGTACAGCATTATAAATTTTTTAAAAATTCTTTTTCTTTTTCTTTCTTTCTTTTTTTCTTTCTTTCTTTCCTTCCTTCCTTCCTTCCTTCCTTCCTTCCTTCCTTCCTTCCTTCCTTCCTTCCTTCCTTCCTTCCTTTCTCCCTTCCTTCCTTCCTTCCTTCCTTCCTTCCTTCCTTCCTTCCTTCCTTCCTTCCTTTCTTTCTTTCTTTCTTTCTTTCTTTCTTTCTTTCTTTCTTTCTTTCTTTTTGTAACAGGGATTGAATCCAGAGAGGCTTAACCACTGAGCCACATCCCCAGAACTTTTTATTTTTTATTTGAGACATCATCTTGCTAAGTTGCTTAGGGCTTTGCTAAGTTGTTGGAACTGCCTCTGAACTTGTGATCCTCCTGCCTTAGCTTCCCAAGTTGCTGCGATTACAGGTGTATGCCACTGTGCCTGGTTTAAAGTTCATTTTAAAAAATTCATTTTTGTTCAGCTACTCAGGAATGATCTTGAAGATAATCCATTGTAATCTAATTTATGAAAAAATGATAAATGTTAGAATACTAATTTACATCATCAGAGAGATAAACCCATCAAGCATACTAGAATATATATGTATTTTCTAGTCATTCAGTACCTGTTCAAAGCTTTTGAAAATTATTTGTTGTTATTTTGTTTTGTTTTTGTGGTACTGGGAATAGAACCCAGGGCTTGGCACATGCTAGACAAGCACTTTGTTACTGAGCTACATCTCCAGCTCTTGAAAACCATTGGAAAATCAGAACAGTAATAATAATAATAATAATAATAATAATAATAATAGTAATTAATCTGAATCACTTAGTATCTGAATTGATCATACCAACTGAACACACAGGCATGTGCCTGCTGGCTGGTGAATTCTCTTCCAGTAGTCCTGGAGCAAGATTCTGACAAATTCTGGATGAATGATTCTTTTTCTTCAATATTTGTTCCTGGCTTAAGAGTCCTCCACTATCACATTTCTGTATTAGGTAGTACGTGTGGTAGCCACAGTCCTGATTCTAAAGGAAGTTAAGTATTTTTAAAATAATTGAATAAATGAATCATGAATCACTGGGATAAAATGAATATCATTGGATAGTTGAAACTGAAAGGAATAGATGGGCTAAAGTAGATTTTGTGTTACTTTGTTAATTACTTCGTGAATAGTTGGAAAGCACTGTCTTTCCAGATGAGATTTGTAAAGGCTACGACTCTACCTATTCCCATGAGTTAGTAATCACTCTAATTATTAACCTGTGTAATTTATCTTTCAGAGGAGTAAGTTGATTCGGAGCTATCAAATATCCATTTGATTACTTTCCATTGAAGAGGGTGGAATTCCCCCCACACACACACAACTATTACTTACTTATATTTCTATGCTTAAGTTACATGGAAAAAAGGCAACCAAGAAATTTTGCCCCGTTTCAGAAAGTTTCCAATTAACACCAGTTATGTGGTGAGAAGTAACTAGGAATGGTGGCTTCTTTGGGTCAAGACTGAAAAAAAAGAATGGGCTCTGGTTCTACGGTTCATCTCCAACCAGAATATGGCACACTAGCCAGCACAAGCCAGGCTAACACTGAGCCTTTAGTGCTGGGCAGATTTGGATCTCTTCTCTGAACTTAGCAAATCAAGTGAAACTGTAACAGTGGTCCACTTTATGCTTTGAATATAGCCCTTGCTGCTCTGCTGCTGTGACTTATTTTTAAAATGGACTTTTTTTTTTTTCTCTTCTCTCTCCTTGCTCCTTCCTAATCTCTCCCTCTCCCAAATCTCAGGGGAAACAGGATTACCTTTCTCCCCCATCCTAGCACACACTCACCATAGGAATAAAGAAATCCAGACTTTAGGGATGGTACTAGAAGATCTCAGAAATTATCATCTCTCAAATTAACAAGTGAATTACAACTGCAACATGGAACAGGTGGAATATAGCCTTTGAATCACCTCTTTAAAAGCCCCATGTTCCTGCTGAAGGGAAGGATCACAGCCTCTTGGACAGGAGTCTCCTGTGTTTCTTCTTTGCTTGCAAAGCAATAAACCTTCTTTTCCCTTTTTCTCAAAACCATGACTTTGTTATTGGATGGCATTGGGGACAAGGACTGAGCTTTTGGCAACAAAATAACTGTTGTTTTTTTTTTTAAGTTTTAAAATGAAGCTCGAATACTTTTAAAATTCTGCTCTTGACCTATTCTTCATTCAAAATTTACAAAAAACATAGTCTTCACTTTAGTGGCTGAGACTTTTTTCTCACATAGCCCATCATAGAGCTGAAGACTCTTCTGCTTCAAGATATATATAAAAAAGGGGGGAAATATAATAGCAATGACCTGATATTCTCTCTACACACTGCTATTTGATGGAAAAATTAAAAAGGAAAGATTCCATCATAGATCCTCACAACCTCTTGTTCTTCAGGACATGAATCTTATTCTGATGCTAAGGTGACAGTGTATGTAAGTAGACTTTTGTTTTCAATGAAAGAGACCTGGGAAAAGATGGATTTATCTCTTTCCTCAAGAGTTATCAGATGGCACATGCTCCTCAAAGCCCTCACTCTCTTGAACTAGAGCACCACCCAGGATCACATGGCCTTCCTTATAATGCTGGCTGTCTTTAGTAGCAAACTCACAGATCCATCTCAGTTTGCTATTGCAGTTTTGGCAGCTCACATCCTGAACCATGTGGTGGCCAGTGAGCATGACAAATCTTGAACTTCACTGTCCTTCAGGTTAACCTTATTAAAAAGAAAAACTTAATAGCAGTAGCACCTGTGTAATTTATCTTTCAGAGGAGTAAGTTGAGTGAGTAAGTAAGCTTAGTTAGGACTCTGTTGCCACCTAGTGGTCCTTGGTTAATTGCGGGTATGCTAGGAAGGACAAAGCAAAAGATTTGGATATCAAGCATTCAAAAGGTCTGTGAACTGAGTCAAGCTGAGTTCTGAGCAGTTAGTATTGTGTCACAGCATGTGCAAGAAAACAGACAGGTACCACCAATATGACAATGGAGAATTCTGCCCATTTTGATAGCTGAAAAACCCTGAGCCATGATGAGATCCATGCTGCCTGCAGCTCTTTGCTCTCCAGCTGGAATGAATTTCTGATGTCTTTCCCATGCAACTTTTGAGAGTGTACCATGTAGGACTGAGTAGTTTCTGTGTTCTGTCTACAGTGGAGAAGTATGCTCTGTCTACTGGATGGATGGTCCCAGCACTCCAGGGAGGGGAGGATGTAAGGCCATCTGCTGTGATTGGGGGAGCTGAAATGTGAGAAAGGGTTTATGGGGACTGGAGAAGTTCAGCACTGCTTTCTATGGGAAATACCCCAAGGAGTTAACTAAAGATAAAAAGAAGGAAAGCTGAATAGCCTTGTGGTCACCACTGAAGTAAGATATTGTGAATTTAGAGCTCAGTCAATGTGCGGACTTTTGTAATTTTCTGCTGGGGCACCTGGTTGCCTAAAAATAGAGACAAGAAGACTGACTTTAAGCAGTGGTATTAGTAAAGAGTTAAGAACAAAGCATTCCTGGAGGCTTGCTGCCATTAAGAAACTGCACCTTCTCCTCCTGCTGTACTCCCCTGCCCCCAGTACTGGGAATTGAATCCAGAGATGCTCTATCACTGAACTACATGTCCATCCCTTTATATTTTATTATTTTTAAAATTTTTGGTACTGGGAATTGAACCTGGGGGAACTTTACCACTGAGCTATATCACCAGTCCTTTTTATTTTATTTTGAGACAGGATCTTGGGGAAGACTAACCTCATGAATAGGTCTAAAATGGTAATAGACAATGAAGTTGAGCACATGTCATCTCCGCCACAGCTGAGGTACAGCCACTTCTCTGGTTTACACTTGCCTGGGGCTCAAGCTCAGCTTGTCCTTGGTGGACTGATCTGCCAGTATTCTGAATCCTTTGTTTTATATTTTTGGTTCCGGGATTGAACCCAGGTGCACTTAACCACTGAGCCACATCCCCAGCCCTTTTTTGTATTTTGTTTAGAGACAGAGTCTTGCTGAGTTGCTTAGGGCCTCTCTAAGTTGCTGAGGCTGACTCTGAACTCATGATCCTCCTGCCTCAGCCTCCTGAGCCACTGGGATTATAGGCCTGTGCCACCATGCCCTGCTGAAACCTTTTTGTTTTCATTTTAAGATAGGGTTTTCCTATGATGTCTGGGCTGGTCTTCCACTTTTGCCTCCTGAGTGCTGGAACTACAGGCACTCAGTACTAAACCTGGCTTTTTAATTCTCAGTTTAATTCCACTTGTTTATCTTGCTCCTTCAAACATGAGGCTTCCATTACAAATGTTATTTTACCTGACCCAGTGTAAGTGTCTGACAGCTTAGTTAGGACTCTGTTGCCACCTAGTGGTCCTTGGTCACCTTGCTAGTCCATTGCGTGTATGCTAGGAAGGACAAAAGCAAAAGATTTAGATATCAAGCATTCAAAAGGTCTGGAGAGATCACGATGATGGTAAAGAAAAAAAACAATGAGGCACAAGAAATACAGAATAGTAAGAGTTTATAGCCTAAAAGACTTTCAGAGTTAGATGTCACTAGCTGTCTATGGGCTGCGTGTGGACTGTTTCACATAGTAGCCTCCTGAGGAGATAGATCTGTTATAGTTAAAGCTTTGTCCAGGGGTCATAAATTGACTTCCAGACCACTCACATATACTTGAATCAAGCCTTTATTGAAGCATACTGGTGGCGACCAACCAGAACGTAAAGCTGTTACCCTGATCATCCCCGAACAATTGCAAGGGCGCTCCTTATAAGCCTGAAAACCCAAAAGGGACATTTTGGGGTCCAGCCAATGCAGAGTGCAGAGTCAGGCAGCAGAATGCTTAGCCAATCACAATTAGCCAAGCCACCCCAGTTACAGAAACAGAGCCCCGTTACCCTAGTTACAGAAACAATGTCCCATTAGGTAGTCCCACGTTCTTAATGGTTTCTATAGCAAAAGGAAAAGAACATCTTGCCCTGATCATGACCCTTCCACTTGGCATGGTTGTTTTACAAAGTGGAGTTACTAAACAAAATGGAGTCACTTTGGCTTGACTATCACATTCCCCACATCATTAGGCCTCAGTTTCTTCCCATTCTTTGCTGAGAGCCATAGCCAAGTAGGAATGACGCATGGCAATTTCCTTGTCAGCCTACTCCATGTTGCTTAGAGGGAGGACTCTCCATTGTGGAAATGGGCTTGCCTTGGACCCAGGTCATTTGCAGTGACATTGCATGAATGTTTGAGAAAGGTGACCCTGCTCAAGGACCAGGGCGGATCCGGGTTTAGGGCGGTTCCAAGTTTAGGGTGTGGATCCTGCTGGGAATAGGGCGTATCCTGCTGCCTCAGGCGCCCACTCCTTGAGTTCCCTTTGAGTTCTCACGGGATTCAGAGAGTATTTGGGATGCAGAGCCCAGTGGAGGTGGGATTTTCCCAGAACGTGCGTGTAGAGGGCCAGTGACAGTTCGGGAATAAAGAATTGCTGTTTGAATCTACTGAAAGGGTAAAGTTTCTAAGCTGGAAAGCTTGAATGTAAAAGATTAGGTATTATTAAGTTCCTCTGTTACACCCAGAACTTGGAATTCCTGAGATAGTTAGCCTAGGGCCCTGTGCAGTTCCTCACAGGGCCCGAACCAATCAGTTTGAATGTGTAACCCGCTTAGGAATGACGAATCACCCCCGCCCCACCTGTTCCTGCCAATGATTGTGCCAATCACGTCTCAGAGTTGTTGTTCAATTTCCCCACGCCTCATGATGATTTGTTCTGATGTATGCAAAGCCCACCGCCCTCTCCAAAAAGTGTACTTAAGCTCTGCTTGACCTTTGCTCTGGGCTCTGGGCTGCTCTCCCTTCTTGAGTAAGCACGGAGCCCCAGCGCTCTGGAATGGATCCCCAATAAATCCCCTTTTGCCAATTGCATGGAGTAAGTCTCTTGTGTGGTCTCTCCCTCCGACGCTCCGCCGGACGACGCTCCGCCGGACCCCTCTTACACTACAAGGCTGTGAGTGGCTCATGATTTTGTGCCCAGCCAGACTGTGGCAATTCTTCTAAGGGACCATACTGGATTCACAAGACCATAAGTTTGACCTTCCCTACATTTATGTATATATGGTTTAGGAGGGTTTTTAAGAGGCAGGTTCCTACAGTAATCCCAATCAGGAGAAGGACTAGGGGCCCATGGCTGAGATCATGGTATTCAACCAAGGGGATCATGAGAATAGGTTTTGAAACCAATTACCTGAAGCTTCTTGTGTTTTCTCTCTTTCCTTTAACCTGTTTAACACTAGTGCCAAACTGTCTTTTATTATCCCAGAATGGTTTGCATAGAAACAAGTTTCTCCTAGGGCCAAAATCCTCCTTATTTTAGAAAGAGAAGATCTAGATCCCATCAGGTCATTCTTCCAGAGAGCCTAGTGAAACATCTAGTTTGGAGATTGACCTTTTTAGTTTTTTTTTTAAAGTCTATATCTATTAGGCAGCTGAGGGACTTAAAACTTTTAGAGCTTGTAATAAGAGCTGCAGTTCCTAAAGCAGTAGATCCAACTATTCCCAAACCAACCAGGAGGGGAACTAAAATGGGGGCAGCCCATTTGTGTCAGTAAATCAGGGGGCCCTGGCCTTCTAATAACTTCAGGTGTTCTTTTCCTTTCACTCCATCAAAATAGTAGGTTTGAAGAAATAGATGAATTGTGATACATAGTTGAAGTGTGACCTGAGAAGCAAAATTTTTGGTGAACAGGGAGTTGTCCCATTTATAATTTGGGTTGTGAAAGCTGGAGATCACCCAGAGTGATCTTGGGAGTAGTTCCCCAGGTATATCTTCCTGGGCTAGACATATTGGCGAACATCTATACTGACCATAATTTCCCCTCTAATGATAGTGACCTCCTACTGCTGTAAGAAACAAGGACGATGACTGTCCTTGCTGCTTCAAACTGAGAGGGGGCTATGTGCAGTGGACAAGCAGTTTTGAGTCCCTTTTTAGAAACTGAGTGGGTTAAGGAATCCATGGTAAAAATCTGGTTCAGGAAGAACAGGTTGTAAATTCACCTGGGGGTGGGCACTTCTATGAGAGAAACAAAAAGACATGAGTACTGAAATAAGATTAATAAAAAATAGCAGTTGTAGCATCTGAAAACCTGTCCATGAATATCATGAAAATGATAGAAATTAATAATTGTTTACCAGGAGGTGGAAGACCTGAGAAATTGTCCCCATAACAAGGCCTAACAAAGCCTAATAAGGCCCTTTTTTAGGGAACATAAATCTTTAACATTGTCAGAGTTATCAGGAATGTAGACACAAAAAATAGTTAAGTTAGTTAATGTAAAGATCCCTTTGTTACTTAGAGCTAGATAATTATATTAATAAACACTGATTACATCTATCTGTGTAGGAGGTTAGAAATATCTGTAGGCATTAAGCTGACTAAAAACTTCTGGCAGTTTTTATTGATAGTTATCAGGCATTTTTGCCTAAGAATCTGTCTTCTTTTGCCTCCAGTCTTACTTATTTTGGGGGCTGCTAACACAAGTGTACATTTTAAGTTAAATGCCCAGGAATGGCTGTGCTTTGGTTTAACACCAAGCTGGTCAAACTGACCTTGTTTCTATCTGTTGTAAGAGTCAGCTGAGTTTCCTTGGAGGACATTCTTGGGAAACTTGTGAGCAGCATTTTAGCTCTGTTAGTGTCATCTGCATTAGGATGGGTCAAGGTCTTGCTGACCATGTGGCTTCCCTTGGAAGCATCAGGCATGTATCCCCTTTTCAATGACCTTCCTCTTTTGCAGCATGCACACCATTGGCTTTCTGTTCTCCATGGTCTCATTAATCTCCCTTATCCGGAGGTTATGTGGCCCGGAGTTGCAAAGCTCTTCCCCTTTTCCTGGGTTCTGGCTGACTCAGAGGGTAAGAGCCAAATATTGGTTTTCTTGGCTCCTTTATTTTAACCTAAATGGTTAAGCCTTAGCCTTAAACATCCAGCAAGTCAGTTTTGCCAGTCTTAAACTAAGAATGCTGGACTTTAACTTTAATGTTTATAACTTTACAGTTAATTTTTTTATATAACAATATTTTTATTTATTAATTTTTGTAATGCTGAGGATTGAACTCAGTGTCTCACACATGCAAGGCAAGCACTCTATTGCTGAGCCATAACTTTAACTCCTTTATAGTTAATTTAATCCCTTTTAATTATTATCTGTCTACATAATGATGGCTTAATATCTCAAATTAATTTAGGTTGTGTTTATGAAGTATTACCTCTGTAAAATGTTAACAGGCATCAGTTATTGTTAGTTGCAGAGCAGGCTGAACAAATGTTAGCTTCAGGGTAGCCTGGACACTTGACCCTCACCTGTCTGGTTCCTTATTGCTTGTTTGCCTCAAGTCTAAACACTCAACCCCACTCAAGGTTGAACACTCAATCCCACTCAAGGCTGAACACTCAACCCTACTCAAGGTTGAACACTTGACTTTCATCTGTCTGGTGCAATGGAATCCCGAATCTGACCCCTGTCCGGTCAGCCTGAAAGCAGAAGATGACATCCTTAGCAACTACTCTATGATCCAATCACTGTACACCAACAAGGCAGCTTGCAGACCCAGAGACCCCATTTGATTTTGGCTATAAAAACTCTCTTCTGCTGGACCCCCCCTCTCTTTTTTCTCTTTCTTTTCCTCTTCTCCTCCTTTCCTGTTAATCAGACACTGCCACAGTAAATATCTCTTGGTCACTCCAAGTGTTGTGGTCACTTTCCTTTCAGTTGTAATGAAAATACATGTGAAATTAACAATAGTCAAAACATATTTAGCTTGTATATAATTTTGAAACTTGGCTGAGTTATACACTATATTTCCTATTTGAGAAACAGTAATCTTTATAATAAAATCAATCTTTTGAATATAACTTTAAATCAACTGAAGTCTGGCCTACTTTGAAGTCATTCTGACATGCTGTAAGGTAGGAGGCAGAGCCTTATCTCAAGTAAGGCAGGGCTTTTTACAAATCTTAGGTGAAGTGTTCAGTTCTGAAGCTGATCTTTATCTCTCTTTTTAGATATCATTTTATAAAGTTTACATATATTGTTTTTTGAGTCTGTATGAATGTTAGCTAACACAATATGACATATATCTGAAACAGGAATCAAGAAAAGGCTGAGAGCTCTTAACTTTCCTTTTGTGTGGAAAAGTGGCAAAAAAATGTTTTACAATATTAACCTTTAAATAGATCAGGCTCTCATTACTTTTTAAAATACCTTTAAATTTTTATATCCCAATGTAAGAGGTAACATACGGTTTGGTTACAAAACATCAAATAATATAAATAAATCCCCAATACATCTATTATCCTTATAAGTTTAAAATTACAATTACAGACAACTTTAGTTTGGAGAACACCAGCTTGATAAAATGTTATTTTAGATCTTTTACCTTAAAGACTTGTATACCTGAAAGATATGAATACATTTAATCTGTAAAGAAGAGTAATGTACCACACTTTTATTGATGTTTTTATATTAACCAAGGTTAGCTTTTAAAGAAAAATCTAGACTCTGTAATGTAGGACAATACTTTAAAATAACGCTGTTTAACCACAGGTGTACAAACCTTAATTTCTCCAAGATTAGTTGCTCTAGAGAATGAAACTTAACAGACACAGTGTAATTAATATTTTTAGAAGTTTTTGTCATTTTAATATATAAATATATCAGTACATTAATATTTGTCCTTAGGGAACAACCTTGAATAGTTTTAACTATTTGGGTTACATACATAACCAACTTAGTTACATATAAACCTTTTAATATTTATCTTTTATTTATAGACCTTTATATTACTTAATTAGACCCTTTTATTATTTATTTAGATGTATTATAATTTACCACATAAAGACTTTTTAACCTGGAAACATTTTTTTACTAAATATATTTTTATATTTAGAACCTTTTAATAATTTTTAATCCATTGAACCTTCTTTCGGTTTGTAACTTTAAAACAACTCTTATAAATTTCTGAATTTAGATAAATTAATCAATTTTAATAAGATAAAATATTTTGTTATTTACAGTACTTTAATTGAAATGCAGTTGAAACCTCTTGACTCCTTATGTAGAATTATACCTGTTGGGACTTTTAATTTATAGTAACCTTGTTCTCGTGATAACATAAAGTAATTTTAAATTTTTTAATTTACCAATATATGAAAACGCCAACAATATTTAAGCATTTTACCTTATGAAATTTAAGGAATTAAGAGTATTTGATATAATATTAAACAGCATTTTAACTTTGTAAACCAATCAGATATCTCTAACAAACACATCCATGATTAATTTCACAAACATTCAGATGTAATTTACATATCGTTTTTAAAAACAAGGTATCAGACAAGTGCATTGAATAGCATTAGTAATTTAGAGACAATGGATATCAGACACTTTATAGACATTAACATTTTAAGAACTATTTAACCACCTAGAAACAAAATTGTGCATTAGTAACTTTTGTAAAGGTAAAATTTCTAAGCTGATTCTAAGCTGTAAAGCCTGAGTTAAAGTGTAAAAGACCGGGCATTGTAAAGTTTCTAAACTGCAAGGCCTGAGTTAAAAAGTGAAAGACTAGGTATTGTTAAAATTCCTCTGCTACCCCCAGAACCTGTAATCCCTGTAGCTGTTAGGACAATACCCGAACTGCCCAGTAAATATTTCCACTGACTCCCTGGTTGTTTAATAGCTAAGGGCTCTGAGTAGCTCGGCATGTAGGCATCCAGGCCCCAAAACCAATCAGTTTGAATGTGTACCCCGCTTAGGAGTGACCAATCACCTCCGTCCAATCTGTTCCCGCCAATGAATGTACTAATCCTGTCTCAGAGTTGTTGTTCAATTTGCCCTCGCCTCATGATGATTTGTTCTGATGTATGCAAAGCCCCCCCCCCCCCCCGCCCTCCCCAAAAAGTGTACTTAAGCTCTGCTTGACCTCTGCTCTGGGCTCTGGGCTGCTCTATCTTCCTGAGTGAGCCTGGAACCTCAGCATGCTGAATCAATAAATCCCCTTTGACAATTGCATGAAGCCAGTCTCTTGTGTGGTCTCTTCACTGGACCCTTACAACTTTAAAGACATTTTTATTTTAATTTTTTTCCTAATTTAAATTGAACCTTTTAAATCACATTAAACAAAAGTATTTGTATCCATTTTTTTATGAGCTCATATGTCAATTTTTGGTACCAAATATATATAGACATGGCAATACATATAGATGGACAGTACACCAGTGTATCCACACAAAGCAAACAGACAAACAAAAGCCTTGTAGTTTATTTTTTAAAAAACATATTAGATTGAGAGTTAACCCTTGTTAAATTGGCCTTAGAATAAAGCAGAGTGTAATCAGAAAAACATATTAACCTAAAAATGTCAGATCAAAATCATGAATTTAACAAATATGGAATTTTAAAAGCCTTTCTGACCTTTTTCCTGAGGTCATCCTGTTCATCAAAGCTGGAGAGTGTTAAGGGAACATAGACAAATGAAGGGGCCTTATTTTTCCCTGAAAGAACTTCCCAAAGACACAGCTCCATTGGTCTCCTTGGGAGAGTCCCCCAGGTTGAGGTTACATTTCAAACTGGTTTTTCTGGTTTCTTGGATAGTGGTCACCAAATTTTAGCCTGACATTGAAAAATAGACCATTTTTAATAGTTGGGAGTTAATACATGCTTGCAAATACTGAGAAATACTGAAAATACTGAAATACTGAAAGCCAAATTTCCTAGACAAAATTATGCTTTGTTTTACAATTCAGGAATAATAATTTTATAAAACACTTCAGTTTTAATCTGTCCTCTATAGGAACTGACATGATGTACCCTGTTGACCATCTGGCCCAGTTCCTAAATGAAGGCAATCTCTGGAATGCCTTTTTTACCTTTAGCTTTTACTTTTGACAATTCTTTTAGTCTGTTGACAGCACTTTACATTTTAATGCAAGCTTTAGTGAGCACAGTTAAAACCTTTGTAACCATTAACATTAGAAACAAACTGAGGTAGAAATTAACACAGAACACAAAGGGGACAAACAAAAACAAACCAACAGACAAAGACACTGACAAAGACAGAAACCAGAGTCAGATGTGACCTAGGGAGGCCAGTTCTCTGTAGAACTTCCTTGTCCCACAATGTCGGTGGAGCGAAGGAGTCCTGATGAAAGAAGAGTGGTTATGAAAACAAGAAAGGCCCCCGCACAACACACTGCTAGACAAACAAGATAGACACAGAACACAGCCGGCAAGATAGACAGACACTGGATTAATGACAAACAGCAAACAACAAGTCAGACACAGGACAAACAATCAGTGAGGTCACACAGGGAAACCTCTAGTGGGGCAGAGACCACAGATGAGGCCCCACAGGGAGGCCTCCAGGGAGACAATGTCGTGTCCTGTCTTGGTACTTGGTGTACACAACTGCGTCCAATGTGACCTTGTCCCCAGAGGAGTTGACTCATCAGATTTGACAGGCCAGCAGAAGGCTTCTCAGCGTCCTAGGACGGATTGGAATCACCCATGGAGCGAGGCTGAGGAACGTCTCTCAGGAGCTCCCCTCTACTCCGGGGCCTAGGTCCAAAGGCCCGTCATCGGAGGCAAATTTGACGTGAGGGTAGGGAAGAAATGGATCCTGGATGAACCCCCAGATGTTATAGTTAAGGCTTCGTCCTGGGTTTCATAAATTGACTTCCAGACCACTCACGTATAATCAAATCAAGCCTTTATTGAAGCACACCTGTGGCGGCTGACCAGAACATAAAGTTGTTCCCCGATCAGCCCTGAACAATTGCAAGGGGGCTTCACTGCAACAGGGACGTTTAGGGGTCCAGCCAATGCAAGCAAGCCAAGTTAGAGAAGCGGGAGAGTGCAGTCAGGCAGAGGGACGCTTAGCCAATCACAGTTAGCCCAGTCACCTCAGTTACAGAAACAGAGCCCTGTTACCCTAGTTACAGAAACAATGCCCCATTAGGTAGTTCCGTGTTCTTAAAGGTTTCTATAGCAAAAGGAAAAGAACATCTTGCCCTGGTCATGACCCTTCCACTTGGCATGGTTGTTTTACAAAATGGAGTTACTAAACAAAATGGAGTCACTTTGGCTTGACTATCACAGATCTGGCATTGTGAACTCCCTGTAGCACCCCTTCAAGCTCTGCCTGATATCCCACACAGCACTCCAGATGGGTGTGACCTGCCAAGATGTCAATGCAAGACATCACAAAGCAAGACTTCACTCTTGAAACCTTACCCCTGCCTTTGATGTACCCCCTTAAATAAGCCACCGGAGCCATTTTGTCTTTGTCTAGTTTAAGAACCCAAGTGGACTAGATCTATGAGGGGCTTCACTTTTGTAAACATATTTCTGAGTGTTGTGTTTTATTATTTGTTAATTATTTGAGATATTAAGATTTAGGGCAGATTAATTATTTGTAAAATTAAGATTTAAAGTGGGTATTTGGAGTGGCTCAGATTCCTCTGGGCAGAAGAACCCTTCAGTGAGACACTACGCATCTTCCCCTCGAAAATTATAGATGTTAGTGATGGAGGAGTAGTGGGTGAGAATAATACCACAGGAGTGGCCCTGTCTGTGTGTACATGAAAAAGACTGAAGAAGGACATTAAAGTCAAAGGTCAAAGAATTCAGGGCCAGCTAGTTATAAGGGCCATCACATTCTCCACTCAGAGGTGAGTGCCCTTTTTTAGGGCCACATTTCAACACTATTTTTAAAATTTTTCACATTTACCAGTACATTGTCTATAAAATATTGGTTGAATTGACTTGAATGTTGAAAATTCACTAATGGTGATTTTAAGGGATGAAGTTGATACTACATTGGTGGGTTAACTAACTTTTTAAATGGGAAATAGTTTCAAATACTTGATTTTTCTTGAGCCAAGCAACTATTTTCACCTTTTTTTTTTTTTTTCTCTTTTGGTACCAGATATTGAACTCAGGGGCACGTAACCACTGAGCCACATCCCTACCCCTTTTTTCCTTGAGACAGATTCTCCCTAACTTTCTGAGTGCCTTGCCAAGTTGCTGAGGCTGGCATTGAACTTGTGATACTACTGCCTCAGCCTCTCAAACTGCTGGGATTATAGGAGTGGGCCACTGCTCCTGGTGCCTTTTGATTCTTAAAATATCTTTGTCGACCAACCTATCTAGAAGGTGATTGTTGGCGATTGAACCCAGATGTGCTGTACTACTGAGCTACATCCCCAGCCTTTTTTATTTTGACAGAGGTCTCTCTAAGTTGCTGAGGTTGGCCTCAAACTTGTGATCCTCCTGCCTCAGACTTTTGAGTCACTGGGATTATAGGTGTGCACCTACATGCCTGATTTACATTTGTAATTCTTGTAAAGAAATCCTCCTATAATGAAATATGCCATTTTAAACTTCCATTTTAAATTTTTCTGCCTGTTCTTCCTTGTGAGTTGGAAACACTGTAATGAGTGCTTAGCCTGGTGATGTTGACATATTATACAGTTTTAGCATGGTTATAATGTCAATATATAATAAATGCATGCTTTCCCATCAAATGTAATAACAAGCCACATGGTACAGTGAGTTAAAACGGCAACATCTGAAGTTGTTTACTTTTCTTTTCCTTCTTCTCTTCCTCCTCTTTTTCTTTTCCTTCTCTTCCCCTCCTACTTCCTCCTCTTCAGTACTGGGGAAGGAACTCAGGGGTGCTCTACCACTGAGCTATACCTCTAGCCTTTTTATTTTTGAGACAGGGTTTTGCTAAGTTGCCCATGCTGGCCTTGAACTTGTGATCTTCTTGCTTTATCCTCCCTAGTTGCTGGAATTATAGGTGTGTGCCACAGTACCTGGATGAAGTCTATTTTTCTTGTTTTGACTTGAAGGATATGTACTGTTAGTATAAAATAAAATGAAAATAAAACAAATATGCTTGGCATATGAAATGCTGTTACGACTCACTGAGCAGCAGTATTTTGTGATGTGAGTTCCACATATGGTCTCTGTTGCAATCTTCAACTCTGCTGTTGGAACTCGAATGCAGCCATATGTAAACAAATGAATGGGGCTGTGTTACAAGACTTCATTTGTAATACCTAACCTATTGTGTAAGGTCTAAAATAATTTTCATGTCACAAAATAGTATTCCTTTGATTTTTTTAAAACATGTAGAAATGCAGAAACTATTCTTGCAGATCAAACAAACAAACAGACAGTGAGCTGTAGTTTGCCAACTCCTGGGCTAGGATTTTGTATATCTTAAAATTCCATAGATGTGTCAGGTCTCGGAGTCTTTGTAAGGTTTCTCTCCATCATCTGGGTGTCGGTGTCCATCATCTGAGGTACAAACATTTTTCTTTGGCATTCAGAGCTCTAGCCTCTTTCTGCTACCAGGTCAGTAGTGTCATCAAAATAGTGAGTCAATGGCCAGAATGTCCAGGTGGTCAAGGACTACTGTCATTGTTCATCATCTACCTAGTTTAAGCAAGGACCCCTGGTAAATTGAGTGAGTTTTCATAGAGAATAGAACTCCTGCATTGTCCTAAAGAAGTATAGATTTAACCTCACTTATTGAGTCAATTGTATTTGCTTCTTCTCCTTCTCCTTCTCCTTCTCCTTCTTCTAGTACCAGAGATTGAACCCAGAAGGGCTTTACCACTGAGTTAAATCCCCAGCTCTTTTAATTTTTGTTTTGAGACAGGGCCTTGCTAAGTTGCTGAGGCTGGCCTTGAACTTGAGATACTCCTGCCTCAGCCTCCTGAGTCACTGGGATTACAAGAGTATGCCACTAGACCTATTTCATTCTTGTATTCTGTTAGTTTCTGAAGGTGACACAAAACAGGATGCTTTATGGCTTAAATTTATTACCTTTGCCCAGGAAAGGAGATCAGAGAGGCATTTTAGGGGATTCTACTTAACTTTTTCCACTGGAATCCAGGGAAAGATTCTTTCAGTTGTAACGAGTCCAAAGGCATATGATTTGGGCTAAGACTCAATTTATCACTTGATTTCTAAGCATCCCCACTCAAATTAGGAGACTGATGCTGTTTTGGGTCACTTGGTATCCATGATAACTTATTCTTGTCCCTAAAAATGCCTGGGTATTCACTTTTCCCAGTGTAAACTTACTCTGGATAAATGGCAACTGGCCCTTTGAGGAAGGATCATGAATAGTTACGGTAACTACTTGCAATGATGCTGCAGGGAACTTCCTCAAGGGGGACATGGCCTTTCAATCAGTTCATTTTAAATCTGAAAACTGACTCAGGTATCAAAACTGGACAAGTGGCCATGATTTTAATTTGTGGTGCTGACTCACTCTATCTTAATATAAATTAAGCAATACTTTATTGCATACCCATATATCTTGCTATGAAGATATCACTTTTTTATTCACCTTTGTCACAGATTAATGAAGTCAAAGTCCAACAGTTGTCACTCTGGCCTTGTTTTGTTGTCCCTTAGGATACTTACATCCACCTGTCTTCCTTCAGGTTTATTGTGGCAATTAAGACAGTTCATTCACAGAACCAACCTTCTTTCTGACACTTTATGCTGCCCCTGTGTCTAATTCCAAATATCATCTCTATTGACTCCAGTGAGCCCAGCTGCTCAGGGCTATCTCCTGTCAATACTAGCTTACATGGGCCAAGGGTGGTGACAGTGTCTGTCCAGGGTCTCAGGAGGCTGAGGCAAGAGAAGCACAAGTTGAGACTCAACAACTTAGTGAGGCACTAAGCACTTGAGTGAGAACCTATCTCAAATTTAAAAAAAAGGCTGGGGATGTAGCTTAGTTTAGCGGTAAAAAGTTCCTGGGTTATAATAAATAAATATATTAAATGAATAAATAACTGGCCTCCATGGGACAGACAACACTGAGTATCTTCAGAAGCCGTTGCCTCCTCATGGATGCATTCCTTATGAAAGAATGAATAAAAGGTCCTCTGCGTCTTCCTGGGAAACGTCATCACACGGTAGTTCTTTGGTGTCGCATAGTAAGTCAGTTCTAACACGCCTACCTCTCTAAGCCTCTTGATCCCTATCCCTGTCAAAGAATTTCTAGCATCTTCACATCACTTACTGTAGGCCTAATTCCTTCCAAATTTCCAAGGAGATACTCCAGCAGTGCACCAGGAATGACTGCAGACGTCCTCGGCAGGACGAGCTGGGAAGGAGAAAGCAAAGAGCAGGAGAGTGAAGGAAAGACCACACACCCCCCTCTGCTAAGTTCTTTACCCCACGTCAGTTCTGGATTCAGGGAACGGGAGCACTTTGAAATGTATTATGTTTAAAGTTTTAAACTGGAAAGTGGATTTTAGTACCTAAAAAATCAGACTGTTCAAATACCTAAAAGAGATTGATTTACCCATGGTAGATCCAAGGCAGAGAGTAAGGAGAGACAATAGTATTGTTTTTGGTACTGGAAAATGGATACAGGGTACTCTACTACATCCCCAGCTCCTATTATTCTTTATTTTGAGACAGGGTCTTGCTAAGTTGGTGAGGCTGGCCTCACCTCTTGCCTCAGCCTCCTGAGTCACTGGAATTACAGGAATGAGCCACAGCACCTAGCTGACATTAGCATCTCTGAAAGCAGTAGTGGAAGAGAAATAAGCTCTTCTCTCACTGTACACTAACAATCACAGATACTTCAAATAACTAGATGCTCAAGTGTTGCAGAACAGAATGATGTGACTGCCTCCCAAAGCTTCAACTTGTTTTTTCCATTTAGGAAATGGGTTAAAATAAGACATTGTGCAATGTGTAACCACCAGGAATCCGTCCTTATAAACACAGAGAACAAAATGTTCAATCTGCACACCATAATTTGTGAACTGGTGTCAGAGACTGGGAAATAATAACATTTGCTATACAAAAGTTTTAGTTATGTACTATGGGGCTCATGGAAGGAAAAGAACCTGTGGGGTGGGTTTACTGATCAAAGGAGGTTTCATGAGGGAGATACTATCTGAGCAAGCTGAGTATGATTTTTAAAGATATGGAGAAAAGATGGGGATATAGCTCAGTTGTAAGAGTGCTTGCTGTGCATGCACAAAGGCCCTGGGTTCAATCCCCAGCACCCTCCCCCCAGAAAGGGGAATGACTAAAGGTATGGAAAAAGAAGACTCTCCAAGTAGAGAGAGCAATGGGAAAAGGCATGGCAGTAAGATACTGGGAATGAGAATCCAATTTAGATGAAACAAGAGCCTATTACAAATGGAATGGAATGGAAAACAAAACCTGTAAAATCAGAGCCAGACATGGTGGCCCGTGTGCATGATCCCAGTGGCTCAGGAGGCTGAGGCAGGAGGATTGCAAATACAAAACTATGCTCAGAAACTTGGTGAGGCCCTAAGTGACTCAATGAGATCGTGTCTAAGTAAAATACAAAGAAGGGCTGGGGATGTGGCTCAGTGGTCAAGTGCCCCTGGGTTCATTCTTTGGTACCAAAACAAACAAAAACCCTGTAAAACCTCTTTGGCCTATAGCTGGAGAGTCTTGGACACCAGGATTTAGATTCCATTGGTACATTATTTTCTTTTTCTTTTTTTCTTTTTTGTACTGAGGATTGAACTCAGGAGTCCTTTACCACTGAGCTACATTCCAAGTCCATTTTATTTTATTTTATTTTATTTTGAGATAGGGTCTTGCTAAGTTTGAAGCTGGCCTCAAATTTGTTATCCTCCTGCCTCAGCCTCCTAAGTACCTGGGATTATAGGCACATGCTATCACACCAGGTACTCTTAAGTTTTTGTTCTGTTTACCAGTCAGCAATAGCTGAGTTGGAAGCAGACAGAAGCCTGTTACTGAGCCATCCCTTCTGGATTTGGTAGTGTCCAAACAGGTTCTTCCTCCCTTATGCCCACTCACTGCCCCATTTCTGTCTGATCTGATCTGGATACAGGAAGTGAACTGTACACCTCTGTGTCAGACCCTGGGTGGAAAGAGTCCTTTCCCTCTGAAGTTGATTAACAGGATCCAATATCAAAACACTGTGTTGACATTAATAAGCATGTGTTTTCCTCACTTGATAATCAAAAGAAAGTTATTAGAGGACTACTAAGGTGTTGAAAACACATAATAACTGTCTCAGAGAGTTGGTATAAGATGCAACATACAACAAACATAAAGTGACCATCACTTCCAGGAAGAGCAGATATTCAATATAAAGTTTTCTCTCTGCCCTTTTCCTACAGATGGGAATGACTGACACAGAGTAAGTAATTTCTATCCTATAAACTTCCTCCTTGACCATCACCTCCCTGATGACCTATTATATCCCCTGATCAATTTCTTTCCCCATTCCTGCAGACATTCTCTGTATGAGATGGTTTCACTTCTACCCATTTCTGTCCCCTTCTGGATACTATGGTTTGTGGCTGTTCCTCTGTGACATAATAATTCAAAGAGCTGCCCAGGTATGGCTGACTAAGGAAGGAAAAACAGAAGGGGCCTTTCAATTTGGCCTGCATGCTACGCTACATTTCTGATTGACTTAGGGTCTTGTTTTTTTTTTTTTTTTTTTTTTTTTTAATTTTTTTAATATTTATTTTTTAGTTCTTGGCGGACACAACATCTTTGTTGGTATGTGGTGCTGAGGATCGAACCCGGGCCGCACGCATGCCAGACGAGCGCGCTACCGCTTGAACCACATCCCCAGCCCCTCTTGTTTTGTTTTGTTGAGTTTAGTGGCCACAACTTGCTGTTGACTCATATTTAACTTCTACCCAAAGGAAACTCCTAAGCCTTTTTTTCCCCTGTGTGATTTTTTTAATAGAACTGAGTAAAGGACTTCTCATACCCAGCAGATTCCATCTGTGAGATTCATTTCCTCTGTTTTAGTCTGCAGCACATTAACAATGCTGTTTCATTCCATGTATCTTCCTCAGATTAGACAGGTTCCCCAATGATGTCCTTTATTGGAGACATTGCTAAAATATTTAAATAGGATAGGAGGCAGCCCAAAGCCTTTGATTTACCACAAAAAGCCTCTTAACAGGTTGAAAGAAATTCATTAATTAGCACTCTTTGGGTATAGCTCTTCAACTGGGTATGAATTTACTTAATTGATCTAGAATCCAGTTCACATTATTAGATATTTTCTAATGAGGGATCTTGCCAACTGCCTTATCTAAGTCTACACACACAATTTATGCTTCATTTACTCTTATCTTCCAGTCTAGATGTCCACCAAAATGAAAATAAGTCTACTGTAGGATGGCTCTTTGAAGATACTATATTTATCAATAACTGAGATGCACTGTCCCTCTTATCCCTCTTTTTCCCACCCCCAAATGATTTCTCAAATGTATCCCTTTTCATAGAGGCAGCATAGCACTGTGTTTCAGAGTACAAGTCCTAGACTTGAATCCTGGCTCTTCCACATACTGGCTGTATCAACAAGGGCAACTTGCTTCAACAAAATCTGTATCTCAGGTTTTACATCAGTGAAATGTGGATGATAATGAAACTCATATCATAGGACTGAATAACCCAATATTTCTTTCTTTATTTTGTGCTACTAGGGATTGAACCCAGGGTTTCTCTACTACTGAACTATATCCCCAGCTATAAAACAGGCTGACCTATTTTGCCCAGGCTGGCTTCAAACTTGTGATCCTTCTGCCTCAGATTTGCTGGGATTACAGGCATATATTACCATGCCTAGACAAGTAACTTAATTGTAAAGCATTTAGAAGCATTTCTGGCACCTTAATAAGCAATATAAAATTCTGTAATTTGGGAGACTTTTGGGCTAGATAAAAACATGAGAATTATTAGCATATAAATAGTATTTGTCTTAGTTTGGGTTCCCCTGGAACTAGATCCTGACAAAACTTGGAGTGTCAGCAGTTTATCTGAGGGAAGAGTCTAAGAAATACTGGTGGAAAATTGGGGAAGTGAGACGGAAAAAGAAGGAAGTCAGATTGGTACATTGGAAGTAAGTTACCCCTGCAGGTTACCTTACAGTGGCTGTAATCCCACAACAGCTTCATTGTGGGATTCGTCTTCTTCTTCCTCTTCTTTTTTTCCCCCAATTGTGGGATTCTAAGAGAGAATATAGAACAGGCCTCAAAGTTATCCTAACTGAGGGATCAGAAAGCCAGGATAATTACCCACTAGACTGCATTCATCTTTGGCTGAAGGTTTCTCTGAAGGCATTAACTCTCTAGCCCTTTCAGCTTCTTTGCAAGAGTCCAGAGCTTCCTGGGTAATAAAAGGTCCCCAGGCAGAGAATCAAAGTGCTCCCAGTAGACAGCCTGTGAATGTAGAGCCAAGTCTTGAGGGGACATGGGTGAGGAACCCAAGCATGAGACTATCTGATATCACCCTAAGAATGAGTGAAATCAGAGAGCGAAGGTGTCCGTCACCAAAGCTCTAGAGTATTCCAATATTTAGAGGTCAAAGAGATAGAAGACCCAGCAAAGGGGACTGAAAAGAGGCCAGTGATAAAGAGAGAGTGGAGTCCTGGAATCTAAGGTAAGAAAGTGCTCCAAGCAGGGAGATCAACCATGTCAAATGCTGCAGAGTGGTCAAGTAAGGTGAAAATCGAGGATTGACCAATGGATTTTGCAACTTGGAGGCTACTAGTGACCTTGACAGGAGGATTTTTGGAGGTGAGGTTCAGAATAGGGAATAAAGTTAAAAGAGAAGAGAAAATGGAGACAACCTATATAGACAACTCTTTTAAATAGTTTTGTGGTAGAGCAGCAGAAAGGAGGGGGCATAGGGGCTATATGAGAGGCTTTACATATGTGCTTGTTTAAGATAAGAAATGTTGCCGCATGGTTTTATGTTGATGGGATCCATCCAGTTAAGAGGGGGAAAACCATGATGAGCTGTGCATAATGGCGTACACTTATAATTCCACTGATTCAGGAGGCTGAGGCAGGAGGATGGCAAGTTCAAAGCCAGCCTCAGCGAAAGTGAAGGCACTAAGCAACTCAGTGAGACCCTGTCTCTAAATAAAACAAAAAATAAGGCTGGGGTTGAGGCTTAGTGGCCGAGTGCCCCTGAGTTCAGTCCCTAGTACCAAAATAAATAAATATTTAAAATAAAATATAAAAATGGGCTGGGTTGTGGCTCAGTGGTCAAGTTCCCCTGAGTTCAATCCCCAGTACCCAAAACAAAGCAAAACAAGAAACAAACAAACAAAACCCATGATGGAGGGAAAAGAGCAAAGGGAATGAGATCTTGGTACAATAGAAGGCAACTTCCTTAGGAACACAAGACTGTTCAGTCAACAGTAACAGAGGAGGAAGAGGGTTTGGTCAAAGAATACAGACAGGTGGTGAAATGTGCAGCAGCACTCTTCTAAGAGGTTCCAAGTTGGACAGAACCAAAGAAGTCAGCTGATACTTGGTGACTGATGAGGAAAAGCTGTTGGAGAACTGAGGCGAGAGGAGAAGGTATGAACTAATCATCCAGAAATTGAAAATTGAAGAGGGAACTGGAGAAAGATCAAGCAGCACCAAAGGCTCATTGGAGGTTAGTGGCCATAAATTTAAAGTAAGAGCAGTTGCATGTTTGGGTCTTTCTCTAGTAGGTTCAGCTGCTTGGGTACAGGCATTGAATGTAAGCTACATGATGTGTGCAAGAGTGGTACACAGTGGGTTGATTGTGTCTTCCCAGAAAACCTTTCCAACTCCGAAATCCCAGAACCTGTTACTATCAACTTATTTGTTTTGTGGTACTGGGTCTGAAGCCAGGGGTGCTTTACCACTGAGCTACATTGCCAGTCCTTTTTTAAAAAATTTATTTTGAGGCAGGATCTTGCTAAATTGCTGAGGGTCTTGATAATTGCTAAGGCTGGCCTTGAACTTGGGATTATTCTGCCTCAACCTTTAGATCACTAGGATTACAAGTGTGCTCCACCATGCCTGGCTATTATTATCATTTGGAAGCAAGATCTTTGGAGATGTAAGTAGGATAGAGGGAGATCAGATACACATGGAGACACAGAAATGAAGGACGATGTGAAGATGGAGGCAGAGACTGGAGTACTGTACCCGCAAGTGCCAAAAATTATTGGCAACCACCAGAAGCTAGGATAGAGGCATGAGACAGAGCCTCTCTCAGACTCTCCAGAGGAAACCAACCCTGCTGACACCTTGGTTTTAGACTTCTGTCATATGGAACTATAAGAGAAAAATTATTTGTTGTTATAAGCCACCAGCTTTGTGGTAACTTGTTAAGGTAGCCACAGGAAATTGACAAAAGTAGTGAACTCATATTTCAGTAAAGTAAAAGTGAATGGTTGGGGAAAAGACAAGGAAGCATTTCTTGGGGACAGGGAAAGAGACAGGGACCACCAAAGTTTCTAAACTTTGGGACATTTCCTTTAGACCCTCTAGAAGAATATGGCTCCTCTTCCAGAAACCACATATCCGGATAGTCTGAGGCTATTTTGAGCCCATTGGCCCATTTCCATAAAAGTGTTTACAAATATTTTGTTCTCCAGGAAGTCATAACGTTCTGGTTTAATCAGCCTGGTCCTGTGGTCCTGAAGCTTCAGCTAGCAGCAGGTCTGTGCTGAGCAGTCTGTCTGGAGGAGGACCTCCCCGATTCTGCATTCTTGAAGGCCTATCTTGTTTCATCTGGAATGAGAAGAGATGATCAGCATTGCACTTTGATGCTTTATTCATTTGATGCCTTTATTTATTCTGTTCTTTGCCTTAAGTTCCTAACCTCACTTAAGGAGTCCCTGCTTATCCTTTAAAACTTGCCCAAATATCTTCTGCTTTGTCCTGAAATAGCAAAATTAATTATGGTTCCTTCCATGTGCTCACAGAATTGAACACCTCCACTTAATGGCTTATTAAATTCTATTATAGCTTACTTTTTTTCATTTCTTACTTGCAACACTCCAGAGGAAGCAGCATGATTTATTCATATCTGAATCACTAGTACTTTCTAGAACTTAGCTCAACAAATAATGTTCATATCAATTAAGGAAAGCAAAACTTGGTAAATCTACATAACATTCAAAATTTTCCCAAAGTATACAACTACTATGATTTAACTCTATCTATTTTAGAGTTCAAACTCTTAGAATTTGGCAAAGGAACAGAGTGCCATGAAAGTTAGTATGTCTTACATGAGCAAAGAGTTCAGGGCAGAATTATGGACATTCTTGGCTTTGCCATTATGGTCAGGGAAGAACTTCTTTCCTACAGATGAAGACAGTTCCCCCAGGATCACAAGCTCTGTGAGTACATAGCAGGAGCAGGGTGGGGTGGACAGAAACTTCTTATTTGGAATTAGAGCTCAGCAAAGGCTTTCTGGTATTAATCACTGAAAAAGCCCACTGAGCCATGGTCCTTCATTTGGTCACTGCAGAAAGCTAAAGTTTTTATGCCAGATGGTGTTCAATCTGATGTTATGATTCCAGGGGTTGTCAAAATGCCTCCTTTCATCATGTTTTGCTTAGAGTTATACCTGGAGTTTTATGTATTTAGAAATATTCAGAATGACCCTTAATTACAGGAAAAAAAAAACAGCTGCTCTAAGCTTATATGTAAATATGCTCCACAGAAAAGATGAAATTCCAGTGAAGAGAAGCTGAGGGTAAAAATATAAAAGGAAAGTTTGAATAGGTAAGTGGTGTATGTTCCCATGAGAACATGTAGCTGCTGCCAACAGAAACTATGGGAAAAGACTACACACTCTCTCTATGATTCTGGCTAAAATCAAATTTGTAAAGAAGACAAAATACACATGAATAATCCCCTTTCATCCACCATGATCATTACTATCTCCAAGTCAAAAGTTGGCCAAGAGTCACAATGAAAGCCAGACTATTATGACAACTGCAGATGTTTGCACTAAATAATCTCCCCACTCAGGAATTCCAATGGCTTCTAACATCCACCACACAACATTTAAATTTCTTAGCTATTAATGTCCTCATAATATGGCATCTTCATTTCTATCCCACCTAATTTCTGACCCTTTCCCCATTTTGGTCAAGGAGATCTTCTCACTATCCCCTAAACATTCATGTTCATTCCCAACTCCAAAACATTTCTCACACTTTCTATCTCCTAGTGCGTTTCTCTTCTTTTTAATCTAGCCAAACCAATACATTCTTAAATTTCAATCCTAGTACCAGCTGATCTTTACAGTTCGTCACTGCTATGAAATTCTATACTGCTATTCATGAGGTAGAAACTCAAGCTAATGCTTCTATTGAAATCATCCATTATTTATGGACACTCTTTGGTTCACACAGTGTACTAGTAGCATTATTGAGGTTTCTTGTTGATCTTTGAGCTATTTCCTTTGCTGCCTAGGATTATGACTGAGATAAGCAAGGGCTTTTTGCTCCTCTTGAATCCCTATGCTAGGGAAACACTTTTCTATCTTCCTTAGGGAGAGAAAGCATTGGGGGATCCTAAGGCGTTGAAAACTCTTGGGATCTTCAATTTGAAACCATTCCTAATTGAGGGGCTCTTGAATAAGCCCCAGTTAAGCCACATATAAATTTCTGATGAGGAAAATGCTGTACAGAGAAGGGAGTATTAATTTCAACCCTTTGACCACTTTTTGGATATCTGGGTTGAGGAATCTCCAATGGGCATATTCATTGGAATGTGCTGAGTCTCACCTCAAGATTTAGCATCAAATTAATTCTTATAGAATCTGAAACCTGATGGGAAATAAAAAATGGACAAGGTTATATATTCAGGTCCCAAAGAGTGGCAATCATGGTTTAATTATGAACAGAAAATGGAATCTTCATAAGAACATTTGCCTAATACCTGAAACTTTAAAATGATGTTATTTGTATGACAATATCACCTATCTATAAAGGACTGGGGATATAGTTGTGTTTCTGGAAGCTCAGAAATTTAACCTGATATTTTTCAAAGTCAATCTGGTTCACTCATGAAGATTGAAATAAAATTGAACAAACTTTGGTCTATCCTCAAATTACCTTTCTTTCTGTTGCTTATTTTCTCTGTATATTATTGTAAAAAATACTAACTTTCCCTCTTGCAATTCTATGGGGGAAGTGTATTTGTCCCACCACTTCACTTTTGGGGGGTTGACCATGGGACTTACTTTGGCAGAAGTGACACAAATAGGGCCTTGAAATGTGCCTCAGTGGTTGGGCCTATCCTATTTTACATCTGTCATCTCCACCATCCTGACCCGTCTGGTGTAAGGTGGGTGAAGTCACATACAGACCCTAAAAATGCAAATATATTTTTCTGTGTCTAGCTCCAGTGGTATAGTGTGCTTCAGACAAATGTTTCTTTCTTTTTTTATTTCTTTTGACACCGGGGACTGAATCTAGAGCCACTTTACCTACCAGACTACATCTCTAGCCTTTTTTATTTTAAGACAGGGTCTAAATTGCTTAGGGCCTTACTAAGTTGCTGATGCTGGCCTGGAACTTTTGATCCTCCTTCCTCAGCCCCAAACTGCTGGGATTACAGGTATGTGCCACCACACCTGTTTTTCAATTTCTTTTTTTTTTTTTTTGAGAGAGTGAGAGAGAGAGAGGAGAGAGAGAGAGAGAATTTTTTTTTAATATTTATTTTTTAGTTCTCGGCGGACACAACATCTTCGTTGGTATGTGGTGCTGAGGATCGAACCCGGGCCGCACGCATGCCAGGCAAGCGCGCTACCGCTTGAGCCACATCCCCAGCCCTGTTTTTCAATTTCTGACACCACACTTCCATCTGAATTGGGAATGCACAGAAAGAACTGTGATACCTTTACATGCACAGTTATTTATTTGAGCTCAGAGGAATCTGATTTTGATCCCTCTATCTATCCCTGAACTGCTGAGAACTCCAAGGCAGGAGGCTACATTAGCCAGGGGCTTAGCAAGAAGGAGAGTATACTCAACTTAGTTGGGTAGAGGCTTTTTCATAAAGGAAATATTTAGAGCTGTGGGTTAAACAGAGAACCTAGTAGGGATGCTTGCTACCAGAGAGGAACAACAAGGTGCTCTTAGGATCCCCAAGCCTGAAAAGGAGGAAGAGAAAATTGTTAACAGAGTTTGGTTAAGAGGGGTGCATTCAGATGGATAGTCAGCTAATACATTTCTCAAATTGGTGTAAGTTGTTTCCTAGCATATTAATTCTTCTACATACAATAAAATATAGTGTCTATGTATCGAGGAGCTGGATGCAAAAAGGGCAGCCCAACTGTAGCATAGCTGTAGTTTTGGTGATGAGGTCATTAACAAAATCAGTGAGGCAGAGTGCATGGAAAAGAATAAATATCCTGATCTCTCTCTTTCCTCCCATTGGCCATAGGGTAAGGAACCTTAGTGACATATTCCATAGAGGTCAGGCTCCCAAGACAAACAACATAGCAAGGAAGCATAGAGGATGATTTGCAAAGATTCAAAGAAAAACCAGGATAGATATTCACTACTTGCCCAGGTTTCCTCAGGTAAGAAAGCATGCATGCAAGAGGGGGCACAGCAAGACAGATATTATGTTTGCAAGGAAATTGGTTCTGGAGAGTTTACATGTCATTGATTTTGAACTGAGTTGTAAAAAGAATGGAAAATTTAAAAATCTGTAACAGGTCCAGTAGAAGCATGGCACTATGTTGACCTCAAGAATTTCCATCATGAGACAACACTGTGGCACCAGATGCTGAGGACGCCTTGGTGAGGTGAGGGATGAGACTGAGTAGGTTACTCCTGTGGGAACTGGAGCTCATTTGTACTGGGCAACTCTAGAAGGTAGCATAGAATATGCTTCATTTATCCTACCCAAAGGATGAGAAAGCTGGAGAATTCAGATTTACTCCCACTCTACATTAGTTGGAGGGCTATTTCCAGAGGTTTGGGGTTTTTGTTTTTGTTTGATAACTGACAATTAATTGAACCCAGTGTGCTTAACCACTGAGCCACATCTCCTGCCCTTTTTATTTTGAGAGAGCCTTGCTAAAGTTCCCAAGCTGGCCTTGAACTTGCCATTCTGCCTCAGCCTCCTGAGTCACTGGGATTACAAGTGTGTACCACCATGCCCAGCTATTTTCAGAGATTTTAATTCCTGGATACTTCCAACCTTTCTGGCACCCAGAATTCTCCTGTGGTCAGAAAGTGCTCTCAAGCTAAGGGAAGCAAGCATTTGCAGTAGAGGGCTATTGGCTTGATTAAGAACCTTAGTGTGGAGGAGATATGGGTCACTAAATGTATCTACTTCAGAGGCATGACTCATTGCAAACCCACTATTAAAACTTCCTCTTACTAGCAGAAATCCAAAAGACTGGCAACTGAAGGTGGTTAGATATGGAAAGCACAAACTATAATCTTACTTTCTTTCCACACAAGGTCCTTGCATGCACCTCCTAAATCCCCAGGCAAGCACTGAAGTTTAGGCTGATGGAGGTCTGAGAAAAATTTGTTTCTCAGAAGACATCAGGAACCAGTCAGGAGAGAAGCTTTAGGGAACACATCCAGCAAGAAAATGCAATGCTTTTTCATCATTGAGAATGTAGTGTCTATATTCCATGTAAATAATAGCTTTCTTATGCTATAAATTTTAATCATCCTATATTATCCTATTTCTTTACAGGCTGAGAGCCATAAGGATTATCTCCTCAAAAGGAAATGGCTTACTGTCCTTCAGGCACAAGGTCCACATAGCACTGGTTTTTGTTGTTGTGTTTGTTTTTAAATTTTTATGGGTGTCTCAATCTCACTTGAATACCAGTCTTACAAGCTTTTTGGATCTCTTTAAACACCAAACTGAATCACCAACAAGACTTATTTGTAAGTCTAAATTGGGAAATGGGGCAGAGTCCAGGGAACTAGATTTTTTTTTCTTTTTTTTTTTTGGTACTATGGATTGAACCCAGGGGTGCTTTGCCACTGAGCAACATCCCCAGTTCTTTTCATTTTTTGAGATGGGCTTAAGTTGCTGAGGCTAGCCTCAAACCTGAGATCTTTTTGCCAGCGTCTCTTGAGTTTTGGGCATGCACCACCACATTCAGCTCAAGCTAGACATTTTTCATTGTCAATTCTCAAAAACTAATTCACATGTAACATTAAAGCTGATTTTCTTACCTCTTGACTTCACTGGAAGGATTCCTTGATAAATAAAATAGGATAAGAAGGCACCAGTGAATGACATTTAAAAAAAAATGTCTAAAAGTAGCACAGTATTTTGCTTCAAATAAAATCTCCTTATATGGTTGCTATGGTTTCAGTTGATGGTCAATACATGTAATTACTTAGTCAAATTATGAAAATCACAGCCATTGGAAGTAGCCTGGGTGGCTGGGAGCTCTGGCAGCATTGCTTGAATAGTAGAACAGAAGAAGATCATGCCTGATGATACATGATTTTATTTATAAAGAAATGATACTTTCTTTAAAAGGACAATAAGAGCTGCATTCACATAATGTGTAACTATACATACTGCATCATCTAACTTCATATTTATTGGTTGCCCAATAGGTAATTGGAATGAGTGATTAGAAGTCTTGATCAGTGAGGTTCCAGTTAATTAATTACCTGAATTTGTCTTCTTATACTTAACTTTCAAGAAGGAAAATAATATGACAACAAGGAAATGTTAAGTAATGTGTTTTATTTTCCAGCACATCTGTTTCCCACCTATGGCATCTTGTAGTACATGGAACATCTGGTACCTCAGTTTTTGTCAGTCTGGCCTTCATGTTTTACAAAGTCCCTTCAATTACACTATCTATTTCCTTTAACCTCTAAGTTTTATTGCAATATTCTGTCGATGAAATAATTGAGTCTAGAGAGAGCCTAAGTTGTGTTTGAAGTGGTGATTTCCCAATTATTATATATACTACTTCATCCAATAGATAGCTAAAATTTAAGACTGAATTACCAAGTGTTAGTAAGGATATGGAACAATTAGAAGTAACACATATTGCTGATGGAGTATAAAATGATAAAATCATTCTCACAAAGAGTTTGCCAGTTTCTTATAAGGTTAAAACATTTACCTTCTGATCCAGCAAACACAGTCTCATGATAAGTGAAAACATATATTCACAAAAGGACTTGTGCAAAGAATGTTCATAGCAGCCTCACTAATATAATTCAAAACTTAAAACCACTCAAAAAAAGAACAGGTAAATAAGTTGTGGTATATTAGCACCCAGCAATAAAAAGTAATGAATTACTGTATTGATATATGCAACAATATGAACAAATGGAACAATGCTGAAAAGAAGCCATAAATAAAAGAGTATCTAGGATACGTGAAATTAATGCAAGGGGAAAGCAAACTAGTAGTTGCCTTTAGGGGGTTAAGGAATCAATCTCAAGGAAGGATTCTTTCTCATGAGAGAGAAATGTGGTAAGGGTGTAGGTATGCAGGTATACCCAATTGTCAAAATTATTCAATTAAGATTTGTGCATTTCAATGTATGTAAAATTTACCTTAAAAGCTGTAAAAAGAATAATCATTCTTTAAAAAAGTAAAGACCATTTATTGGGACCATTTATTGATTTTACTTTTTTAGAGTAAAGAACTGTTATTCTTTTTACAGTGTTTGGGGACTGGGTGATACAGATGAAATAAGAGTGGCAGAATACTCATAATAATTGAAGCTGTTTTTTTTGTGGGGGATGGAGGGATTAAGGATTGAACTCAGAAAGGGAGTGAGAAGGGAAATTGCATGGAAATGGAAGGCGATCCTCAGGGTTATACAAAATGACATATAAGAGGAAAGGAGGGGTAAGACAAGACAATACAAATGGAAGAAATGATTTACAGTAGAAGGGGTAGAGAGAGAAAAGGGGAGGGGAGGGGAGGGGAGGGGGGATAGTAGAGAATAGGACAGACAGCAGAATACATCAGACACTAGAAAGGCAATATGTCAATCAATGGAAGGGTAACTGATGTGATACAGCAATCTGTATACGGGTAAAATTGGGAGTTCATAACCCACTTGAATCAAACTGTGAAATAAGATGTATTAAGAACTATGTAATGTTTTGAAAGACCAACAATAAAAAAAAAAAAAAAGGATTGAACTCAGAGGTACTCGACCACTGAGCCACACACCCAGCCCTTGTTTGTATTTTTTTAAATCTAGAGACAGGGTCTCACTGAATTACTTAGCATGCTTCTGCTGAGGCTGGCATTGAACTGGCAATCCTCCTGTCTCAACTTCCAGAACTGCTGGGATTACAGGCTGCACCACTGTGCCTGGCCTGATTTGTTTTTTTGGTGTTAAGGTTGTTGTTCTATATATATCCTGGAGATTAGTGCTCTGAGGTGCAGGTGGCAAAGATTTTCTCCCATTCTGTAAGCTTTCTCTTCACATTCTTATTTCCTCTTCTGTGAAAAAGCTTTTAAGTTTGATACCATCCCATTTATTGATGTTTCTTTCTTTCTTTTGGTATGGGGGATCAAACTAGGGGCACACACGAGCCACATCACAGACCTTTTATATATTTATTTAGAGACAGGGTCTCACTAAATTGCTTAAGGCCTCACTAAGTTGCTGAGGTGGCTTTGAACTTGTGATCCTCCTGCCTCAGTCTCCTGAGCTGCTGGGATTAGAGGCATGCACTATGGCTCTGGGACCATTTATTGATTTAATTTTTTTTTTTTTTTAGTTGTAGATGGACACAATACCTTTATTTTATTTATTTTTTGTGGTGCTGAGTATTGAACCAGTGTCTCACACATGCTCAATAAGTGCTCTACCACTGAGCCATGACTCCAACCCTCCCATTTGATTCTTCACTTTACTTCTTGCACTTTATGAGACTTGTTGAGGAACTTGGTTCTTAAGCTGATGTGATGGAGTGTCGGATCTATATTTTCTTCTAGTAGATATAGGGTTTCTGGTCTAATTTCTAAGTATTTGATCCACTTTGAATTTTGTGCAGGGTGAGAGACAGGGATTCAATTTCATTCTGCTACATATGGATTTCCAGTTCTCCCAGCACCATTTGTTGAAGAGGCTATCTTTTCTCCAATATATGTTTATGGCCTTTGTCTAGTATGACATACTGTATTTATTTGGATTTGCCTCTGTGTCTTCTATTCTGTTCCTTGGTTTTCATGCCTGTTTTGGTACCAATACCATCTGTTTTGTTACTAAAGCTCTGTAGTATAATTTAAGGTCTGGTATTGTGATGCTTCCAGCTTTCTCACTAAGGATTGCTTTGGCTATTCTGGGCCTCTTATTTTTCCAAATGAATTTCATTATTGCCTTTTCTATTTCTATGAAGAACATCATTGGAATTTTAATAGGGATTGATTGAATCTATATAGCACTTTTGGCAAAGGAACTAAATACTTTACAGAAGAAATACAAACGGTCAGCAAATACACGAAAAAATGTTGAACATCTCTAGCAATTAGAGAAATGCAAATTAAAACTACACTGAGATTTCATGTCACTCCCATCAGAATGGCAACAATCAAGAATACAAGTAACAACAAATGTTGGCGAGGATGTGGGGGAAAAGGGTACACTCATATGTTGTTGGTGGGACTGAAAATTGGTACAGCCACACTGGAAAGCAATATGGAGATTCCTCAGGAAACTTGAAATGGAACCACCATGTGATACAGTTATTCCATTCCTTGGTATATACTCAAAGGACTTAAAAAAAACAATGTATACAGTGAGGAAGCCACATGTTCATAGCAGCTCAATTCACAATAGCTAAGATATGGAACCAACCTCGGTATCCTTCAACAGATGAATGGAAAAAGAAAATGTGGGATATATGCACAATGGAATATTACTCAGCAATAAAAAAGAACGACTTTCTGACTTTTGCCTGAAAATGGATGGATCTGGAAACTATTATGCTAAGTGAAATAAGCCAATCCCAAGAAACCGAAGATCAAATGTTCTGATTTGTGGATGCTAACACACAACAAGGGGAAGGGGAGGTAAGAATAGAAGTTCCAATAGATTAGGCAAGTGGGCTGGGGACATAGCTCAGATGGTAGAGTGCTTGCCTCGCATGCAAAAGGCCCTGGGTTCAATCCCCAGCAACACACACACACACACAATTATCAATAGATTATACAAAGGGGAAGGAAGGGAAGGGAGGGGGACAGGAAATAGAAAAGACAGTGAATGAATCTGACTCAACTTTCCTATGTACACATATAAATACACTACAGTGAATTTCACAACCACAAGACTGGGGTCCTAATTAAAATAAAATATACTCCATGTTTGTATAAGTATGCCAAATTATTAAAAAAAATAGAGGGCAAAAAGGCAGCTTCAAGATTGCTGGTAATACTTTATTTCTTGATCAGGATGTATTGGGAAATGGGGCAGAGTCCAGGGAACTAGATATTTTTTTCTTTTTTTGGTACTGTGGATTTGGTATTCTGAATTTGTTCATTGTAATAATTCATCAAACTGCATATTTATATGTGTGTGATATTCTAATAAAAATAAATTTTTTAAAAAGTAAAAAAATAGTTGAAGTTGAGCTTTGAGTAAGTGGAGTTTATTATAATAGTCTATGTATATATATTTGAAATTTCCCACCAAATCTTTTTTTAAAAAGAAAAGTAAAAATGACCAAAAGGCTTTCAGGGAACTGAAAATAGTTTGGTATGGCTGGAGCAGAGACTTTTTTTCCACTCTTTCATCTCACAGGAATCTTCCCAGACAATGGTGAACTAAAAACACCAAATCTCTAATCCACATCTCATTCCACAACATGGATTACAGTGACTAGCTAATGTTAAGTGAACAACTGAAGTGGCAAAACAGACATTTACATCTCAAGTATAAACATAATTTACCAAATATTGTTCCTTGAGGTACCTGGCAGCAAATGGAATAGTAATTAGCCATGAGCCAATTGGCTTCCATGTTTATGGACATGTTTGAGGATACAGGATCAGACCAGTAAAATATCCTTTCTTGACTTAGTAAATTTCCTAAATTACAGCACACCCAACCTACAACTAATAAAAAAGCTGTCTTATAAATAATAAATTATATGCCTGAAGATATATAAGAAACATGTTCAATAAATCACCCTACTCATCACTTCTTAATTTCAAACAGGGTACTGTCAATGGATGTTTCAATAGAATTTTTTTTTTTCATCTTTTTTTTTCTTTTTTCTTTTTGGTACTGGGGATTGAACCCAGTGACACTTAATCACTGAGCCACATCCCCAGCTCTTTTTAAATGTCATTTAGAGACAGGATCTCACTAAGTTGCTTAGGGCTTTGCTAAGTTGCTGAGCTGGCTTTGAACTCATGATCCTCCTGCCTCAGTTTCCCAAGCTCTGAACCAAGGTGTGAACCACTGCAGCCAGCAAATTTCCTTCATCTTAATGCATTGCATTTATGCATGTGAATGTGTATGTGTGTGTAAAGTTGGGACTCTTTAGACTTAAGAGTGAGTTATGGATTGCTTTTTTAGCAAGGGAACTTAAAATTCCCTTTTCTTTTATAGATGAGGTAACTGAAACCAAGAGAGATAAGATTCATCCAAGGTGGCAAGAGGTAAAACCACATCTCAGATCTTCTGATTTCTTCAAGCTGGGGTAGACTATATACTACAATGTGCATTAATCTGAAATGCTTTCCATTAGCTGAGTCCTCTTTAATAACTCAAGATAAATTTATCTTGGTGATTCAGATTACTACAAAAATACACTATTGTTCAAGAGTTTTCCAGTGCACAGGTAAAAATATTCTTTTGCTCTGTGGAGATTACAATGTTGCAACAAGATGACACTTCAAAAGATGTTGGAAAGTACTGTCAATTCACCATTTGTTTATACTTGACTGCATAGAATTAAACTGCTAAGACCTTTTCTTCTTCTTCTTTTTGTCTTACCTTTTTATATGGATACTACCACATAATACTCATACTAGTGTTTTTCAAGCTGTGGGTTACAATCCATTCATGAGTTAGAAAACTGATTTAATAACAATTAACTTTTTAGAAAATGAAATTAGAAAGCATGAACAACACACACACAGGGCAAGTATTATTTTGTTAAATTTTGTTTCAGTCTTGTACATATGGGTGCACACTGGACAGCAATGTAAAAAATGTCCTATTTTTTCAAATACTTTAGAGCCAATGGCACTCACAGGGACTCACAGGACTTTAAAACACTTTAACCCTGGTTACCCTTTTTCAACTGTTGCCACGATTTTATTTTGCAGTACTGGGGATTTAACCCAGGGTTGCTCTACAGTGAGCTATACCCACCAGCCCTTTTTGGAGACAGGTTCTTGTTAAGTTGCCCAGGCTGGCCTTGAACCTGAGATCCAAGTCACCGGCATTATAGTTATACATCACTGTTTTCATTAAAAAAACTACACAAATGAGATCGTTTTTCCATGATCTTTTTTTCTTTTATTGGTATATTATACTTATATGTAATAGCATACTTTGTTGTTACTATCTAGTTCTAGAACACTTTCATTACCCAAAAAGGAAATTCTATATCATTAAGTAATCACTCCCCATTCTCCTCCCCCTAATCTCTGGAAACCAATAATTTATTATCTGTCCCTATGGATTTATCTACTCTGGATATTTTAAATAAATGTAATCGTACACTATGTGACTTTTTCACTTAGCATAATGTTTTTGAGTTTCTTCCAAGTTTTACCATCTATCAGCTCTTCATTCCCTGAGTGGATATTTATTCATTCATCCACTAATGGACAGTTAGGTTGTTTCCATTTTATGCATTGTTTTTGTTTTCTTCTAACTTTTATTCACGATATATTTGTGAGCATCTTCTTATAAGTTATAGCTGATTGAATTTAACCTTTCCAAACCAGAAGGTCTTAATCGGAGACTTACATTTGCTTCTTCCTGGATCCAGGGAAGATTACTGATCTGAGATCACTCTGGTCCCCTTAAAAGATACTGGACTAATCGAAGAGTTTTATCATACTTTTTGCAAAAAAAAAAATCAATGCTTAATCTTCAAATCCCAATGCTTCAACCCCAATTCCAGTTTTAGTTGTTTATAATTTTCATTTTTGGTACCTGGGATAATTCCTTATTTCTTGTAACTGATGTACAACACATAAAAAGACATTTGGTCTTTGTCCCTGGTTCTTGATATAGAGCTCCAAAAACTCAGAATTTCCTGAACGATAAAGGCAATAGAAGCATCTTTGTTCTAATGAGGTGACTCTTGGTGGGTCTCTAGATAGCTCAGAACAATGACTGTTTGCCAGAAAGTCTAAGACCTTCTAGGCATGGTGGTGCACATCTGTAATCCCAGCCACTTGGGAAGCTGAGCAGGAGAATTACAAGTTCAAGGCCAGTCTCAATAACTTAGTGACACTCTGTCTCAAAATTAAAAGGGGTACTGTTCAGTGGTAAAGTGTCTCTGGGTTCAATCCCCAGTACTACCACCACCACCACCAATAACAACAACCAAAAGAAATTTTAAAAAAAAGAAAGAAAGAAAATAAAGACCAAGGCCTGGCTGGAAGTTTGGAACATTCAGCCCCATTCTTCCAACCTTCAGGAAGGAGGGAGGGACTGGAGAACGAATCAGTTGTTGATGGCCAATAACTTATATCTTTCATAAAGATGAAACCATTAAACCCCCTCCCTATATGACAGAGTTCAGAGGGTTTTCAGGTTGGTGAATCTATTGAGATGCTGTGAGGGTGGCGCTGCCATGTACCCTACTACCCTACATTTTACCTATGCACCTCTTCCATTTGACCTTTCTTGAGCTGTAGATCTCACAATATGCTAGTAACAATAACAATAGCTGTACTAGGAAATTATGGAAATGGAGGAGGGGGTCATGAGAATGTCTGATTTGTAGCTGGTTGGTGGAAGGCAGGCAGGCCTGGATTCACACCTGTCATCTAAGGGTGTGTGTCTGGTGGGGGGAGGTGGCATACTATCTCTGTATTTATCCTCCTCCTTTCATGTTAGGTCTCAGTAGTACTGGATTGGAGTTTCTCTAGTGGTTTGTTTAGTGGAAGCTGACATATGATTGTTGGTTTATAGCACTACAGACTCTCATATGATTACAGGTGCTGCAGTTTTTTCTGCATTGTTGAGAACTCAAGATGACCTGTATAGCACATCCTCATTTCCTTTTCCAATAATAGAAGTAAGCTATGGAGGCAGCACGTATAGGAAAGATGCAGCTAGGCTGAGTAGAACAAGGAGCAGTGAAGGGAAGCTGCACATATTCACAGAGGCAAGGAGGGCTAGGATGTAAGTAACATGGCAACTCCAAATACTAAGAGTGGACACAGGGCTCTGTCTCACAAATCTAAGCTGGGAATCAAGAACATAATTGCTCTACTACTTCAACAGCCTTCTGTAATGTGTGGGGTTTGTCAATTAAGGTCTTCTATCTCTCTCTTACTCGCTGATGGAAGCAGCAAGGAATGACAAAAGATGAGACACACACATAGTGAAGGGTAGTTAGAGGGATGTGGAGAAACCAGTCAGTCTATTGTGGACAAAAAGAAGTGATGGCAACCTGTACAGCAAAAGGGTTGTTTAGTCAAAAAGGATATTTAAGCAGGGTGGCATGCCTGTAAAACCAGTAACTCAGGAGGCTAAGACAGGAAAATCAAAAGTTCAAGGTCAGTCTCAACAACTTATCAAGATCCTGTCTCAAAATAAAATTAAAAAAATAAACAAAGCTGGGGATATAGCTCAGTGGTAAAGTGCTCCTGGGTTCAATTCCCAATACAAAAAAAATATTTAAAAATTATACGAGAACATGGCATACAATTTTGGTGCCATAAATGGAAATCTAGATAAACAGATACTTATATAGGAAACAAATGACCCAAACTGATTCATGAAGACTTAGGAGACCTGAACAGACCAGTAGCACCAGAAGTGAGATGTGGGGCTGGAGGATAAAGAGCACATGAAAATATCTATCTTTTAAAATATCTACCCAACTTGAATGATTCAGCAAGAAAACTCCATCAAATATTCAAGAATGCTAATAATTTCTATATATTTTTATTTCAGAAATTAAAGGATGGACAAGTATTAAATAACTACATATTACATAGTATAAATCTAGGAATATAATACTATAAAATGATCAGTTAATAGATTTTACTAATAGAATAAGAGTCAATGCAAAAGATCAGGATCTAGTAATCAGAATAGAAGTCACAGATGGGAGAAGTATCCAGTTTGGAGTCAGGTCAAAATATGGGAAAATCATTTTTTCCTGGGAAAGAAAAAGAACAGATAATGAAGGTCTACTCAGACGTTAAGATGTCTAAGGAGTTTGCAGTCATCCAACAGACATAAGGGTTAGATGCTGAGCCTGGGCTTGGTCTCAGACAGTTATGAGAAAGAAATCTATTAGTCACTTGGTGACTACGGCTCATTCACTTCAACTCTGGGAGGCCTATATTCTCACCTGAAAAATGGGCTAAAATGATGCATATGTCAAGACTGTTATGAGAATTTCATGAGACAAGGAGCATGTAGTAGTCAGCCAGAGCCTGGCACAGTTGCTACTACATTGATCATTACTATGTATCTAGAAACTGAGACCTGACAAGGTCCTTGTGTGCTTTCTCCTCTGACCACCAGAGAGCAGACCAATATTGCCCTTCTACACTTTAGAGAAAAGCACTCAAGTTCTGAAGCCGGAGACTTCAGTGTAAGTAGCTGCTGCCAAATTGGTGCAACCCCTACGGAAAGCCGTGTGGATATTCCTCAGAAAACTTGGAATGGAACCACCATTTGATCCAGTTATCCCATTCCTCGGTTTATACCCAAAGGACTTAAAATTAGCATACTACAGTGACACAGCCACGTCAATGTTTATAGCAGCTTAACACACAATAGCTAAACTATAGAACTAAACTAGCTGTCCTTCAACTGATGAATGGATAAAGAAAATGTGGTATATATTCACAATGGAATATTACTCAGCCTTAAAGAAGAATGAAATTATGGCATTTGCCAGTAAATGGATAGAGCTGGAGAATATTATGCTAAGTGAAATAAGCCAATCCCCCAAACCCAAAGGCCAAATGTTTTTTCTAATATGTGGATGTTAATTCATAATAAGGGGGATGGCTAGGGAAGTGTAGAGTTACTTTGGATTAGGTAGAGGGGAGTGAAGGAATGGGAGGGATATGAGGATAGGAAGGATAGTAGAATGAATCAGACATTATGACCCTATGTACGCATATGACTACACAACCAGTGTGGATTCTATATCAGTTACAATCAGAAGAATAAGAAATTATACTCCAATTTATATATGATGTGTCAAAGTACATTCTACTGTCAGGTGTAACTAATTAGAACAAATTTTAAAAAAGAAAAAAACTGAATGGCTGAATCACTTGACAACCATGACAGTTTCTGTCAGAAAATATCAGAAATGTCAGAAAAATGTGGTATATATATACACAATGGAATATTACTCAGCCTTAAAGAAGAATGAAATTATGGCATTTGCCAGTAAATGGATAGAGTTGGAGAATATCATGCTAAGTGAAATAAGCCATGTTCCAAGCCTGGTGCACTATAGCATGCCCATAATCCCAGCAACTCAGGAGTCCAAGGCAGGAGAATTGCAAGTTTGAGGCCAGAATCAGCAATTCAGCGAGGCTCTAAGCAACTCAGCAAGAACTTTTCTCAAAATAAAAAATAAAAAGGGCTAGGAATGTTATTCAGTGGTTAAGTGGATCTGTATTCAATACCTGTTTTTTTTTTTTTTAAGTATCTTTTTGCTTTTTTGTCTTTTTCTCCTGATCATTGCAACCTTGCCTTATACTGGTGACAAGCTGAGGCTTAACCTCATATACAAGAAGCAAACCTATACTGACAGAGAAGATTAGAAAAGTAGGAACTCCCATCATATGTGAACCCTCTTCAGAGACCTCTGAGCTGTATTCTGATTAATGAAAGCTGCCACTTCAGCTTCCACTTCAGAAAAGGAATCTGGGGTGGAGAAGAGCAGCAGATACCTATAGCTCAAAAAGAAAGGTCTAGGAAAAATTGACAAAATATTATCCAAAAAGAAAAAGAATAATTAATTGACAGTGATTTTTAATTTTAAAATAAATGCTGGTGATTAAGATGCAAAGGGAAAGCCAAGCCCGGGGAGGGGGTGGAGAAAAACTGTGGATCAAGAAATATACGAAACAGAAGACTGAGAAGAATAGGAAACAGAATAGTCACTCAGGAGCCATGATTCCCGCAGTCTCTGGAGAATCCCTGGCAGGGACAAACTCCTGAAGTTCTCAGATTTACTTAGAACTATAGCCATGCTACCTGGTAAAGATGCTGGTAAAGCTAAATATGCAAATATTGGAAAACTTTCCCCACAAAGTAGTAAAAGATGCATGAAGAAAAAAAGGCCATTCAGATGGCTAAGTTATGTAACGGTGCTCCGGCTGATTGGAGGCTGTGTGACTGTGAAGTGAGAACAAGACACACAGGGCTGAAGGAGAGAGAGTCCTCAGCACTTTAAACAAAAAGACTTAAAGAGAAAGAACAAAATGCCAACAGAGAAGGACTACAAAGAAGGATTGTCTGATTGTCTAGTAGACATTTCAACAATGACCTGCCGCAGTCTGTCTAGGCACAATTCAGGAGCCACTTGTCAAAAGAAACTAACTTTATTTTTAGAACTACAAATGCCAAACAAAACAGCTCCTCAGGAAAAAACCCTCAGAGCCCAACTGCCACCACCGGCTTCCACAAGCCTCTCACCCTCACCAAACCTCACCACCTCCCACAATCCTCCTGCTCTTGAGGCCGATTGGCTGGGTCATGTGGGCGGAGCCAAAGAAGTCCCCCAATGAGCAGCTCCGTGGTCTGAAAGGGCAGGGAAACAGCCCAATGAGCAGCTCCGTGGAGGAGCCAATCAGCTAGATGTTGCTGGGGCCGCTGTGAGCCAATCATCAGCTGGCAGTCTGAAGGGCAGGGAAACAGCCCTATGAACATCACCACAGAGAAGCCAATCAGCTAGATGTTGCTGGGGCTGCTGTGAGCCAATCATCAGCTGGCAGTCTGAAGGGCAGGGAAACAGCCCAATGAACATCACTGCAGAGGAGCCAATCAGCTAGATGTTGCTGGGGCCGCTGTGAGCCAATCATCAGCTGGCAGCTGGAAGTTTGCTGGGGCCCCTTTGGCTGTGGCCCTCAACAATGACCAAAAAAAAAAAAGAGTAGGACACACAAACACTTCTCATTTGAAAAGGGCTTGGGGTATTACTGTGTTTTCATTTGATTATGTCAGTCTTTTCAGGGGAAAAACAATAATTGATTTAACTTTAGCAGGTTCTTTGGATCATTTTAGACAGACTGATCACAGTAAGTTTACATTTCAGATATCAAAACCATGGGGGGAGGGAAGAATAAAAGTTCATTGGATTAGACAAATGGGAATGAAGGGAAGGGAGGTGATGGGCATAGGAAAGACAGCAGAATGAATTGGACATAACTTTCCTATGTTCATACATGAATACACGACCAGTGTAACTCCACATCATGTATAATCACAAGAATTAGATCCTAGTTAGAGTAAGTTATACTCCATGTAAGTATAATATGTCAAAATACACTCTACTGTCATGTGTATCTACAAAAAAAGAAATAAAAAAATAAAATCAATTTATATGTTGAAAAAAAATCAAAATCATGAATGAAAGTCTACTGTATTAGAGGTAATGAAGTAGTGAAAGAAACTTCAATGTCCTGCCATGGGATGATGCTATTACCCCACCTCTTCCCTATCAACAAACTTGTGGGAAATTATCACTGCTTTATGAAATGTGTTAATAATGGAATTGATAAAAAAAATGTAGAACACTGTTAATGAAAATGATTTTGCTGAACAAAGTAAATCTAAAATTTAAACACTGATTTGTATAATTCAGCATGTAGTCTACCCCAGAAATTTTATTTTCAATTTAGTTCCTACTTCACACCTCACCCTCCCAAAAACAAACAAGTAAATTAGTCCACAGACTTGTTCAAACGAAAAGTTGTGAAGTAAATATGGAAGAGTATTAAGATGTCATAAAGCTGGACTTTACAAGTTATTCCCTAGTAAACTCTGTTTTTAAATATTTTTAAATTTTTAAATCCCCAAAAAGAAAAGATGTGTCAAAGTGCATTGATTAGGGTTAATTCAATGAGGAAGGATAAGAAACTCATTGTAGGCAGAAACAGCAGCATGTGCAAAGACATAAAGCAATACCATTGGAAGTAAAGGTAAGAGGCTTGATAAAGGTGCTTGACAGGAAAAGGAAGAAGATAATGGGAGAATAATTAGTGGGAGTAAGAATCAAGGTCTAGTGAAAGGAAGTCAGAAGATGCTACAGTGGCTCCCACCCCATTTAACAACATCAGAGACATATAATTAAACACTCATTAAACATCTCTGGGAAAGGAAGAGAACTATCATATGCTAAGCACCCATTATGTAGCAAGTGCTTTACATATACTACCTGTTTAACCTTCCCAAAAACCCAGAGGTAGACAGTATTATTCCTATTTACCTAAGGACCCTGACTATCAGAGAGGTTAACTAACCTACCTATATAAGTAAAAAAATTGCAGAGCCAGGAATCTGTCCAAGTCTGATTCTATACCATAGATTTTTAAAAAGGTGTTTGAGATAATTTAAAAACTATAAAATTATCCACTTGAGGTATATGATTTGATGAGTTTGAATGAGTTGAATATAGTTGTGCAACCACTACCACAATCCAATTTTAGAACCACTTCCATCACTCTATGAAATTCCTTTATGTCCATTTGAAGTTCATCTCTGCTCCCACACCAGGCTCTCAGTAACCAGTGATTCTGTTTCCTGTCTACAATTTTGCCTTTTCTGTTAGTTTTATATATGAAATTATATAATGCACAGTCTGCAAAGTTCCCTTATGTCACTGTGTTCTCAAAAGATGCAAGTAGTAATAAGTGTTATGCTGTATTCTTTTTAAGGGTACACAGAAATTCAGTCCATCACTTTATAAGCCATCAAAAGCAATGATTCTTTCACATCCATGACTTTTATGGTCCATCTCTTCAGTAAAGGAAATACATATGGTTTTCAAGAATGGTATAATGGAGTGTTTGTAAAATCATGATTTCACCTCCACTAACTCATTGGCAAATACAAATACATCAACAGACCAATAAATCAAATTAAATACTTCCTTTTTGAAATATTTGGAATGACAGAAAGTCATGATTAGTTAATTACAGACTGTTAAGGGTACTTCTTGAGCACCAAGCCACAGTAAAAATATTAGTTCACTTCCCTCAAAATTTCTAATGCAAGTTCTTAAACATCAGGAGGCATCTGATGAATAGTTAGTTGCTTATTGATTTGTTTATTAAGCTCAGATTCAGAGATCTGAGGGTTTTAATTATTTTTATATTCCCCCCCCCCATTTTTAGAGAGAAGATGGAGATGTAACAAAGTCTAAGGAGATAGATAAATTTAGAAGAGAGGGATATATATATATACACATATAAAAAGTATATATATATTATATATGTATATATATATATATATACACACTTACATACATGGAAAACATTTGACATAATATTTTGTTTGAGGTTGGTCTATTGTTGTTTTGCTTAATATAGCTGGATTTGGAGCTGAGAACACAGATCTCTATTAGTTCTAAAAATATTTCTCTACAGCAGAAAAACCCTAGCAAGGTAAGATTCCTGGCCCTTACTTGCTAAGTGTTCTAATAGTGAAGAAATGGAGGTCCTTGCTTCTACTATCAGAGTGATCATGGATCACAACAACCTGAGTTTTGGCACATCATCCTACCTAGAATCACCATGTTTCAGAGTCTTTGCCATTACATCACTTTGTAACTCGTAATTAGTATACAGAGCACCAGGCAGAAGAGGAATTTTCCTTTTTTTGTTAACTTTTAATGCCCTGGTTGCCAAGTGATTTATCTGTTTCTCTTGTCTGACACCTCACAGAGTGGCAATGTCAGACACTAGTTAGGACACTCACCTAGCAGGAAGAGACCAAAATTCAGTTCTCTCTCTGGCTGACGATACAACACAGGTAATGAATCACTTACTCTTTTTCTTACTTGAAAAGTTACCAGTAGATAAAGAAAATCAAGCTATTTTCCTAAATTTATTTTATAAGGATTCTTTGAGAATTCAGATGAGACACAGAAAGTACTTTGTCTCCCTCATGTTGGAGGCAAAGATTCATCAGTTAAGTAGTTCCCTCCGACATAATATAGCACCTACAAGTAGTAGAAATAACAGTGCTCAAAGTCAGTAGAGAACATGCCAAAAGGTGCTACCCAGGACTCTATTTTTAATGCTCACACTCTGGGAAAACATTTTACATTAAAAAAGCTCACTTAGAAATATAATTTCATCATTAAAGTCTTTTGTCCTCTGTTGTGATTTTCTTTAAAATGTTTTATCCTCTTCGTACTTTTTAAACCTCTCAGGCTTCAGTTACGCCAACTGACTAGCATCTGTGGCCCAGCACTTGTTTTGACTAAGCGATCATATGCCTTTCTCTACCTAGCGCAGTTGCTGAAACCTTATCTGCTAGAACCAGCCTTTCATTGCCCTAAGAGGGCCTCCCAGTTGCATGCTATATTTGTTTTTCCCTAGAAGAAAAAATTGACAAGGTGATTTCATTCTATACATAAGAAATTATATTGGGTCCTTTTGATGTGTGTGTGTGTGTGGTTCTGGGGATTGAACTCAGGGCCTTATGTATGCAAGGCAAGCACTCTACCAACTGAGTTCCCAGTTGGGTCCTTTTTCTATCACTGAAACTTTTTTTTTTTAATATTTTTTTCCTAGATGTAGGAAATGGACATGCAGATGGACATGCAGTGCTGAGAATTGAACCCAGTGCCTCACACGTACTAGGCAAGCACTCTACAACTGAGCCACAACCCCAGCCCTATTACCGAAATTTTTTAAAGTTAAAATTTATTGAGCTCTTTTCATATATAAACTTTTCAAAATACACAATAACTTTATAAGGTAGCTACCATTATGCCCTTTATACAGCCAAAGAAATAAGGCAAGGATGTTAAACAAGTTGCCTGAGATCACATGGTTGGTACAGAGTAGAGCCCACACCCCTTACCCACTGCAATGTTGTACTTCTTTGAACCCATAAGTCCCATTGTGCCCCTGGTGTATCATTATTAGTCCCCAGTAAAACATTTGCACTTGAGATTCAACCTGAGAGTTAGGAAATTTTCATTCTCAATTCTGAGTTTTAAGTGCTCTTGTTCACAAGCAATTATCTCAACCACTTTGGGCCTCAGTTCTTCTCAAATATAAAATAAAGGGAGGTGAACGGACAGAACTAAGGTCATTATGTTATGAAATAAACCAGGCTCCAAAAGACAAATATCACAAATTCTCACTTTTGTGTAAGCTAAAGAATTTGATTTCAGCTGAGCAAGGTGGTGCATACCTGTAACCACTCCCAGATACTTGGGAGGCTGAGGCAGAAGGATCACAAGTTTGAGGTCAGGCTGGGCAACTTAGCAACCGTTTCAAAATAAAAAATAAAAGTGGCTGAGGATGTAGCTCAGTGGTAGAGCACTCCAGGGTTCAATTTCTAGTATCCTGCCCCACACACATAAAAAAAAAAGGAAAGAAAAAATATGGGATATAAATTATATGATTTCTCAAGTTTCTTTCAGATCTAACAGTTTGAGTCTACACATATAAAATTTAATATTAGTTATAACTTATAAGTGTGTGTGCGTGTGCATGTATCATAATTTATCTCAACAAGCTCCTAGGATCTGAATGGATAATTTTTTTTTTAAAGACATGTGCTTATTTATTTGTATGAAGTTCTAGTGAGAAAAGGTAGAGGGAGCATAATCTTCTCTTTCCCTGATGCATGCATTTATTGAGCTCCTGATACCCAATAATGTGGACCAGTTGTAAACTAAACCAATAGGATTCATATATTAAGGTAGCTTGCAGACCACAAGGGACAGATAATGTACAATGTAAATGTATGTATGTAAAGTTCTAGGAAGAAGATGTACATGATACCTTTACCATATGTAATTAACTAGGAGATACAATCCAAGCAGGAATAAGTTTACCTGGAGAAAAGATCACTCAACTAATATTGAAATATTGAATAGCAGGTTCATTAAACCAAGGGAGTGAGGTAGGTAGATAGGGAAAATACATGTGAAAAGGCCGATTGACCATGGGAAAGAAGAAGCTCAATGTGAGAACCAATAGGGTTAGGTGTATAATCCCAGCTCCTCTGGAGGCTGAAGCAGGAGGATTGCAAGCTCAAGGTAGGCATGACCAATACAGCAAAATCTTGTCCCAAAATAATAAATTAAAAAGGGCTGGAGCCAGGTGTGGTGGCATAAACTGTAATCTTATTGGCTGGGAGGTTGAGGCTGGAGGAAAAGTTCAAAGCCAGCCTCAGCAATTTAGCAAGGCCCTAAGCAACTTAGCAAGAACCTGTCTCAGAATTAAACATAAAAGGCTAGAGATGGGATTCAGTAGTACAGAGCCTCCAGGTTCATCCCCAGTACCACGGGGTGGGGTGGTTTGGGGAGGGAAAGAGGAGCAATGGGAAGCCACTGTTCTATAATAGGAGAAGATGGGGAGTTACTTGTGATACAATCACAAAGATATTCTACCAATATCACCCTGGCTTCCTAAAAGAGAGTAAAAGTGGATTTAGAAATACTTGTTAAGAGACTGCTGAGAAAATGCAGGCAAGCGGGTCAGCCTAGCTTAAGCAAGTTGTGCGTGTGTGTATGCTCTGTAAGAGTACTTCTAGTTTCCAGTTTTAGCAAGGGGGGGGGGACTTGTATTAAGTAGGTTCATGGTGGGGGCCAGACAAACATTGGCTGATTACACTAAATTAAGGGTAGAAGACTTTGATCTAACTTAGAAAAAGGTAGTGGGTATGGTGGGAGACAATATATCAGCAGCAAAAAACAAGCTCATGATGTATCCTGAAGACAAGGAGACGGTCCAGAACCTGGGATACAGGTCTAACTCACTCTGGAGTTTTCTGTAGGAAGAAACACAATGGTTATGCCAGGCCAGGAAAAGGTAGAATAGACTAGGTCAGTGGATGGTGTTTTTATGCTTTATGGACTCAGTTCAGCTCAACCTAGAAAAGGCTAAAGACTCCGTGTACATAGCTGTAAAATTATTTTGACTATCATAATATGGTATTTATAAGTCATGAACAAGACAATCCTTCAAGTATTATTATAGGTAAATATTAACACATAACAGAAAAAGAGACAACATGGCTTTAATAATTTATTGCTTTCTCATTTCTTGTGTGGATAAAAGCAGGATTACATCAAAAGTAGTTTGAAGTAGTGAGAAAAGTTATTTTCCTAATGTCTACTATATCAGAATTGAATTCCTCATAATTGGTCTTAACGTAAGTTAAAATGAATAATCTTGAGTTTTAAAAAGTATATATTTCTTTGGGAGAGGAACTGGGAGAGAAGCAGCAGGAGGAGGGGGCATTTTACTAAAATTACAAATTAGCAACCTTGGGTCCTTGTCCCAGCCCTGCTTCCAACCAAAAATTCTGAGCAAATTACTTAAATTTCAGTTTTTTTTTTTTTTTTTTTTTACCTGTACAACAAGGAGCTAGAGTTTATTTTGTAAGGCCCTTTATTAGTCTAAAACCCTTTGGAATTCATCTTTGCCTTAGGCAGGTTTAAGAAACTTTGTGAGTCACAACTCACTAGTTAAAAGTTCCTAAGAGACATGCTTCATCAAATAGATCAAAACACAAGGTCCAGGATATGACCATATCACATCCTGGTAACTAGGGAAACATTCCTGCCATAGGAAAACAGTGACTACTGTAATTCTGTTAGTCTCTGTGTGTATCTATGTCACAAAGACCACGCTTGCTCCTGGCTAAAATTTGTTTTTTAATTCCTACCCAACAGAATCACTGGTAATTGCTTCCATCTTATACCAAAGTAACTTATGAATGATTCTAAAGGGCATGTTTGATATTGTTAAAGCTATGTATGACAAACTAGTATTCCATGGGTATCCATAACAGTAGCAAAATTAAATCCAATGAGCAAGTGTCCATAAGTCCAGAGTCAGTATCCCTAAATGTCAAATGACATAAGACTTTGCCACTTAAGAATGGCTGCTTTTTTTTTTTTTTTTTTTTTTTTTTTTTGGTGTCAGGGATTGAACTCAAGGGTGCTTAACCACTGAGCCACATCCTCAGACCTTTTTATTTTTATTTGGAGATAGGGTCTCACTAAGTTGCTGAGACTGGCCTGGAATTTACAATCCTCCTGCTTCAACCTCCCCAGCTGCTGGGATTACAGGCACGTGTCACCACTCCCACCTCTAAATGATTGTCTTTTTTAAAAAAGATGTTGATGGATCTTTATTTTATTCATTTATTTATATGTGGTGCTGAGAATTGAACCCAATGCCTCCCACAAGCTAGGAAAGCGCTCTACACACCCCAGCCCACTGAATGACTGTCTTTATCCTCCACAATATACATAGCTGGCACGTGGAATAATCAGCTTTGACATATTACACTGCAGCATCTGAAAAGCTGTTTCCTTAATTCATCCTCATGTGGTATGAAGGAAGGGAAAACAGCAAATGGACAAGTGTCTAGGATTTGGAAGCTGTCTCCTCTAGTTGACCTGGGCAGTTAACCTTGGGCAGATTTAAATCCAACTATCACTAGGTAGGGGGTTATAACCACGGAGGGATCAAATAATAATGTGTCACAGTAAAAAATTAAATTAAATTAAATTTTAAAAAGTGGTAAGATTATTTTTTCAAAAACATGCATAATTACTTTGAGGACCTGCTGGCTGGTCACAAACCTACTGGACTTGTTGAGAATGAAACAGGAAAAATCCAAAGGATCCCAAATAATAGACAGGAAAGCTTCTAGAAATCAAGAAGGAGAACTAACTTCTCATGTGGTTGGACAAAAATACCATTCCTTATCTTTCCCACCCAGACAAAAGTTCTGACACACATGCTTCAAACCTTCAAACCTTGTGTGGAAATTCAAGCCTGCTTGGAAGCTTCCAGGGCCTGACAAGCCAGCATTTTCATAGTTTCTCTTGTTTGGCCTCCAAATTTATAATTCTCTCCCATTCTACACCGTCCTACCATTCTTTGTTCTAGAAGCTTTTAGGAAATTCCATTCACCATTTCTTCCCCAGCTAAAATCTTTCAGAGAATGCCCAAGGGAGACCCTTTAAAGCAGTAAAATAAAGTAAGAGTGAGCTATTGCCTATAAATCGGGCACCTGAGCAGCTTTCTTTTTAATCACGATCTATGAGTTACTATCACTAGTGCTTGTTATAAAGGAGCTTTCTTCTGCGATGCCTGCCTGGCTTCATCCCCAGGGTTTAATCCGAAAACTTCCCGTGAGTAAAAGAAATATCACCTCATCTATTCCAAGATTCCTCCAACGCCTCTCTCCCTCGGCAGGTGTTTCCCAATGACGCCAAACACTTTCTAGAGTCTCAAACCGTTGGGTCTCCGCAAGCTCCGGGGTTTTCCTATTGCCTTGGCGACGCGCCAGGGTTTGTTTCTCTATTTCCCTAGGCCCAAGCCCGCCCACCGGCTCTGAAACCATATTCTTATTGGCCCAGACGACAGCTCGTCTCCTCATACAGCCAATCATCGCCTCGCTTCTTACCCTTGGGATTTGGGGAACGGAAAAGACCGTGGTTAGTCCCGGGGTTAGGGCGGAGCCAGGGATGAACGACAGCTCCCCTTTCCAATAGGCAGAGACATAGGACCTGCCCCGTCTGGCTCCAGGGCTAGAAAAGAGCGTCGATGCCGGTCGTAACGATGAATTGTAGGAGGCGCTGCCCGCTTCGCGGCCCAGAGGAACCGCAGTTGGTGCTGGTGGTCTTTTTGCAGGTGAGTGGTTTTGTTCGCAGTGTTACCGTTGCGAACGTTTCTATATTTAAGTGATGTGGGGTTTTATTTTTGAGGTGCGGAGAAGGCCAGTTCCAATGTCCTCTCAGGTTAGTCTCTGGTCGGAATCTGGCGACCACTCCACCAGTCAAGCTGTGACCCTCAGGTATCCCCGAGGGTCGTCCCCGCTGTTCTTTTTCTCAGCATGCGAAAGTGAGTGAGAGTGATGTCAGCTGAAAGGAGGAACCTCCTGGGTAGTGGTGTCTGGTTGGCTCTCCCGGACGGCTGAGGCGCGAGGGCAGAGCCCCTTCCATAGCAGACTCCCTGGAAGGAGGCAGGGCTGTGCCACTGTATGTAGGGCAGCGGCAGGCTTGGTCCTGTGAGTGTGAGTAGGTAGGAAAACAAGCAAACAACAAAAACCCCGAAACCAACTACCCGAACGCTAAGAAAGGAAGGGAGGTGAGTGAAGGCAGTGGTTTCGGGCGCCAAATCACAGGTTCACAGAAACACTAAAAATAAAAGTCGGTGCAATTCCCTCTGTTCCACGGGATGGGGACTGATATTGCACCTGAGAAAGTCGAAAGAAATGCATACTTGAAGTTAAGGTCATAGTTAGACTTTGAAGGATAATTGGTTTTTAGCTATCTTAACTTCCCACACCTCCTCCCTTACAAATTAAGCAGGATTTATGGCTTGTGAGTGGTACTAGAGAGTTAACTAACTTCAGGTGGAACCTTTCAGGAAAAAAAAAAAATCAAATGTTAAGTTTCATTAATAGGTAATAAGGTTTTCTATAATGAAAGCAAAACTCATGACAGTTTGTCTTTTATTTTAAAACTGTTTACTCTGAACCCAGGAACTAAGTTTTTTCCATTTCTGTATTTCTGTAACACCTCACAAGTCGTAGATGCTCCCCAGATGGTGGATTTTAGAGAAGTGTCATTCAAACAAATGGAATAGTAGAAGGAACTCCAAGTTAGAAGTTGAGATACCTTGGTTTTAGTCCTGAAACTGTTACTTATTTGTGTGATCTGAAACAAATCGTTTCAACTCTGTCTCTTAATTTTCACATCTTTAAAAAGCAGAAGTTACATTAGATTGTTTCTGGGGCCCATGCCTATATTAGTGTATTTTAAAATAAACATGATAGTTTTATTACAAATATACAAGTGAAATCATATTGCAGTAAATTCTTTATAAAATCTGACTTCCCAGCTTCAAGAACATGTTCCATGTGTAAACTAAACCAAATCAAGTAGATCACTATAGAAAATCTGGAGAGCACAGAAGTATAATATGGCAGAAGGTGTCAATGCTTAATCTCATCACTCAGAGACAACCACTCTTAGTGTTTCAGTAAATCTTTTAGTCTTTCTTACTCTTTTGCCTTCTACAGTTGGTTGAGATTAAAAGGTATATTCCACTTTAAGTAGTGATTGATATATCTAAATTCACCCATGCATTTGTCTTTGTGTGTCTGGTGCCTAGAGAACTGAGGATACGAAAATGTTTGAATTGAAGTGTTTCTTGAATACCTTTGGAATGAAATCTGGTATGAGAGGATGTTTTTATGGAGAAACAGGACAAAAGATATTTATAATGAACCCTTTCTTTGAAGCTTGGCCACAAATGTGGGGAAATATATGCTTTATAGAATATAAAACATTGACCACTTTACTAAAGCATTTGAATTGCAGAATATTTCTTGGTATTTAGTATGCTTCTAGGACTGTCTGTTTCCATCACCCTCTTCCATTCACCACATTTGATTGCATTCTTCCTTTTACTATTTAAACTTCTCTCTAACCTCACCCATCACTGTGCTTTGTTCCCAAATTTTGCTTCTATTAGTACCATCAGCCAGGCAAGGATTGCTTTGATGGGCCTAGGAACTGGGCCAGTCTTCATGAGTTAGTCCATGTCTGCTCCATTCTACTACTCACTTTTTATTAGAGCATTTTACCATAATTCATTTAATACTCCTAACACTTCCTTGAGAAGAGTAATTTTGTTATCCTCATTTTATGGATGTGGAACATGAGATCCAAAGAATTTATTCAAGATCATACTGTCAAGAAGCAGAAGAGTGAGTTCATGTTTGGATTTTTTGACTTCACACTTTCTGGGATTTGGGGGAAACAGTTTGTATTGACAGAGTAACTAACCTAGGGAAGTAAATAACCAGAGATAGGAAAGAGGATCTTGAGTGGGATTTTGCATACTGGTGATACCAAGCAGGCTGAACCAAACTCCGTGGCCCAGGCAAATTCTCATCTTATGTATATCTCTTCCCCATGATTGGGATCCTACCTCCTATTGCTTTTTATCATTCTGATCTGTAGGGAATGTTAGAATAGGATATAAGGTTAAGAATAGTCTGAAAAACACCATGAATGAGAGTATTTGCTCCTGGTGAAGAGATTTTTTTTTTCCTTGTACTGAGGATTGCACCCAGGGGCACTTTACCACTGAGCCATAGCCACAGCCCTTTTTATTTTTAAATTTAAGACAGGGTCTCACTGAGTTACTGAGGGCCTTGCTCAATTGCCGAGGCTGGTCATTGAACTTGTGATCCTCCTGCTTCAGCCTCCCAAGTCACTGGGATACACCACCATGCCCAGCCAAAGATGTTCTTATTACTGTAAATACAAATGGAAAACTGACTGTAAAATTTTAGGGAAAATAATGGTCGATAGAATATTAAGTACCTTTAGGTACAGTCATATTTGAACATTTGGTATTGTACTTGATTTGAGGGGAAGGCATATTTAGTTAAGATAACTGATTCTCCAAGGAACTATACACCACATTTCGTTTCTCTTGAGAACTGTTCCTTTTTAATTCATCAGAGACATGGTTAACTTCTTTCTCAGACCTCAAATATAGCCAGCCCATTTTCTATAAAGTTATATTTCTAATTCAATGGGGGTTAAAAGTTGCTCAAAGCTGTACAGTGAGGATTTGGACAAAGGATAATATCTTAGTGGTCTAGGAAAACAATGTGAGTATTTGATCTTTAAGTATAAGCTTTAGATTAAAGTTATTCTGGGCCTGTATTCCTTATTTTATATTATTTGACATTATATTGTTCATTAAGTTTCTTGCCCAATTTTTGGAAATGGAAGAAAACCTAGTTTTTAGGCTGAAATTTACCCTGTTTTGCCCTACCTTTTCATGCTTTGTGATACGGAGTCTCACACATTAATTTTGAAACACTTCAGGAAGGGAAGAAGCAAAGTCTTAGGAATATTAATTTGGAAGATATGATGGTCCCCAGGTATGGGGAGTAGGGTATGTGAAATTATATAGCTTAATAAGAGACAGGAGTAGGAAGCACCAGCAAGATGGCCATGCTACATATGTTGACACTACTCTGAGATTCTGAAAATATTATGAAGTAACCTCAGTAATTATAGTGCCTAGCATGTGCATCATTCCTAGGTCCACTCTCTCTGTCCCTTCCTTGCCCAATAAATACTATGGTGGCATTTATGGAAATTTTTTTTTGCTTTATAGTTAGTCTAAATGGAATTTCTATACACATATAGTGAAAGTTTTTTTTAAGATAGACACAATATCATTACTTCATTTATTTATTTTTTAATGTGGTGCCGAGTGCCCCATATGTGAGAGGCAAGCGCTCTACCACTGAGCTATAACCCAGCCCCTAGAGAAAGGCTTTCAAAAATCATAAATCACCTTCATAGTTTGTCCTTTGAATCATCTATTTATTTCTTTCCTACCAAGTCAATTGCATAGCACTTAACTTTTAAGCAAGTATGCAGTCCCCTGAAATGGAAGCACTGGGCCATAATTTATGGAGATGTCTTATAGGGGTAAATCATGCCTGAGTGACAGATTACATTTTGAAGGAAGTTCACAAGATGAATCACATTTTCTCCATAGTTCTTTCTTAAACTCATTCCTAAATAATTCAGTTAAGCAAAAGTCAGGTATTCAGACTGATTCAAATATGCTCAGAATTGTCTTCAGTGAAGAATAAAAACAATTATGAATGGGATTCAATTTAAGGTACTGTGCATTTCTGGCCAAAAATAAAATCTGTCAATTTAATAATGTTGGTAGTATCCTGAGATAGGATGCTTAATTAAGATAATAAATGCTGATGTGATTAGTAGATCCAAGTATGGGATTCAGCTGTGCTGGAGGATCTGCATACCTCGACCTTCTGGCTTAGTACCTGATTTTGTACAAACCCACAAGCTATGAATGTTTTACATTTCAAATGGTTGAAGTTAATCCAATGACAGCAATACTTAATGCACAAAAATTACATGAAATTCTAATTTTGGAGTCTATACATAATTTTTTTTGGGAACACAGTCGTATTTATGCATCTGTGTATTGTCTACAGCTGTATTAGGCTACACTGGCTGAATTACACAATTGTGCATAATTATGACAGAGATCTTATAGCCCACAAAGCCTAAAAAATTTACTATTTGACCTTTTATAGAAAAAGTTGCTAACATCTGAGTTGAGCTAGTGTCTTTCACAAATTTATTTCTCTCCCATTTTAATAGCCATAATCCTAATCTAAGTCTTTATTATGTGTTATCAGAATTATTGTAAAAACTTCACCACTAATATTCGCACTGTTTTTTTCTATTTCTCTTTGTATGTGTAAGTGCTGCCTGATCCTCCTAAAATTTGTGCTGTTAAATCTTTAATGATGTCTCAGTATTTATAGAAGAACCTGTATTCCTTGGCATGGGGTCCTCCTTGGGCCACTATTCAGTCTCATCTTTTTAGATTAGTCTCTTCCTACTCCTGGTTATACCCTATACTTAGGATGACCATATAATTTTCCAAATGGGACATTTAAGTGTGAAAGGGGCCCTAGTAATAATGTTGGGGGAGGAAACAGGCCTGTTTTAGGCAAATCAGAATATATAGTAACCCTACTTATAACCCCAGCTAGTTTGAATGGCTTACTATTCTGTATAGGCACTTGTTCCTTTTTTTCTATAAATCTAAGTATAAGCTTTAGATTAAAGTGATTCTGGGCCTGTGTTCCTTATTTTATATTATTTGACATTATGTTGTTCATTAAGTTTCTTGCCCAATTTTTGGAAATGGAAGAAAACCTAGTTTTTAGGCTGAACTTTACCCTGTAATTTGCCCTACCTTTTCATGCTTTGTGATACGGAGTCTCACACATTAATTTTGAAACACTTCAGGAAGGGAAGAAGCAAAGTCCTAGGAATATTAATATAATATAAATATAAATCTTAAATAACTTTTCAAATCTAGCTTATAGTGCCATGTCCATAAAGTCTTACTCAGAAAGAATCTCTCCCTTCCCACCTCCTTTATGATTGAAGTACTTCTCATGGTGTGAATTACTTTCAACTTTAGACAAACAGACACACACACAATCATGTCACCTTTCCTTACTGCTTTGTTGAACACATAATCTGTGTTGGAGTCCATGTTCCTCACAAGCCTACACTTGTGCTCTGCCTTAACGGGGTTTGCAACCTATGTTGCAGAATGTGTTAATTGACTAGGCTGGGGAGACTGAAGGATATTTGGGAATATCATTCATTCATTTTAGTGCAGTTAAAGTAGTGAGAAAAATTGGGTTTCCAAAGACACTGAAGGCAGACCCTTGGGTTTATGTGTGGCAGTGGAATAGAATGGTTCAAAGCATAGGTATAGGCTTTGGGGGCCCAGTCTGAGACTGAATTCCAGCCCTGCCTTTTCTCCTGTTTCTGAATCTGTAAAATGGAGTAATTATAGAACTTACTCCATGGAATGATGGTTGATGGTTCAAACAATCCCAAGGACATGGTAAGTACCATATGAATGTTAGCTGTTATGATTAATATCATCATGATCATCACCACAGTATTGTCACAGGTGGGTAACAGAGACCAAGACAGGATGTAACAATAGAAGCGCTGGAGGAATTGCAGTACTGAAAGCTTAGCAAATTTGTTTTCTGATGAAAGTATTCAGCTTCATAGGAGTCAAAGTGGTGTGAGTCCTAAGAAGGTCTGCACTTAGTAAGAAATGACTAATCTGTAGCCTTTTGAGAGACATTCCTATAGAATGGTCAAGGCACACATTAGGTGTCAGGGGGACTAAGAAAGTAATGGCTAAAAGGAAGAAAAAACTGGAGAGGAAAGAAAGGGAGGACAAGTCATGTAAAAAATGTTTGGTTAGTAAACTTTTAATTCAAGCCAAACCATACTTTAAAAAGGAAGAAACTCTGGGGAATGATAATCCTTATAAACTGTGTGGCCTTTCTGGCATGAAGTAATTATTGATGAAATTTACTGATTATTGATGGAAATTAGTCCTTAAGTTCAGCAATAGGATAGATGAAGAACCTTGAGAGCAAAATGCATGGTGGTGAACTTTACCAAAAATAAAATAAAATGGAAAGCAAAGCTCGAGGTTTTAAAAGTAGTAGTTTTTAATTTGGAGGGGCCAGGTGGAGGCCTATATTCTTAGTAAGTTACCTCTTCGTAAGTTGGGGCAACTACTGCTTGACCTGACTTTGTGCCTTGAAGTTCATCTCAAGAGCAGTGATGGGTTGAACCCTCCTTTATACTTTCTTTGTTATATGCATTTTATGAAATGGTGGCCTGGGTTTGGAAGGGATTATAACAGAGATGCTTCTATGATGTAAAGCCAAGTAAAAGCACATCCCCAGACCAAGACTCCAGAGTCCTTGGTGGTGAGGAGGGAGGAGTACAGGGATTGGAAGCAGAATACCTAGATCACAGTCCCAATTTGCCATTTAGTGACAATATGTTTTTGGACAAGTTAAACAGAACCTCCCTTTTCTTTGTAGAGGTTATGGCCATCTGTGAACATTCTAAACTTACAGTATAAAAGTTCACTGTATCAAGCTATACTGAATAATACTTGGCTTCTGTTTTGCCATGAAATACACTGCGATTCTTTTGTTCAAGCTTGCTAACATCTCGGCCCTGCCAACTGACTCTTTTTACTTGGATGGTTACTTCTAGGATTGTTAAGCATTTGCCTCAGTAATGCAGTTTAATAATATGTGTCTTAACTGATTTTGATTCAATCAACAGACCTACTAAATGCCTTGTATGCCTCAAATAATATGGTAGGTTCTAGAGATACAACATGACTAGCACCAGTCTGGATGCAGCTTGGTCTAAGGTGTCTGTATTCCTCAGGAGCTCCTTTGCATGCATTCAACAGTTAAATAGGGAAAGTCAGTTGATAGTACCAAGGAGGAGGGAAGGAAGTTTTCATTTACCTGAAATAGACTTACGGGTTTGGTACTTAGCCTATATATTCACCTCCTGACTTCACAGTGAGGGAATATGTGTATTTGCATCATTTTTGTGGCTATTTTCTGTTTTAGTATATGTATTTTGAGTAAAAAAAGAAAACAATTTGCTTTATTTTTTTTTTAAACAAAATAAGCCAGTATAGCAGATTAGATCCTGCAAAGCTTGGTGGTGGCTGCCTGAGTATTCATTGCTACATTGTTTTGTTCCCTTGCTGTAGTCCATAGGCAAAAGAGGATGGGGAAGGGTTTCTGCCTGTGGAATTTGTCTACCACATTCTTCTTCTGAAGAGAAATAGATTCTTTAGCTGTTCAGCCTGGTGGCTTCTCTTGAAATGACAAACTGAGGTTGAGGTAAAGGTACAGTTGATAGTTTGCTTATCGTTTTTCCAACCTCCACTACTACCAATAAATAAAATAGTAAGTGGTTACAAAGGGTGGATACAGTTCTCCATTGGCCTGAAGCTTTATTATGTGGTGTTTGGGGGTTTTAAAAGAAAATGTCTTTTTTTTTTTTTTTTTTTTTTTTGCAATTTAAACACACACACACACCCCAGTACCCATTCATTGGATGTATTGCTTTGTCTCTTTTGAGTGAGGGGACCTGAAGCTGGAGCTTCATTAACCTCATGAAAGGTCTGCTCCTGGACACAGGCAGTCACCTGGCAAAGCACTGCCCAGATGGCTTTTGTCAGCTTCTCTCTTCTGCCTGATATGCCTCTCCTAGGCTGAAGATAGGGACATGGTACTCCCTCCCTAGAGATTCTCAGCCCTGTGAGATGCTTTCACCTGAGCCCTGAGCACTGTCCCTTCTAGTCACCTGGGGCTTTCTTGCTCCATGTGCACCAAAGCTTCAAATCTGATGCTTGACAAGAAAGGGACATCACAATCCTAACTAGTAGCCTTTCAGCTACTTGCTAATCACCTCAACCAGATTTCCTTCCTGAGTCTTGCAGCCTTATTTAAAAGACATTTATACTTTAGAATCTCTAGGAATTACTAAAGAAAAATAGAAATTAGGCCTAAATTCCAGTGAACTTTGTCAGTGATGTTATATAACTGTCTATGAATCTCAGTTTAAGTGGGACAGAAATCTCCAGTTAATGGAAATTGCCAGGGCTGGGGATGTGACTCAAGCGGTAGCGCGCTTGTCTGGCATGCGTGCGGCCCGAGTTTGATTCTCAGCACCACATACAAACTAAGATATTGTTTCCGCCAAAAACTGAAAAATAAATATCAAAAAATATTCTCTCTCTCTCTCTCTCTCTCTCTCCCTCCCTCTCCCCCTCTCCCTCTCTCTCCCTCCCTCCCTCCCTCTCTCTCCTCTCTCTCCCCTCTCTCTCCTCTCTCTCTCCTCTCTCTCTCTCTTAAAATTAAAAAGAAAAGAAAGAAAAGAAATTGCCAAGAATGGCAGAAAACCAGGCCTTGATGCTCTTATAATCTTTGCTCCCTAGTGTGGAAAAACACTGGGGTGGAGGTGGAAAGTGCCAGGCACGTCAACCAAACCACATTTGTCAGTGTAGATATGTTCACTACAAGGAGAGTGAAGGCCAGCTAACACAGCCCATCTGCAGATTTTCCAGGGGACAGAGTGGACCCATAGATCTTTGGGCCTGCAATTTGAATGTAGGGGATTCAAAATCACTTTTTAGGTTGCATGTCCCACTTTACTAGATTCTTCTCCTGCTAAGATGTGGCTGGTGTGTGTAGTTTTGTCTGCAGGGTTGGGGAGGAGGAGGAGGCAGTACCTCCTTATCAGTGTGGCTCCTCTCCCTCCCACAGACCTGAGTCCTGTTAATCTCTTTCTACAGGCCACATCTCACAGCTGCTTGCACTGGATAGGTTGTTTTACATCCGGATTTATTCCTGCCAATAGCTCTGTCTTGAGGCAAGTGAAAGATTATTTTGGTGACACCATATTTGGTTTAATGTCACCCAAAATCACTTTTCATGCTTGAATATTGAGCCAGTGTGTCTTATGTACCTTGGATTTGCTCTTACATGGTGTAGCCTATAGAATTAAGAGCTGGTTGCCACCAGTCAGTGATACATACCAGATCTATGTGGTGGTTCACTGAGATAACCTGTTTAATAACTTCTGTAATAAGAAGGTGATTTGCTCTTACATGGTGTAGCCTATAGAATTAAAAGAGCTGGTTGCCACCAGTCAGTGATACATACCAGATCTATGTGGTGGTTCACTGAGATAACCTGTTTAATAACTTCTGTAATAAGAAGGTGAGGCTGGTAAATATTTCTTTTCCCATTGGAGGAAAAACAAAGTAAGAAGCATGCCTTCGATGTAGAGTCAGCTGCTAGGAGCTGGGAGTTCCCAGCTACTAGTCATGTTTTTAGACATCTATAACTCATTCTATTGAATCCTCTCTACTATAAGCGTGAACTATCTTTTTATCTGGCAGAAACACAGCATGCCATGAGAATGAAGTGTTCTGTTGTTTTACATCATAAAATTAACATTATCCAGCCATCAGAAAATTTAAGTCAACTATGTTGTCTGTAATTAATTGTCTGGAGAATACGCTTGTATGCACTACAGTAGATGAATACCGGATGTCTGACGTCAAAACTGTTCAAAGGAATTTCAGTTTATTTTAGAAACTGGTTGTTGTAAAACTGTGCTTCCTTTCCTAGGTAGTCATTTGAATAATGAATATAACTTGTGCTTTTTGTTCTTCTCTTGCTAGATGTATTGCTGTCCTTAAACAGAATCCCATTCAAAAACGTCAGGGAACCACAGCCATCAGTATGTCCAAGTATAAACTTATTATGCTAAGACATGGAGAGGGTGCTTGGAATAAGGAGAACCGATTTTGTAGTTGGGTGGATCAGAAACTTAACAGCGAAGGAGAGGAGGAAGCCCGGAACTGTGGGAAGCAGCTCAAATCACTGAACTTTGAGTTTGATCTCGTATTCACATCCATCCTTAATCGGTCCATCCACACAGCCTGGCTGATCCTGGAAGAGCTGGGGCAGGAATGGGTTCCTGTGGAAAGCTCCTGGCGTCTGAATGAGCGTCACTATGGAGCCTTGATTGGGCTGAACAGGGAGAAAATGGCTTTGAATCATGGTGAAGAACAGGTGAGGCTCTGGAGAAGAAGCTACAATGTGACCCCACCTCCCATTGAGGAGTCTCATCCCTACTATCATGAAATCTACAGTGACCGGAGGTATAAATTATGCGATGTACCCTTGGATCAACTGCCACGGTCTGAAAGCTTAAAGGATGTCCTGGAGAGACTCCTTCCCTACTGGAATGAAAGGATTGCGCCTGAAGTGCTAAAGGGAAAAACTGTTCTGATATCTGCTCATGGGAACAGCAGTAGAGCACTCCTGAAACATCTGGAAGGTACTACTTATAGAAGTCACTAAGTATTAAAGTTGGGCCTTAACCTAGAAATTAAGCTATTGAAACACTATTTATGTAATAGACTTTCCTTGTCTTTGTCCCTTTGTCACTTCAGACTTAAGTAACTTGTTCCAAAAATCCAAACTCCTGTGCCTTTGACACGGGAAGCAGAGGTTTTCAGACCCTATATGACAGATAATGAATTCTGCCCTCTAAGTTTCTGAATCAGTCGGTATGGGGTGCAGCCTGAGAATTTGCATTTCATAGAGGTTTCCAGGTGGTGCTGACACTGCTGCTTGGGGTTCCACACTTTGAGAAGCACTGATTTGAAGATTTTTTGTTGTAAGATAAAAGGAGTCTAGTAAGGGCAATCTGCAGGATTGAAAGTAAATTTATTTGAGTTTTTCAAGTTAAGTAAATTATCTAGACTTCAGTTTTGCCCACTTTCTTCAAACTTTAAATTGATTTTTTCTTTTGGCAGTACTAGGGATTGAATTCAGGGGTACTCTACCACTGAGCTAGCTGCACCCTCAGCCCTTTTTATTTTTTATTTTTGAGACAGGGTCTCACTGAGTTGCCAAGGCTGGCCTTGAATATGCCATCCCCTGCCTTAGCCTGCCTTAGTATCTGGTTACACGTGTGTGCCACCAGGTCTGGTTGACCCCCACCCGTGGGGGGGACCCCAGCTTTAAACAGTTGTGGCTGTGTTTTCAGACCTAGCTTCCTGACCTGTTCTTTTATTCCAGTCCTGTTTTCCTAGATCAGGTCACTGATTGGGAGAACGTTCTAGGGGAGGAAAATATAGCCACAGTTGGCTTTTTAATTTATCTTGAGTCAAATGAAAGCTTGGAGCTAATTAGCCTTAATTTTCTTTCAACTGCTGAGTAATACTCTATTGTTAACCTTTTGTCTAAGTCACAGGAACCCTTCTGAAGACTCTGGCTCACTTCTGTGGGGTGGTAGTGACTGCACTGACACCTTCAGGACATCCCTCATCCCACCTCCCTTTACTAATCCACAGGGATGTGCTGTTTGAGTAGTCTACTCTATTTTTCTGTTTTCATCACTGTTAGCATTTAGCTTATAGGTTTTAGACTCATTTCTCCATCATTCCTTTTACTGTGCTTTGCTTTTCTAGAAGAGGCTGTGTAAAGGTGAAGAGGTTGATACTGTGAAGGAGTAAGTAGAAGGAGGCTATTGGTAACAAAATAAAGTGATCTTAGTGAGCTTACTTTGTTATAATTTTACACCTGACATCTGTTACTCAGGCAGATATCTAAAATCTACATACTTTATTAGCTATTAATAACTTCATTGACTACACATGGCACTTGATCTGTTTGTGTGTGCACACACATTTACTCAGCTAAGTAAAGGAAAAGGATTCTTCCTTGTTCAGAAGAATCAGGTATTTGATGAAGTGACATGTAACTTCATCATAATAGACTATAATATTTTATTGCTTGAAGAAGAGTTGAGGTTCCTGTCAGACAACAGCGAACTGAAATTCAGAATTTCAAAGTTTCTGCCAGAAAATATGTTTTATCCAACTATGCAAACTCCTTTTCCAGAGACGGGCTTAGATCTTATTGTAGCCAGGCTCCCTTCCCCAAAGAAAATACCACTGTCTCCTTCAGGATCTGTCTTTCCTCCCCTTTTTAGCCCAGGAAACTCCCCTTCAAAAAAGTAAGAAAAAAAGCCCCCTGCTGTTTAGTGCCATTTACTCCTCACTTGCCTTCAAGATCTCTTTCAGATTATTCTGCAGCCCCAACTACAGCTCATTCCAGATGCCCTCTCCTATTAGTGCATTGCTAATTTAACTCTTTATTACTGTTCTTTTTAAGGGAAATGGGAAGAAGGTTTAACCAGTGGTAGTTAGAGAGACACCCCATGGTGGGGGTGGAGGGAAATTACTTATAAAAGATAAGATTAGATATAGGAAAAAAGCTTACTTTTGTATATATAAGGGAAGTTATATTGGTTAAAAGAGTAAAATATTTGTGATCATTATATTTATCTGATTCCTAGTCATGCTTTTTGCATGTTTATTTAAAAATTTTTCATAAAATGGACTCAATTTTTCCCTGTCTGAGTCTTAAACAGCTTGATCAAGCTTAAAGCATATTACCTATGCCTGGGGAAAAGGTGTGGTAACAGATGGAATCAATGACAGCATAGTGTTCTGTCCTAAAACTACTTTCTTAATTTGTTTAAAAGCTGTAATTTGGGGGTAGGAAGAATGAGGACCCCAGTTAAATACCTAATTAGAATATTGGTCTACCCTGCAATCTCAAGGTGCCTAAAGATCTTTCCACTGAGATATGCTAGTATTACTCATCTGCTCTAACATCTACACTTAGAGGTGTCTTCTGCATACCTTAGCAACAGAGAGTGTGGTTCTTAAGTTGTTATGTTGTTTTTCAAGTGTTCAATACTATGGCATTACCATAGAGGCAGTCAAATCCTGACTGACGCTTCTTCCTTATTGGGGAAGGAGACAGGTGCTGTGGAAGGGAATGAAACCCAGAGAGGCTCAGATGACTTGGCGGTGATCATGATAGTTAGAATCGTGAACTCTGCCCAAATCCCAGTCTGAGGAGTCGCTGCATGTGATTACCACCTGGACGTTTTTTGTATATTTTTTTTCCTGAAAAATATCAATTTCCTCAATCTATTCTTTATTTAGAAAACTATATTGTAAGCAGCTGAGTCCAGAGAGTCCTTGGCAGGTAAACCACAACAAAGGTAATGTAATGAATGCATTGAGTCTTAAATCATTACTGCTGTTGTCATAATATTGTGGTCTGAATTGTGCTCCCTAAGCTCTACAAGGTGGGCTTTTGGGGAGTGTATATATGAATAGAGACATTTTACATGCGTATCTCATGTAATGTAGAAACTTTCATGTGACTCTGAATTCACTGGAAAGTTATGGTTATGTATCTAGGTCATATTTTTATTTCATTTGATTATTGATCACTAAGCTATTTTGCCTAAAGAAACTGCTGTAATAAAAAGGAGCAAACTACTGATCTACCCAACAAGGTGGATGAATCTCAATTGCATTATGCTAAGTGAGGGAAACTGGGCTCAAAAATCTATGTACTGTATAATACCTTTTGTGTGGCATTTGGGAAGAAGCAGAACTATCAGGACAGAACACAGATCATTCAGGGAAGGGCAGGCTGCAAAGGCTGAGGGAATTTGGAGAGATGTTAGAGCTGTGTTATTTCGTCACTGGTAGTGGTCACATTACTATATGAAGTTGTCAAAACCAATAGAACTATACACCAAAAAAGGTGAATGTTGCAGTATGAAAATTATACCTTGAAAAAAAACCTGCTTTATCCAATGAAAACACCATTGCCCTAATTAGAACCTTGATTTTTTGCTTTACAAAATTATAGCCAAGGGGAGCTTGTTGTAGGATGAACCTACCTGCACTCAACTGGAGGGTCTTTGTTACGCTTCTCAAAGCGTCAAGAGCTCTCTGGTGCTGCCTCTGTTTAGCAACATCAAACCATGGTCAGTAGAGGAAATTGCCTTTTTAAATTATTTATAAGGTGCTGGACCTTGAAGGTTTTTGTTTGTTTGTTTTTGTGGTCACAGTGAATGGAACCCAGGGCCTCATACATGTTAGGCAAGTGCTCTACACTGAGCTGCATCCTCTATCCAACCATGAACTTTTATTAGGGTCTTGCTAATGTTACTTAAAGGTCATGAGCTCTTCTCCTAAAGGTTTTTCCATCTCAGAACTATGACTGCTTCTTTGCCACCAAACTTTGGAGCCTTAATTAAGCTTCCACCTGCTGTTTTTCTTCCTCACAACCACTTAGTCTAGGAGTAGGTCAACAAGGACCTCTTGGAGCCAATGCAGATGAATAGTACAAGTAAATGTTGCTGATTCAGAGTTAAGTAACATGTTGTCTAAGAATTGCAAGCATGGGAACCACATGTCAGTGCCTAGGTAAGGCTTTGTGGCTGATTGAGATGCCTGGACTATGTCAAATGACTTATTCATATAATTTTTTTTTTTTTAGTTCTGGGGATCGAACCCAGAAGCACTTTAACCAGCCCTATATACCCAGCCCTTTTTATTCTTTATTTATTTTTGGTGCTAGGGACTGAACTCATGGCCTTGTGCATGTGAGGCAAACACTCTACTAACTGAGCTTTATCCCCAGCCCTTTATTCTTTATTTTGAGACAGGGCCTTACTAAGTTGCTTAGGGCTTTGCTAAGTTGCTGAGGCTGGCCTCGAACTTGTGATCTTCCTGAGCCACTGGAATTATAGGTATGTGCCACTGTGCCCAGCTATTTATATAATATTTTTGCTTGTAAATGATATGTAGTTTGGGTGTTATTTTTCTTTTTTCTTTTTTTTTTTTTAAGAGAGAATTTTAATATTTTTTAGTTTTCGGCGGACACAACATCTTTGTTTGTATGTGGTGCTGAGGATCGAACCCGGGCCACACGCATGTCAGGCAAGTGCGCTACCGCTTGAGTCACATCCCCAGCCCTGGGTGTTGTTTTTCTTTAATCTGATAGCTCTTAATACTTTCAGAAGAAAGAAGAAGGGAGAAGGGCTGGGGATGTGGTCAGTGGTTAAGTACCCCTGGATTTAATCCATGGTACCAGAAAGAAGAAGAAAGAAGAAAAATGACAATATTATATAGTAGGAAAATTTCTTAAGGGATTAGTTTACTGATTTTTAGAAACATAAATAATGACCTGTACTATGCTAGTAAGTCCAGGTTACAGCAGGGCCCACCTCTGACAGCTTCAGACACACTTCTTGCAAAGCACCGTGAAAAATTTCAACACAGGCTTAGTATCTAAAAGCATCTTGTTCTGTAGTGTTCCAGACAGGCGTGTGTGTCTTTCTCTGTGGTCAGCATAGTCACTTCCTGTTTGTTTCCTGCTGGTCCACATTGAAGGAAAAATCAGGTACCAAACTGAGCGTTGGATGTAGTCTGACCTTGCCAGAGGAAGTAGAATGTTTAGTCTGGGTCCAAGCACTGGATTAGGCAGTTCAAGTTTGGAGTAAGAGTAGCAGGCAAGACTCTCACGTTAAGATAGACTTGATCCCTGAATGCATAGACTTGATCCCTGCATGCATAGCAAGGCAAAGAAGTGGCCAGGTGAAATTAGAGAATTGGGGAGGAAAGGTCATTTGGGACTAGCTGTGGGGATGGGGACTAAATTAGTCACCTTTGGCATTTAGTGTGATATTTTCAGAAGCAGCAAGTTCAGGCCTCTTTTCAGTTGCCTGGTGGTATGCTTAAGCTTTCTTGTGTTTCAGTATAAAAGATGTATAATAACCTCTATTTTTAAACCTTATATGCAGTATTAACTATAAAATTAAATGTGGAATGGATACTTCTCTCTGCCTTATTCTAAATCAGAAGCTGCCATTCTATCATCATGTTACAATAGTCAAATATCTCACTTTCAATTGTTTCCCTAGTCTGCCTATTTTAAAGTTGTACACATACAGCATTCAGATTTTAAAGAACTAAAACTAAAAACAGGTTGATCATCTATGAAATTCAGAATCTTTTCTTTTATCTCTTACTGGTGACAGAAAAATATAGAACTCTTATCACAAATTGTCAGTAGAATTTTAATTATGATTTGCTTGACTGGAAGGGAAGTGGGAAATGGGTGGAACCTCACAGTTGAATGAACTGACTGCAGCTGGTTCTCTTCTCCTAATCCTAAAGTGTCAAAATGTATGCATTTCATTCTATCCTCTAACAAATCTTTCTGGCTCCCTTATTGTCTCTTCTCCCAGTTCCTGAAGTTCAAGATTTTTCTAGCAAACAGTTTAGAGAAAACCAAAGAATATGTTGAAGACATTTAATTTGAAGTATTTATTAGCACTAAATGTAAGCAACTTTTTGTTCAAGACTAAGAGCCTTTTAACCCTCCCATTTTTTCTTGTTAAGTTCAACACAATCTTTAATCAAGGCTTCAACCATAAAAGACTAGATTCAGTTTGAAAGCCCAAGAAATTAGAGTTCATTCAGTTCAGCTATGTGCCCAGGGTCCACAAAATCAGGTTCTGATTTTGGGCCTAGGGATTTAGCACCTCCATGTGAATTAGACATACAAGGTCTAGCCTTTTGAGGAGTTTGTTTTCCTTTTAATCTTTCTAAAATCTGGCCAATTGGAATGCTTTCATACATTAGCTTTATATTTTGAAAATTTTAATTAATCTTTTATCCCTTGTAGATTTTAGTTATGTGTAAAAAGTATATTCATATAATAAATACATGGTGGTAGACACCTGTGATCCCAGTGACTTGGAAGGCTAAGGCAAGAGGATAACAAGTTCAAGGCCAGCTTGGACAATTTAGTGAGACCCTGTCTCCAAATAAAAGTAAAACAGGAGCTGGGGATGTAACTCAGTAGGGCACTTGCCTAGCACAAGTAAGGCCCTAGGTTCAATTCCTAGTACTGCAAAAATAAATAAATGAATAAGTAAATAAATTAATGCAGAGTGTGTCTATGTAGTGTATCTATATGGTGGACCATATAACTAAATATATTCTGGATCCTAGGAGCTAACCCATAATAGTGCTAACTTGCAGTCAAACAAATATTTATAAAAATTGGTGCAATGGTAAGACCTTACTTTAAGAGCCAGGGTGATATAGGAATGGATTAGATATAGTAGACATAGATCCTGTTCTCAAGAAATTCATAATGTTGATGGGAGAAGCTAGCACTTGCACAAGCCCTTTCACAAAAGGCACAGTGGTAAGCCCTGCCATCCATGTACAGTGTATGTGACTGTTCTCATTATAGTGACTTGGGGGAGGCACTTATAGATGCAGATTTGACTTTCTGGAAATGACTGTCTAGGCAGAGTTACATCCTTGACTTTCTTACTAGAAATATTCCAGTCATTTAAATTGGTCACAGTTAATTCCTAAGTGCCCCTTACAAGAAGAGTCTAGAAAGACGGTGGGTACATGAATAGATGTCTGTAAAGGGACCACGATGGAGATAAGTAGTTTCAGTGTGAGAGCTTGGTGATAGTTCTTTGTAGAACATTCTTGAGCTCTGTATTTAAAAAAAAAAAAAAAAAAAGCCAGTTATCAGATAGGTGATATGCTAGCTAGCCACTCATTTTAGCTTTCAAGTCATGTCCCAGTGAATGAGTTTGTAGTAAGATTATATAATACACCCCTCATTCACTTTGGTTTAATCCAGTGCATATTCAGTGTTCTAGCCTCAGGAGTTCTGTTGGCTTAACTTCCTTAGGATGTAGAACATAGCTTATGCCAAGATTGAGTAATGAGTGACGGCTTCACTGTGGTTTTTCTTAATTTGCTCTTTTAAAATTTCAATTGCTTAAGTCTCATTGACTGATTATTAACTAATCTAAGTATTTTAAATATTTTTAAAGTAATTAGTGTACTGTGAATGGCCTGAAGAGTCAATAAAGTGGAATATTAACTTTATTTATTGGAAAAAAAGTATTTTTGTTTGCTTCTTCCTTTATAGGTGAAAGATGATGTTTCTGGTGGCCTTTGTTTAATGGACTCACACAAAACTGGGTTGTTAGCGAAGCTATAGGTGTGAGTTTGAGAATGTTATTAAAGAGAGGACCTAGGTAGATTTGAATTCATGGACAAACAAGTGGGTCCCACATGTGCCCTAGCTCCTTTGCAAAGACCTCAAACCTTTTTTGGGGTCATGCAGACAGTACCCTAAACCTGCCCCATCACAATTCCAGTGTGTTAGCTACTTCAAGAACTAGCCAAACCTGTCTATGCCCTTTTTCAGTCCTAGGAATACCAGGTGCTGGTGTCCAGTGAGAACCTAGCCTGTCACAAGAGCAGAAAAAAATATAAACATTGCACCTCTTTCCTTCTGTGGTGGTGGAAATAACCATAAACAAGTCAGATGACTATAGTGTAAGCCCTAGGATTTGGAAATTAACAATAACAACAGCAACAAAATCTAATAACAGCTCCACTTTGACTGCCTTAACAGTCTTGTGACTTGAGCAGGTTTATTTAACCTTTCTGAACCTGTTTAGTACTTGTATAACAGCTTTTTTGCTGGTATAATTCACATACAATCTATATCACTCATTGTGTACAATTTAGTGATTTTTATTTTATTATTTTTAGTTTTGTTATGGTACTGTGGGTCAAACCCAAGGCCTCATGCACACTGGCAAGCACTTTACCACTAAGCTAAACCTAGACCTAGCCCTTCATTGCTTTTTAGTATATATTTGTCCCTTGGTATCCGTAAAAGACTGGTTCAGACATTCTTGCAGATACCAGAATCTGCAGATGCTCAAGATCTTTATATACAGTGACATAGCATTTGCACATATCCTCCTATCTACTTTTAAGTCTTCTCTAGATTACTTATAATACATAATACAATGTAAATACTGTTGTACTATGTTGTTTAGGAAATAATGACAAGAACAAAAAGTGATATAGCTATATTTTAAAAAGTCTTTTCCATTCCTGGTTGATTGAATCCATGGGTGAGGAATCAGTGGATATGGATTCACAGAGTTGTAAATCTACCACCACAATCAGTTTTAAATTATTTTCAGAGGCAGGTGGGGAAGGGTTGACCAAAGGGTACTAAGTTATAATTAAATATAAGTAAGAAGTTCTGGTGTGCTGTTGTGCGATAGAGAGGCAATAGATGACAATTGTGTACTATATATCTTAAAAAAAAAACTAGAAGGATTTTAAATGTTTTCACTATAAAGAAATGATGACTGAGAAGATAAATGTTTAATTAGATTTTCATTACCTTCATGTACCCTTCTGCTGTCACCACCCACAATTATGTCACTTCCCCCTAACTGTAGGTAACTAATCTACTTTATGTCATTATGGATTTGCCTATTCTGAACATTTCATATTAATAGAATCATACAATATGTGGTCCTTTTGTGACTGGCTTTTTTATTTAGCATGTTTTATTTAGCATGTAAGCAGGATGGGGTACTTCATTTCCTTTTATTCTCAAATAATATTCCTTTTTTTATGACTATGTGACATTTAATTTATCTGTTTATTAGTTGATGGACTGCTATGGTTTTGGCCTAGAAAAGTTCCCTGAAAAGCTCATGTTTTGAAAGCATGATCCCTAATAAAGCAAGAATCAGAGGTGGGGCTTTTAGGCAATGATTAGGGCTAAAACTCTGTTAGTGCATTAATCCATTTAGTAGATTAATGGTTTGTATGGACTACTGGGTGGTAACTGTAGACAGATGGGGCATGGCTAAAGGAAGTAGGTAACTGGAGAATGACCTTAGACTCTGTTTTGTCCCTGCCTCTCCTCCCTCCCTGATTCTTGGTTACCATCAGCTGAACAGCTTTCCTCCTGTCATACTCGTCCACCATGATATTCTGCCTTACCTCAGGCTCAGAGCAATAGAGCCAGCCAACCATGACTGAGACCTACGAAACCAGATTAGTTAGAGACATCTGTGAAATCTCTTTTTCTCTCCAAGGCTTATAGATTCTAGAAACAGATAAAACATGGTCTTGCACAACAGATGATTATAGAAAGTACTTGGTGTCCCTGTGTTTCTCAGACCTCTAAGATGTCTCTGCTTTTCCTAACCATTAAGTATGAAATAGAGAAACTCTGGTTTTGGAAGAAACTATCCTCCCTCATTTCATTGGAGGTAAAATCCTGCCCAAAGTCACACATGTTCTTCTCTAGAGTACTGTACTCAGCTACTGGTTAGATGGGTGAGTCAAGATTGAGGACTTCCAGAATTTTCCCTGGATTTCGGAGGGAGAACTGCTGGATTGTAAGCCCCAATGGTGCCCTGGCTCTAAACCACATACTATTGAACTCCCCTCCCGCACAGCCAGCAGACATTTCCTGACCCAGTGGAGGCAGAGGACTTTTAGAATTTAGAGCGCTCATCTCCCAGCTAACCAGCTGGGTGCCTGTCTGAATGCATCTGTTCTTGCCAGCTTTAGTTTGTGGGGATAATCCTGAGTAAGATTGCAACATGAGATGAGGGCAGGGCAAACAGTCTTCCCTTTAAGTCCTCTACCTGTTAGGGGTAGAAGAAATGGGTACTTTTCCTTGTATGTTCATTTTTAAGCTAGTCCTCTTATCCCACAACCTTTGGTAATGCTCAGAAAGGTAAAGCATATGTTTCTTTTTTCTTCTCTTTTTAACTTGACAGAGGGATTGGAAGCCCAGAGAAATTTTTTACCTAAAACTTTACAGTTAGTATATTGAGGGGAGTGATTGGCCGGCACACTTGGAAGAGACAATCTCTTACAAGTTAGGATTCTTTTGTTTCATAGTTGTTCTAATTTGGATAGTTTGTACATAAGAGTTAGTAGGTAGCTCTTCTGGTCCTAGACCTGAAATTGGAATAAAGAGCCATCCCACTGAGTAAGGATTCAGTGCATTGATTCTGTGGCTCTTGGCTGGTATAGTTATAACCAGTGACTTATTAAAATGACAAAGTGCACTTATAGTTAACTAGTAATAATTTATTCTGCCACCATCAAATAAGGACAACCTTGGACTCGTCTCACAATTTGCTCTGCCTAGATCCTTCCTATCTTATGGAAGAGAAACATATGATTAGAATTTAGAAGTCTATGTAATTAAAACACTTATGTCCCCCTTCCCCTGCCCCTACTAGGGATTGAACCCAGGAGCCCTCTACCACTGAGTTACATCCCACCCAGCCCTTTTAATCTTTTATTTTGAGAAAGGGTCTCATTAAGTTGTCAAGTCTGGCCTGGAACTTGCTATCCTTCTGCCTCAACCTCCCAAGTCACTGAGATTATAGAGCATTTATGTTTTTTGAATTTTTGTTTTGTTTTGTTTGGAGTATGGAGGATTGAACCCAAGAGCACCTAACAACTGAGCCACAAACTGGCCCTTTTTAAATATTTTATTTAGACACAGGATCTCACAGAGTTGTTTAGGGCCTTGCTAAATTGCTAAATCTGGCTTTGAACTTGCCTTAGCCTTCTGAGCTGCTGGGATTATAGGCATGCACCGCTGTGCCCAGCCAATTGTTTTTTTAAAGTAAATAATTTGAATATTTTCAGTTGCTTTTTAGTTTGTTCCATCTTTTTTCTCATATCTTCTGTTTTTCTGTTTTGAACTCGGAGAAGCCCAGGTATAGACTTCTGTGTTTTAATCCAAGTTTTGCCATTTGCTCTGTGTGGTCTTGAGTTATTTAACCTCTGTGTGCCAGAAATTGTTACATGGAGAAAACAGTAACTTATAGCCTCATATAATACATATAAAGTACTTAAAATAAGTAAGCCAGGCATGGTAGTACATACCTGTTAACCCAGCTACCTGTGAGGCTTAAGGCTAGAGGATTGCAAGTTCAAGGCCAGCCTTGGCAATTTAGGGAAATTGTCTTACAAAAAGAAAAGTACCTAGCATGTAGTATGTGCTCAGAATGTTAGCTGTTTATTGTTAAAAGTAATTGTAATAATGAAAATATTGTTATTACCACAGTGACCATTATAACTATGGTAATTCTTCTGCTTCAGATTGAATTACCAACAATTTACTTGTATTTAAAAAAGGATTAAAGGTGACCTGTCCATTATGCATATCTTCCTAGTAGTGGGATGTAAAGGGACAGTTGGAGAATGAGGGCTGTTTACAAAGCATACTGTAAAGTCCTTTCCTGATTCCCCTGGGCTATGTTCCCTAAGCCTTGGGGGAGAATTCCTGCTTGAATTCCTGGGGTTTTCCAAGCTCACTTAGTGTTTGAAAACCAGCCACATTCCCATCAAATGAACTAGATTCAGACATTAATGGAAAGTCCTAATTTTAAGACCAGTGTGGAAAAGATGATTTCAATTCCTTCCACATGTAACTAGGCAGGAGCAGGTTGCCCCAGAAGTTATATACTGTTTTAAGATTCAGCACTTGATGTGAATCCTTAAATTTCTAGAAAGTTCCCGGCATTATGAAATTGTAGTTGGAAACCCTCACAGCACCTGGCCTGGTTTCAACCAAACAGTTAATATGGAACTAAGTCAATGTGCAGTTAAACAATTAAACAGAACTCCCTCTGGAGTTTGTTTTTAACACTTGTCCCTTTCTCTTCTGCTCAACAGGTATCTCAGATGAAGACATTATTAACATTACTCTCCCTACTGGAGTCCCAATTCTCCTGGAACTGGATGAAAACCTGCGTGCTGTTGGGCCTCATCAGTTCCTGGGTGACCAAGAGGCTATCCAGCAAGCCATTAAGAAAGTGGATGATCAAGGAAAAGTGAAAAAAGTCCCATAGTGTCTCCAAGTACTGCCTAAAAATAGACGCAGAAGGAATGGCATGCTGTGTGTTACGGGTGCTGATTTCTCTCTTTTTTCCCCCCTGATTTTCCATATTTTTTTTTCCAGGGATAGATTGTGCAGCAGAATTTTGTATAGGTAACTAGATAACTTATCCAGGCTGGGATGAAGCATTAGAGTACCTAAGAACTAATGGCATTAGTCTTAGGAGTTAGCTTTCTTGCTAGGCCTGTTTGAATTAGGCACAAATTAGTAACCAGGGGTGTTTAATTGAGGTTGTTTTGTTAGTTTCTGAGTTGGAAGAGTAACAGGTGGAGATGAAGTTTAAGGTATTTATTGTTCAATGAATCATTATCGAGTCACCATGGATGGGCACTATTTCAATAAGTAGTTCACGTTTTATTTAATAAGACTTTCTGAAATGATAGTAAGGAATATTAGACGATACACTGTATGTAAGTATTTATTACTAGTCTTTTCCTCTAGGAAAGGGGATCCTTTGGTCATTAAGACCACAGGTCCATTTATTTAATGGGAAAATCACAGATGGGTCCTTCAGGAAGGCCAGCAGCCACTACAATAACAGCAGAAGCAAGGCCCCTAACTTTCTCTAGTCCAGAGTCATCCTTTGTTTGGTATTCAGTAGAATTCTTCTTTGGCCACTAGAATGGTACAATATAGACAACTATGGCTGTTTATGTTCATTTTGGGTTTTGTTTTAGTTTTTTGAACTTTAATTGTTGGGTACATAGGGTTGGTTTAAAAATAAAGTTCTGTGACTGAAAATGACATCTCCAAGTGTTTTCATGTGTTTGATAAATTTTAGGCTGGTGTCTCAACTAGTCTTGTACTCCTGTCTTCCTGTTAACACTCAGAGGACTGCACTCATTTTACCACCCTGACACTTCTCCTTGTCTTTAAATTGAAGGTTGGCATTGGGGAATGTAGAATATAGTGCATATGATTTATTCACCTGGCAGAGGGAGTGGTATATTGGGGTTTGTCACATTCTTGGGTTATTCAGCTAAGGGCAAAATATTATGGTATATAGTACAGAGTAGTCAGGGTAGGCCATTTCAGTGATAAAGTCTTATAAAAAATTTGCAATTTTAATAGCTATTACAGCTATTTATCATTTTTCAGGTTTTCTTTGGTGGATTTAGTTTATTTATATTCATTTTATAGTTAAAATTGACATTTGAAGGAAGTAAAGTCTGAAATCTTCGCTGCTACTTTCTCTCCATTCAGTATTTAATTTAGAACTCCTAGGGATTAGACGAAGATGATGGCTGAAAAATTGAACTGATCTGCTCCCAGCTGGCCATATCTGTGATACATAAAAACATGGAATATGGATGCTTTCCATCCGTTATCCTCTACTGCAGCCTTTCATCTTAGTGCCATTCTTCAACTAATAATCCTCTAGAATTCAGATAGCAGGTTGTCTTAGTCAGCTTTTTCGATGCTCTGACTAAAAGACCTGACAAGCACAAGTATAGAGGAGGAAAAGTTTATTTAAGAGCTCACGGTTTCATAGGTCTCAATCCATAGACAGCCGGCTCCATTTCTTGGGGCTCCTAGAGATGCTGAATATCATGGCAAAAAGAGTGTGGCAGAGGGAAGCAGCTCACATGATGATCAAAAAGCAGAGAGAGACTCTACTTGCCAGATACAAGATATATACTCCAAAGCCACACCCCCAATGCCCACCTCCTCTGCCACACCCTACCCACCTTCAGTTACCACTCAGTTAATCCCACCAGGGGGATTAATTCACTGATTAGGTTGTGTGAATTTTAACCCAATCAGTGAACCTTCTTGCATTGTCTCACACATGAGCTTTTTGGGGATACTTCACATCCAAACCACAACACAGGTTGATAATGCAGCTGTCATGTATTCCTAGAATTTCAAACCTATGGCTAGGATGCAGTCCTGACCATTTTTGAATAGTTTTATCTCTGGAACTGGCCTCTTGAGTTTTCCACCCCAAGTGGTCATCATGTCTTAGGGCAACTCCAGATCCTGGACTTGAGTTCTTCCCTGTCCCTCATCTAGATTTTGACTTCAAGAGGGTCCTCTAGCAGCATGGTGTGCTTAGCACACAAAGCAATAATGACATTTAGTTAGGTACTTTGGACTCTTATTGGCTTCCTAATATTGGGATATAAAAATGATTTTGATAAAATGATTTTTGCTGATACTTTCTGATACAATTTGGTCGTATTCTTTTTCAAATCTTGGCTAAAATAAATGTGAACAGAGGTTACATTTATGGAAATGGTGTAAAATTACTTTTAACAACCCCACACTTCAAGCTCGGGGCCACCTAGTGAACCTGTTTTCTTGGCATTGTTAACTGGTGATCCAGAACTTCTCATGCAAGAATCTGGAAGGCTGTCTAACCTGCATCGTAATCTTGGCATCCTTCTGAAGTTGGGACAGAAATTAGTGATTTTTTTTTTTTCTGAAGAAAAGGAAGACAGCCCATCTAAAAATTTGGTTCTTGGAGAGGGCCAGCCTTTTTTGCTGCCAGTGTAGTCTTGCCCTAGGGCTGGCTTGACATATCTCCCCTGCTCAGGAAAAAATGATGACTTAATATGGGTTCAGTATAGTGAGATGAGTGGGCAGCCAGAGCAGCCACATCTTCCTTTCTTTTCTTGTTTGTTTGGTTTGGGTTCTGGGAATTGAACCTAGGGTGCTCTATGAGTGAGCTTCATCCCCAGCCCTTTTATTTTTTATTCTGAGACAGGGTTTCTTTAAGTTCCACAAGCTGGCTTCAAATTTGCAATCTTCCTGCCTCAGCTTTGAGAGTCCCTGGGATTACAGGCATGTGCCATCCTGCCTGGCTGAGGATTTGTATCTCAGACAAGTCCGAAACAACATATTTTTCCAAAAAAGTACTTATGTTCCTGAAAACAGAGGTTCTTGCATTGTCTACTACTAACTTGAGTACTGAAAATGATAGCATTCTTGGTTATAATACATTAATGTACACAGAGGATTAATGTGATCTGACTATTTTCAAGCTACCAGATTCTTTTGCCCAAATTTTCGAGTTATTTCTCATCTTGGATCATGACTTTTTTGTTAAAATGCATTTCCCAGTGTTGCACGTTTATAGCAGAGATCATTTGTGTTCTAGATTGAGAAGCCTCCCTGTGCCCTGTAGCTCTGCCAAGAATGCTTTTTTGTTTGTCAGAATGAATCCTTGGTGGGCTGCATTTGGTAGCTGAAAGAGATCAAGTTCCAATGTGCTCCCCTCCCCGCTTCCTACTGTATAGTTGTAGTTCTTCATTTTACTAACCTTTTGCTGTTTGCTGATGAAATGAAATGGAGGAAATAGGCTTGACAGGAGATTATCATGCCCAGTGTCATTTTAAATTCATTTTTATGCTTTAATGAGTGACATAAGTCTTCAAAGTTCAGCTTCCCTTTCTCTTGGAAAGGTTCTACATCTTTCTCAGAAACACCAACATCAGATCAACATGGAAAATCCTGGTCATATTTACTGTTTTTGTCTTTTGAATAATTGGGTTTTGCAAGTTTGGGGCTCACACATATATCATCCTTTGTTGTACTAAATTGCGCCTCCCTCACAGCAGATCTGGTGATGGCAGATGCCATGTCGTGATGTGGTCCAAGAGCTTTCACACTGGACTATGAGAGGAATTTGAACCACTGATCTCAAAGGGAATTGGGACATCTGAAGTAAAGAATGCTTTAATCATCCAATCTCTCTTTCATTACCAAGTTATTAGATAAAATTGAAGGTAGAATGAAGTCACTCTTTCCATGAATGGTGAAGTTTTATTTTTTGGAGGTTGCTATGGTTTGAATGTGTCTCCCTAATGTGTTGGAAACAGTCTCCAAATTCATATGTTGATGGTATTTTGTAGGTGATTAGGATTAGATAAGGTCATGGGGTTGAGGCCCCATGATGGCATTAGCGGCTTTATCATTAATAGCACAAAAGCCATACCCCTGCACATCAACTATGACATCATGAACTTATGGCCACTGCCATATCCCTTCTCTTTCCCCCTGACCCTGTGGAACTATCTTGAAACAAGTGGCAAACATCAGAGGTTGGATTTTGAAAAGGGAAATAAATAGGTCCTCTATCAGTCACAAGTAATCTGTTGTGAACTTTGTCCTATGTGGTACTCTGGAGAGCCAATGGCAGCCATGATAAAGCAGTCCAATTCGAGTTTTGACTGTATTATCTCTGGTTATTATCTAAAGGCCTATGAGCTTGCTGTGTGTGACTTTTGCAGGACAGTGTGGGTACCTCTGAGATTAAATATAAGTGTTTAAAGATGTTAATGTTGCTGAGACTCTTTGAAAATACATTTTTTAAAAAAATGAGCATTAAAAATGAGTAAGTTTATTACTCTCTGTAAATCAGGCTGGACACAATGGTATACATGAGATACAGAATGGAAGAAGGCAAAGAAAATCCCCGTGTTACTGGTTTTGCACTGGAGGTATTGTGGTCATGTGTCCGTACGTGTGCACTTGTGTATTTTCCTCTCTCTACCCCAGCCATCCCCACTGGCTCTGGCTCTGTCCTCTGAAAAGGTCTGCAAACCACAACCTACTAATGACCAGAACACCTAATTCCCTTGATTTTGGCTCCTAAATATTCCTCAGAAGGAGGAATGTTAGGAAAGGTGACTTCAGATTGGGGCATTTAAAGCACAAGGTGAGCTTGGAACAGTTTGGAACATCTTGATGAGTCGGAAAAGAAACGTCCAAGGATTGATGGGACGTAAAAGTTGGTTTGAAGGATCAAAATTGGTTTGGTTTGAGATTTTTAAAAAAGAAGGGAATGAAATAACCTATAATATCATACATTTAGAAAAAATCTTTAGAAGAAGGGGAAGGGAGCATAAAGAAAAACATCTTTACAGAAGATGTCAACTTCCAGTGTAATAACTGATTCAAACAAGGATCACAGTAGGTACTAAAACCATTGGGCTCTCCTAGAGATAGGATCATTCATATAGTCTCAACTCATCATCATCATGATATTAATTTCAAAGGATAAAAATCATTTCACAATGAAGAGATCAGACACACTACGACCAAGTTATTAACCATAGTGTGGATGAGTAAAGTGGATATTAAGTGACCTTGCATGTCTCCTTCTATAAATCAGTGGGAAATGCATATCACCTGTGGAGTCTTTGTCAAGACTTTTAAAGTAAATCTAATAATGAAAAAGCAACAAGGCCAATTTATAATATAGGATGTTCCAAAAAGCAGTTGGCTCGGGCTTTTTAAAATATATCAAGGCCAAGAAACTAAAATATGAGAGGACAGTTCTAGATCAAATGACTCTAAAGAGACAGGACAACAAAATGTAATGTGTAAAGCTTAATTGAATCTTTGATTTTAAAAAAAAGTTACAAAGGACTTTTTTTGGCATTTGGAGAAATTTGAATATGGCCTACATATCAGGTAATAATAAATATTACATTTATTGGGTAAAGGAATGGCTTTGTTCTTAGAGATGCCCTCTGAGAAATTTAAGGGTAAGGTTTCCTAGTGTCTGAAAGTCACTTTCAAATGTCTCAGCCAACACAATGTTTCATGTTTAAAAGAGACAGAAAGCAAGTAGAGCAAATGTCATAATTGGTGAATTGAGGAGATGGTTTATAATATACTGTTATTATTATTTTAACTTTTCTGTAGATTTGAATTTTTCAAAGTGAATCTGGGAAAAATAAGTGACAAGACAGAAAACTGACCAAGAAACAAGTCTAACAGTTTTGTATGAAGTATAGTCATTCAAACCTTCCTTGTTTTACTGAGTCAGGAAAGGCTTCTGCACTTTGTGTCTCGAAAGCTCAGTCCTTGGTAAGTGAGGGAAAAACTCAAGTCTATGTTATGTTGTCAAGAAATAACAGGTAATATTTGATCCTTTTGTTGTCTTTGAGTACAGCTCCACATTAGACCAGTTGTCAGCTTATAGGGTGATGTAACAAATCAGAAACAGAATTACAATTGCTTACACCTTGTAGCTGAACAAATAGTCATGGACTCTTCTTCACTTCATGCAAACCTCCTTTTTTATTCTCCTTAAATACCTTTGAGTGATATTGGAGTAATCATTTGGCTCCTAAACTTAATTGCTGAGCTTGTTTCTTTGAATTTTAGCTCCCTGCAACAGCCTCCTCCCGAATGTTCCTAGTGTCATAGTCCAGCTTTAATCCATGTGACCCCAAAACAATCATGTTTTTTACTCCTCCATGTACCCTTCTCCTGAGATTGCTTGAAGGCCAATGGCCTGAAATGAAAAGTCCTTGTTGCCCACAATGGAAGTCAAATGATCCTGTTGGCATTGAAGTTTTAGCTTTTACTTGTGATGCAGCTGGCCATTGACAACTAAATCTTTTCTAATTTTTAAAGACAAGGTTCCTACTGCACACATGGCACATGCCTGCACTCCCAGATCATCAGGAGGCTGAGGTGGGAGGGTTCCTTGAGTCCAGGAGTTCAATACCAGCCTGGGCAATGTAGCAAGACCTCATCTCAAGAAACAATTAAAACAAAGCTCTTGGAAAAGATCTTATTTTCATGAAGGCAGCTTTGCTGCTTGACCTACACATTTCATTCTCTTTAAACCCAAGTTTAAAAACAGAAAACTCCACATAGCTCAGGAGGTGACCAAGTCTATTTCCAAAGAGCCAGTGCCCGGTTTCTAGTCTCATGAAAGCAGAAGCCATCCGTATAGCAACTGCGGCAACTACTGGCCAAAATGTCAGAGGGTCACATTTTCATGACGATGCCACTCGTCAAAAGGAGTTATTTTGCTACAGAGTTTACTCAAGAATGTCCGATGAATTCACTCTAACTCCACAGCTATTGAAAAGGGAACATCAGCCTGACCATTCTGCCCCGCATCATTATGTGTCACATTGACCAATGTGGGCACTCAGAACTGGAGTTTGCATTGGTCAAATCAATGGCACAAAATCTACCCTTTTAGTGGGAAGACTCTTGGAAGTATTGAACTTGAACTCTGGCATACTTAACCTCTGCACCAAATAGGGTAAAGGCCAGCACATAACTCCACCCCCGTGATCGAAGCTATTTGATCCATCCTAACACAGGTTTTACAGAATACTCATTAGAGTTCTCCAGGCAGCCCCTAAGCCATAGATTGGCTGGTCAATATTTTTATTTTTGAATCCTGAGTTAAGTTGTAGGGAATGTTATTTGCAGCTGAAATTCTAGGTAATTTCTCAGTAATTTTGCTATTTTGCTTTTTTTTAAATTTCTGCACCTAGACACTGGGTGTCAGTATTTATTCATAAATGCCTCGAAACTTGTCTATTTACTTAACTCTGGCTATTTACTACAAAAGGTCATGCCTGGAGAGGCCTGGAATTCCTCCCTTGGGGGTGGCAGAGGTATTTCTTTCTCTGATTATGTAACAGCAGAGTCAACCAATGTAACCATAAGTGTAAATATAGATATTGGGGCCTCCATGGGATTTTAGCCTGGCAAAGAGGCAATTGGTTTTCTTTGCAGTATTAGAAATTGAATCCAGAGACTCTCTACCACTGAGCTATATCCCAAACACTTTTTAAAATTTCTTAATTTTTAAATTTTGAGACAGTGTCTCACTAAGTTGCCCAGACTGACCTCAAACATGTGATCCTCCTGCCTCAGACTTCCGAGGGCCGGGATTATAGTCATGTGACTGTGCTCAGGTAGTTAGTTTTCAACCTAAGATATAAACCAACAAGAAGCCCCTGTTGGTTTCTGGAGACTTGTCTGGCAACATTGATGCCACAGGTGCACCCAGATGCTCAGCCGGCACCCTGGTGATCACCCTTGACTTTCCTTCTTCTGATTCTGTCTTCTTTTATCTATTGGATTCCTCTCATCTGCCCCCTTGAGTCAATCCCTTATCTTTTCTCTCTTGAAACATTTGGCAGCCTCTTGCTGATGCCCCTGCCTCCACTTTTATCTTCTCTGGTCCCTCAGAGCCTGGTGCATACTGTCAGGGGCACCTGTGCCTTCAGGCTCTGCCTTTGCCCCTGTCACCTCCTTGGCCTGACCTCCCTTTGTTCATCTGCTCCTCTTGCCCTCCTTTCCCCGCCTGCCTATCTCTGCTACCCCTTCAGGACCCTGGTATCTGTAGAGCCCTGTGACTTTCCCTCCCTGGATCCTGTTTGTTCACTTGTCTTCACTAGCAGAAGACCTGAATGAATTCATGTCTGGGTGCCAGACTGGATCATGCAAACCTGATCTCCAGAATTCTGCAGATTTATTGCTGTCCTTGAGGGCTAACTGTTCATGGTATAAATTTGTTCTTTAAGATATTTCTTGTAACCAGCATGTGATCTTTCCTTGTCTGGACTCTTTGGCCCTCTCTGGTGGTCCATGGAGGCAGAGATTAAAATCCTGATGCTGGTAACAGGAAGGCAAAGCTCAGTATTCTATCAGATCAGAGCATTTCTCCACAGGTAGCTGCTATAATGATACACAAAACAGTTTATTTAAGGAGCCATGCCTTGTTTTTATTCAAATTATGGAGCTAAATGTAACAGTTTAAATATTTTGAAAATAAGTGGATAAAAATCCTATTTTGTTTCTATATGTATGTTTCACATAGATGTAGTCTTAATTTATGTTCCATATTGCATTATTTTATTTAGCATAAGCATTTCTCACCAGGTGCCAAGATGCATGCCTATGATCCCAGCTGTTCAGGAGGCTGAGGCAGGAGGAGCAGAAGTTTAAGACCAGCCTCAGCAACTTAGCAAGGCTCTGTCTCAAAATAAAAAATAAGAAAAGGCTGGGGATGTAGCTGAGTGGTAGAGTACATCTATGTTTGAACACATTTCCATCATTTGGATAGAATTTAATTGTCCCAAAGGGAAAAGAATTGTTTTAAATTTTTTCCTATAATAACTGTTTAAGAATATCTTGAAATCATCTGACGGTATGCACAAAATATACCTTCATAACAGAAATAATTAAAAATATTTAAAGCCATTTTATATAACTGAGAACCACCAAACATCATCAAGGATGTGGTGGTCTTCTCTGAAAAAGGTTCATATGCACTAACCTTGAATGATACAGTATGCGTCTCTGTGTGTGAAAGAGAATTGAAAATCCTATTATATTTAAAAAGGAACTAAGAGTGAGATTCTGATACTTAAAAATGCTTCAGTTCTGGAAATTATATTGTGACTAGCATCACAATGAGAGGAAAATTACAATTTTTATGACTGTTGAAGTCATATAAAGTAACCATATTCAATTTTTTTATTTAAATTTTATCATTCAGGCATAATGAATTAACTTCCATGGGTCATTCTGTAATAACAAATTAAGCCAGGTCTTGGATCTTGTTTGGTTTTATAGTAACATTATGAACTGGACACCTTTATTATCCTCATCTTCCAGAGGGGACACAGAAAAGCTGAGTGACAGGGCCAAAGTCACAAAGCTAGAATATAGGGGTGGTAGGACTCAAATCCAGGTCTATCTAAATCCAAAGCTCATGATCTTAGCCACTACTCCATACTGTTTTTTAATCGTTTTAATTGAGATCTATATCCAAATTAATCAAAGAATAAGTCTGTCCAATGAAACTATGGTGAGCAAGTTTCATTTTTCATCCTTTCAAATTAATAGGATGTCACACCGGTTCAACAGGACACAGTGAGGTGCCAGAGAGCTGAGATTTTTTTACACAAAATTTAAGTGCACACTTTTCTAAATGGGAGAGATGGGAGTTTGCTTTTCTTCCTCTCTCAACCCATGTGCTTTGACATCTGGGGAGTCCAGAGCTTGTGCATTAAAACCTGACTGGATTACATAAATACCTGCATAAAAGATGGCAATAGAACATTGGATTTGCAGAAAATATTGCAAAACAAAACAAAAAAATGTCCTTTCTTCAATGTAGAATCTTTAAAGCCACAGAGCTCCAGCCTGAGGAAGTTGTCAGTGTTAGGGAGATTAGAATTAGTAGAAATCACACTAGCTGGTCTTAACAGAAAAGGAATTGTCCAAAGACATTAGGTGGCTCACAGACTCTTCGGGAAGGCTAGAGAGTTATGCTTGGAAGGCCACTTAGAGACAAGACTCAGATCACTAATGGGACTGCTCCAGCAAGGACTGAATGCCCCATCTGCTGGGCACAGATGCTGCCCTCCTGCTAACCATGTTGGGGCGTGGGGGCTAGAACCTCTGCTACTGCTATTCCACTTGGCAATGCTCTGGTGGGTTGCAAAAATGGCCACACATTTTTCTCTTCCCTGGATCCATCTGTGCTGTCTTACGGTGGAACCTTGTCTTCCCTCTGGGCTCTACAATGGGCCACCTTCTTTCTCTTCTCTTGCATGTTAATTCAAGTGTGATCCATTATCTCATGACTTGTGTTGACATCAATTGCCAGGTTGGGAGCAAGGGCAGAGAGGCTCCCTCGGGGGAAAACACACCCACTGCTCCCTATCGCCAGGCCCTTAGCTGAACAGCTGCTGCTGCTGCATACACAGGTCTTTTGTGCAGTCTCTCAAGTCTCTAGCTGTAATTCACTTTTTACTAACCATTCTTGTCTAGAGAGTTAAAAGATAAATTCCACTGCAAGGGACTCTGGGTACACAGCCTACTGAGAGAGCTTGGTTCCAAATTGAGATGAAGAGACTCATGGGTGATATTAGACCATGCAGGCATTGCCGTGGTGCCAAAGAATGCTGGTTGTGACCACTTCCTCCTCTTTATTCTGCATCAGAGTTAAATGCTGGCCTTGCCCAGAGATCATGCTGAGACCTGGACCTCAGTAACTCCAAAACACACACCCTTTTCAGAAATTTGTAATTTCATCATTTCTTGACCAAATGACTCCGACCGCAGAAAGGCACAAATTTTCCATTGGGATTTATTTTGCCGCTCCCTTTTGGTGGGTATACTTTTTCTTTTTCTTGCTTTTGAAAGCCCATTCATTATATGAAGTATAGGTTTTTCAAAACTGATTTAAAGTAAACTTATTATTAAATATACACCATCTTGCCTTTCTGTCTAACTCCAATTTATAGAATTGAGACATCGAACAGTTCATGTCTCAGAAAAAGCAAAATTCAATTTTTATTTGGCCATGGACCTCATGTGGGCTTTGAATTCTGAAGATCTAGGCTTACCCACCGTCTCCCCGCCCTCCAACAGCAGACCCTGGTGCATACAGCCAGGAAACTCATTTCCCAAGTGCAGACTCCCAGCTTCTGGTTGCAATTGAAGGCTAGTACATTTTGAGAACAGAATGGTACTGTTTCTGGTACAGGAGAATAATTTGTAACAATTAAGAAGTATGAAGTTATTGAAAGCAAGCTTTGCTACAAATTTTATTCCCCAAATGAATACAATACAGGTATGAACCTTGATTTCAGATAAAGAAGAGAATACAAAGCTATTATTAAATACAAAGTCGTCCAACCTGGAAAATGCCAGAAAATAGAAGGAATGCAAATAGAAGCCCAGGGGCAGAGGGAGGGAAGTGCTCAAAGAAGGTGGGGATGTGTGGGGAGGGCAAGGGGCAGAGGAGGGGGGACAGTCCTGAGGAACTCTGCCAAGTTGAGGCAGGCTCCAGGCTGGCCCTGGCCTATGCTGAGGGAAAAGGACGGAGCCCTCTTCCCCCTCTAGGAGTTCTGACCTTGAACCTCTAGAGGCTCTATCTATTTAAGCCCCCTCAGTACCCCTCCCCCACCACCACCAGAAGGAGTCACATGGTTTCCCTTTATGAAGCAAGACAGGAAGAATTACTCCTCACTTCCTGGAACACTCCAGACCACAGGAGAGTTGGCAGAGGCTGGGAAAGTTGACATTTTTGGTCAATGGGAAAGGGGCAGGGGAGAGGGGGCTACCCCGACACCAGTGGTCTCCGTATTAGGCAGAATTCTGGCAAAATCCATGGAAAGGCTTTAGAGGCCAGCTGTAGTTAAAACATCAACTGAGGGTGCTTCACATTCTACTTGTAAATGAAGATTACAAGAGGGAGGATTTTTTTTATTTGCTATTTTATTCTGTGTTGTTTTATTTCAGTTAGCTGTTGAACATTTCTAATTGTTTCTTTTTAATATTTTTTTACTTGTTCTAATTAGTTATACATGACAGTAGAATGCATTTTGACACATTGTACACAAATGGAGCATAACTTCTCATTCCTCTGGCTGAGAAGGGGGATTTCTAAATAAAAAATATAAAAGTTTTTAGGACTTGCTCTTAAACTACTTTAAGGGTCCCTTGAATTAACAATGAATATGATCACAAGATCTTCCCCAATCATTAGGAAAAAGCTTCTTTCCCTTTTTCTTTCATAGATGTCTCAAATTCCTTTAGTCAAAGTTAAAAAAAAATCATTAGAGATAGAAATTTAACAGCAAATACCCCTAAATAATGATACAATCTGAGGACATTTGTTGAAGAAAAAAGGGTGATTAGCTGAGCTAATTCAGGGAGAAATACTGGTCCCAGATTCCTCCCCGTTTTACCAGGAAAAGGCTAAGGAGGAGGGTGTGCCATTGAAGAAACACTTGGAAAATGAAGCTTCGGACTAGCAGGTTCTTCCAAGGGTTGGCCTTGTTATCTTGGGGTGGGGTGAAGAAGGGAGAACAGTACACTTTCAAGCTGGGTGTCAAGATACCTTTGTCTCACTGGGCTGTTGGCCATAGATAATCTTGAGTGTGCTTTTGTGTACATTTTGGTAGTTTCTTTTTCAGTGCATTACTGAGCATCTTATACCATTATTATTGCCATTATTTATTTTATTTTTATTGTGTGGGCACTGAAGATTGAATCCAGGAGGTGTTTTACCACTGAGATATATCCCAGTCCTTTCTATTGTTTCATTTTAAGACAGAATCTCACTTTAAGTCTGAGGTTGACCTGGAACTTGGAGTCCTCCTGCCTCAACCTCTTTAGTTGATGGGATTATAGGTGTGCACCATCATGACTGGCTTGCACCATTGTTTGAGAGAGATATATACACAGGACAGTCATCATCACAGTAGGTGAGATGCAAGTGGAGGGACAGGGCATGAGGAGCCTGAGCTATGTGTTCTACCACGGGCTCTGCCATCAGGAAGCTCGACGACCTGCAGCCAGTTACTCTGAGACTTCATGCCTAAAAGTGTGGCTCTTACTTAGGCTTTTTTTTTTTTTCCAAATTGGGACACTTTCTTTGGGTGTGGAGGAGGGCCCAGAATTCTACCCACTCAGTTCCCCATCCCTCCTCCTAGGACCACTGGGACAACTGGAGCTGCGCCTGCTCAGGTATTGACAACTGTTGCCTGCAGTTCTTCCAGCAGGAGCTTTGGTTGGAGGCTATGAATGACAGGGTTGGGGGATGTGGCAGTTCTGCTGTGGGGTATCACCCAGATCCCATGCATAGGCTAGAGGCTGTGGGGCCTTGGATCCCAAAGCTGGATAATTTCTTTCTGAGCTGCAGAAGTTTCCAGAATATACAGATGCTCTAGGAATCTTTATTAAAAATTCTTTGATGAGGACTAGGTTTTATTGATTTATAATTTGTTTATGATTTCCTGACTTCCCGTTCAGCTCCTCCTTGCTAGCCTAGGCTGCCTCTGGTCCTCCTCCAGACAATTAGCACTGCCTCTGGGGTTCCTGCTGTGCACTGCTGACTTATAGGGTCAGAATAAATACACTTCCATCATCATCTGGGTGCAAGTATAGGAGAGAAGCCCTGCAGACCCTTAAGCATTGGAGTCGAATGAGAGAAGACTGTTTTTGAGCAAAATGATTCCTGAAAAGAGATGTTAAGGGAATCAGAACAGGGATAACTCAAAACAAGGCCACCTACCTGAGTGTGGCCTCATCCAGACACTAGGCATGGTGAAGACCTGGACCAGATATCACACCTCTCCCAGAAGAGAGGCAGCATCAACCAATGGGAAGGACTGGTGACCAAGTCCCCGGGGCCAGCACCAGTTCTGCCCTCAACTTGTAAACCCTGGGCCCTATGATAGGATAGAGCCTCATGCCTAGGGTCTCCTTATCCCTTACTATCATGATTCTCTCCATCAACATTTCTCAGAAGATAAATGTCCCCAGAAAGGTCACAAAGCCATTCTTCATTCTCTGTGTACATTTTAATGTCCCTAGATTCTTCTGGAATTTTCTATGTCAATGGCTGAAAATCATCAGAGCAGTATCCAATTATACGAAACTGTAATCGTAACTAGCACTTGTGTGGAAGTTATCTGGTATGAGCCCTGCTTAAGTGCTGTGTGTGTGTATGTGTGTGTGTGTGTGTGTGTGTGTGTGTGTGTGTGTAAAGTAGGTACTATCATCATTCCCATTTTAAAAACAAGGAAACTGAGGCACAGAACAGTTAAGTTGCTTAAGGTCACACAGTCACAAGTGGTAGAACTCAACTTTAAACTAGAGAGTGCAACTCTGGATCACATTTGTTAAGCCACTACATGTCACCAGCTCTCTGTTATAAAACAAATAACAATAGCACAGCCTCACCAACATATGTGGGAATTTCTTGGACATGCCAAACAAGAAGAGTTGGAGCCCTTAGGAAAGAGTCAAGTCAACAAGGAGGGGGGGTGTGGTGTCAGGGTATCTTAGAGTGTGTACTAAGGGGCCTTGTGGAGGATGTCACAGCTACTGTATACATGCATCTGCCACTGTGTCTATTTCTCACCAAAAATTAACAGCTACAAAAACCATGATCATTTGCAACCTAAAAAAGAAAAGAAAAGAAAAGAAAAAGAAAAAGCCAGCAGCTATAGGAATCTGGAAATAATATCCCCTAACTCAAGGGACTAATGCATTGGTTTAAAAGGGGTTGACTTTAAAGCTGGTATGTGAGTTTACTGGGGCCATTGGCAGGGATGCTAACAATTTATGGAATGCATTTTTTTTGGAAAGGATTAGGGGAAAAAACATGTTATGTCTTACAAACCGGAGTTAAGAGTAGAGCTCTCAGGGGTGAGCATTGACTATCACACGTTCAGTGTGCACTGTTTTCAAGGGAATCGGTTTGCCTTCTTTCTTCTTTTCTTTTTCTGATCTTACCCTAAGGATCAAATTCAGGCTATACCGGAAGTGCCCAAATCATTTCCATCTGCCGCCCAGGCCGACCCAAGAGGCCTGGCCTTGAGGAGCAGCTCCCAGCAAGAGCTGTTTGTAAAGGCACCAAGTTAGAACCATGTCACTTGTTTCTGTTCAGCCTGATCCCAGGTCCCATGAGCATGATTTCACTGGTTCTATTCTGTCACCTCTTTTAGAAATGAGCTGCTTTGCGTTGTAACCATAGATTAAAAGAAGGAAGAAAAAGTCCTTCTCTCCTATTGCTCTATCCTCTCCTTCCTAGTGCATAAATAATGTAAAACTTATGACTAATAGGTGTCATGGTTTGGATGGAAGGTGTCCCCCAAAATCTCACCCGTGAGACAGTACAAGAAGATTCAGAGGAGAAATGATTGCGTTGGGAGAGTCTTCACCTAATCAGTGAATTAATCCCTGATCAGATTAACTGAGTGGTAACTGGAGGCAGGTGGGGTGTGGCTGGAGGAAGTGGTTCACTGCAAGTGTGGTGTGGGGTATATATTTTGTATCTGGATCATAGAGTCTCTCTCTCTCTCTCTCTCTCTCTCTCTCTCTCTCTCTCTCTCTCTCTCTCTCTCTCTCTCTCTCCCGCCCCCGTGAGCCCCTTAACCCTGCCATGGTGTTCTGCCTCACCTTGAGCCCCGAGGAATGGAGCCTGCTGTCTGTGGATTGAGACCTCTGAAACCACGAACCCCTCAATAAACCTTTCCTTCTCTACAGTCGTTCTGGCCGAGTCCTTTCATCAGAGCTGTGAAAAGCTGAGTAAAACCATGCATAAACTGAGGCACAGAGGTTGGCTGTGTCTTGCCTCTGCTAGTTGGCTGTGTAACAAGAAGAGGGGCACAGATCTCTCTGCCTAGAACAAAAGCCCAGGTAGCTAATGGGATGTTAAATCAAGAACCCCAGGCCTTTGTATTATTATTTTAAAATTCTTTGGTGGCTACTTCTGGAAAAGCTGCTTGGAGCCCTCCTGCCAGATGTGCACTGCTCCCCAAGACACAGGGAGCTGTTTGGTTCCATACTTGCCTCACCTCCACGTTGATCAGACATGATCGGACAGAACACACCTGGCAGAAAGGATTCCCAGCTGCTCCTGAAGGCAGCAAAAATGTTCCCAGGGTGGAAGCTGGGATCATGGGATCAGGAGCGCGGGGCCCTCCTCATCCTTGGGTTCTGCACCTGCAGGTTCAACCAACCTTAGGTCGAAAAACATTTAGGAAACAAAATCGAGTCTGTACTGAACATGTTGAATTTTTTCTCGACATTCCCTGAACAAAGGGTAGCACCAATTTACATAGCACTCCCTTTGGAGTAGGCATCATAAGTAATCTAGAGATGATTTAAAGTATATGAGGAAAAGTTTGTAGGTTTATGCAAATACTACTCCATGTCATGTAAGGGATTTGAGCATCCATAGATTTTGGTATCTGCAGGGGGCCCTCTGAGGATGCATAGGTTTACCAAGACATGAGTGTCTAAACTGAAATGAGCTGGGAGATTTGACTTACAGCCCCAGCAGTGAGCACAGCTGGCCTGGGCAGCACCCTGGCCTCTGCTGGGTGGCGTCTCATGGGACTTGCTTGTTCTGCCACAGTGGTTCTGTCCCCGGAAGGACCTTAGAGATCTCTGCATCTAATCCACTAGGACTTGCCCACAGGCCACAGTGAGTGAGATCATTTGGTGTCCCCGAGGCAGGCATACCCTTGCCCCACTGAGGCGGTCAGGAAGTACTGGCGATGGTTGCCAGTTATTTAGCCAATGAGGAAATGGAGGCTCAGAGATGTCAGAAGCCCAGTGAGGGACAGAGCTGAGACTTAAAGTCAGGCAGGCTGGGCTAGGGGTCAGGGCTCCCGGCCGCCAAGGTCAAGTGTCATGAGCAACACTGCTGCAGTTGCCACTCACGTGTGTGACCTGTCACCTGGGTGCTCTGGCTTGCTGGTGTGGCTTCTCTGAGCTTCTCCCTGGAGTTCAGGCCTAGGAGCAATCCTGGGGCATTACCATTGGCCACCGCAAGCTCTGCAGCTAGTCAGGTGTTGTGCTGACCTCACGGTGTGCTTGGGCTTACTCACCGGGGTGTAGCAACCATCCAGTGTGAGGATCCCCACTGTTTCGTTGCCAGAAATTCCTTGCACCGCCTCACCCCCTTTCCACTGCCTTCTGGGTCCCCTTTGCTCCAAAAGATTTTCCTAACAACATCTATTTGCTGATTAGTTGATCCAAATGTCCATGTCTAAAAATGTATTCCAAGATATATATACCATGGCTGATCAGAGATACCGAGCATCGAGGGAGGCCGCGCAGAATTCTAGCCCAAATCAAACAAAACTGTACATTTCACAGAGCCCACACAGACTTAGCAGACAGGGCCCGGGCTTCAGTGTGACTTTTAAAAATACTGAAAGTAGTTTGAGGACTCCTAAAGGTTTAGAAATCCTACAGACTTAATCCAGTCCCTGAAAGTCTAAAGATTCCAGAAAAATCCCCTGTAAAATATAAATGCCCTTTATTATATAGGCTTTATGTTACCCTAAATCCCCTTTTCAATATCTTAATCTTGTTCTACCTTAAAGTCTGGTATTTATATGGGAATCTCTAAAATTTAAGGAAATCCAATTGCATTAAAACATTTCTCTGCACATGTGGCACCCAGGTGCATAATAAACATAGACATAGTTATTTTTTTTGCATTTATGCACTTGAATATATCATACATAGATGGGATAGAATTTCTCATTTTTCTGAGTGTACATGTTGCAGAATCCTATTGTATACATATATACATACAATAATAATGTCTGTTTCATTCTACTATCTTTCCTATACCCACATCCCCTCCTCTCCCCTCCCATCACTTCCCTCTACCTAATCTAAGGTAATGCTATTCTTCCCTAGTGCTGTCTGCCTTATTGTGAATTAGCATCCGCATATTAGGCCTTTGGTTTTGTGGGATTGACTTATTTTGCTTAGCATAATATTCTCCAGCTCCAACCATTTACTGGCAAAGGCTATAATTTTACTCTTCTTTAAAGCTGAGTAATATTCCATTGAGTATATATACCACATTTTCTTTATGCATTCATCTATTGAGGGACACTTAGGTTGGTTCCATAGTCTAGCTATTGTGAATTGAGCTGCTATAAACATTGATGTGGCTACATCACTATAGTATGCTGATTTTAAGTCCTTTGAATATAAGGAGGGGGATAGCTGGGTCAAGTGGTACTTCCATTCCCAATTTTCTGAGGAATCTCCATACTGCTTTCTATAGTGGTTGCACCAATTTGCAGTCCCACCAGCAATGTATGAGTGTACCTTTCACCATATCCTCACCAACACTTATTGTTGCCTGTATTCTTGATGATTGCCATTCTGACAGGAGCGAGATGAAATCTTAGAGTAGTATTGATTTGCATTTCTCTAATTGCTAGAGATGTTGAACACTTTTTCATATATTTGTTGACCAATTGTATTTCTTCTTCTGTGAAGTGTCTGTTCAGTTCCTTAGCCCATTTATTGATTGGGTTGTTTTTTTGTTTTTTTTTTGGTGTTAAGTTTTTTGAATTCTTTATATATCCTAGAGATCAATGCGTTATCGGAGGAATATGTGGTAAAGATTTTCTCCCAATCTGTAGGCTCTCTCTTCATATTATTGATTGTTTCCTTTGCTGAAAAGAAGCTTTTTAATTTGAATCCATCCCATTTATTGATTCTTGATTTTACTTCTTGTGCTTTAGGAGTCTTGTTAAGGAAGTCAGATCCTAGGCTGACGTGGTGAAGATTTGGGCTTATTTTTTCTTCTATATAGGTACAGGGTCTCTGTTCTAGTGCCTAAGCCTATGATCCACTTTGAGTTGATTTTTGTGCAGGGTGAGAGATAGAAGTTTAATTTCATTTTGCTACATTTGTATTTCCAGTTTTGCCAGCACCATTTGTTGAATAGGCTGTCTTTTCTCCAGTGAATGTTTTTGGCACCTTTGTCTAGTGTGAGATAACCGTATTTATGTGTGTTTGTCTCTGTGCCCTCTATTCTGTACTGCTGGTCTACAAATCTATTTTGGTGCCAATACCATGCCATTTTTTTTTTGTTACTATAGCTCTGTAGTATAGTTTAAGGTCTGGTATTGTGATTCCTCCTGCTTCACTTTTTTTGCTAAGGATTGCTTTAGCTATTCTGGGTCTCTTATTTTTCCAAATAAATTTCATGACTGCCTTTTCTATTTCTATGAAAAATGTCATTAGTATTTTAATAGGAATTGCATTAAATCTGTATAAAGCTTTTGGTAGTATGGCCATTTTGACAATGTTAATTCTGCTTATCCAGGAACATGGGAGATCTTTTCCACCTTCTGAGGTTTTCTTCAATTTCTTTCTTTAGTGTTCTGTAGTTTTCATTGTAGAGGTCTTTCACCCCTTTTGTTAGATTAATTCCCGGGTATTTTATTTATTTTTTTGAAGCTATTGTGAATGGATTAATTTTCCTAATTTCTCTTTCAGTGGATTCATCGCTGACATATAGGAATGTATTTGACTTATGGGTGTTGATTTTATATCCTGCTACTTTGCTGAATTCATTTATTAGTTCTAGAAGTTTTCTGGTGGAATGTTTTGGATCTTCTAGGTATAGGATCATCTCATCAGAAAATAGTGATAGTTTGAGTTCTTCTTTAGCTATTTGTATCCCTTTAATTTCTTTGTCTAATTGCTCTGGCTAGAATTTTAAGGATGATGTTGAATAGAAGTGGTGAAAAGAGGACATGCTTGTCTTGTTCCAGTTTTTAGCAGGAATGCTTTCAAATTTTCTCCATGTAGAATGATGTTGATCTTGGGTTTTGCATATGTAGCCTATACAATGTTGAGGTGTGTTCCTACTATTTCTAGTTTTTCTAGTGTTTTTTAAAACTATTTTTTCCAGTTGTAGGTGGACATAATACCTTTATTTTATTTATGTGGTGCTGAGGATCGAACCCAGGGCCTCACACATGTGAGGTGAGTGCTCTACCACTGAGCCCCAGCCCAGCCCTTTTCCAGTGTTTTGAACATGAAGGTGTGCTGTGTTTTGTCAAATGCTTTTTCTGCATCTATTGAGATGGTCATATGATTCTTTTTTTAAAGTCTGTTAATATGATGAATTACGTTTATTAATTTTCATATGTTGAACCAACCCTGCATCCCTGGGATGAATCCCAGTTGATCATGGTGCACTGTCTTTTTAATATGTTTTTGTATGCAATTTGCCAGAATTTTATTGAGAATTTTGCATCTATGTTCATCAGGGATATCGGTCTGAAGTTTTCTTTCCTTGATGTGTCTTTTAGACATCATTGTTTTAAAAATAGTGGCATGTCGTTTCTTTCCTGGTTATTCAAATCTCTATCTACCTATCTCATAGTTTCAACCATTTCTCTCTCTTTCTGTCTTTCTTTCCTTGCTCTTAGGTATGTAGTTCAATAAATGCTTAGTATATAAGTACTATTTTAATCCAGGATTTTTCCAAGAAACAGAATCAATATAATAGGATATATATTTGAGAGAGAGAGAGAGAGAGAAAGAGAGAGAGGAGAGAGGTGTTTTATTTTAAGAAATGGTTCAGTGGATTGTGGGGCTGATCAATCTAAAATATGTAGGGCAGGCAGACTGAAAGGATGAAAGTTCCAGTAAGAGTTGATGCTGCAGGCAGGAGGAGAGGAGGATAGGCTATCATCAATGTACAGGGAAGATCCATGGAGAAGGAGATCCAGAGGGAGGGAGGAGGGACGGGAAAGGGAAGGCAATGAAGAATCAATTGAACAAAATTGCATTGCATGCCTATGTAAATACAGGAATTTCCCCTGTATGTATACATGGGAAGCACCAATCAGAAACAAATAGTGAGTGAGTGAAAGGAAGATCAGCAGAGGAAGGAGAAGAGGGGGAGGAAGAAAGAGGGAAAGCAGAGGGAGGGGAGGGGACTGAAACAGAGCAAAACAAATCCATGCATTTTTCTCAAAATGAACCCAACTTCTGAATATAACTAGAATGTACCAATTAAAAATAAGAGTTGGTGTTGCAAACATGAATCTGAGAGAAACCTGGAGACAGAAATGCCTTCCTCTTTCGGTAGAAGGTCTTCAACTTGCCTACTCCCGATATGGAGGGCAATCTACTTTTCTCAAAGTTTACCTGTATAAACATTTATCACGTGTAGAAAATACCTTCGCAGCTGCATCTAGATCAGTGTTTGACCAAACAACTGAACACAACGGCCTAACCAAGTTGACACAGGATTAACCATCCCATGATAAAGACTGTGTTAAGCACTTGGGTTGATAATCAAGTGGACAAATGGGGTAGGAAGGAAGGACTTGGGTGGACATCACATCAGAAGCCCATGGACAGTCGGAGTTGGATCTTGCAGGCCGAGAAGAGGCTCCCTCAGAGGAAAGGCACCTGACAGTGGGGAAGGGAAAGGGCGTGCCCAGGGGACACTGGAGACTTGGTGTGCCCAGTGGTGGGGGTCTGGGTGTGAGGGTGGAGCAGCTAGAGGGGCTGGCAGGGGCAGAGCCTGAGATGGAGGGTCTGTGGCTCCTTCTGGTGTCAGGTCCGGTGTCTAGGCCGGCCACAGAGCAGGCAGTGGAGACGTCTTGGAACTCTTTATAGGTAAAGGGCCTCAGAGGTGACCACCGGGGTTTCACACTTAGCCCTCTCCCACCAAGGTGTCTCAGGGCCTGTGGGGCCCACCTCTTCTACATTTTGTGGAGTTCTCTGCCTTCTTGGTCAGCCCTCTTTCCATGCCCCACCCTTGGTCGACAGCAGGACCTTCTGTCGAGAACTTCAGACCTCCACTTCCCGAGATTCTTCCTGTAGCCCATCTCTCCTCCAGGTGAGAGCAGCAGCGATTGCACTGGACAGGTTTAAGCCTTAAGTATAATCAGATGGCACATAAAGAAGAATGAAATTATGGCATTGCCAGTAAATGGACAGAACCGGAGAATATCGTGCTAAATGAAATAAGCCAATCCCCCCCAAAAACAAAGGTTGATGGTTCTCTCTGATATGAAGATGCTGGCTCACAATAAGGGCCGGGGGAGGGGGGAGAATAGAAGTTCATTGGATCAGACAAAGAGGAATGAAGGGAAGCGGGGAGTTGATAGTAGAATGAATTGTCATCACTTTCCCACGTTCATATACGAATACACGACGAGTGTACCTCCCCATCACGTACAACCACCAGAATGGGAGGTTATACTCCATGTACGTATGGTAAGTCAAAATACTTTCTAGTGTCATGAGTAACTAAAAAGAACAAATTAAAAAAATTTTAAAAAGTAATCAGATGGCACTTTAGCAAGGACTACTTATTTTTTGGCTGATAAGTCGAGTCCTCTGACCAGGGCCTGCTGGACAGCAGGAACCTGGGTGAAGAGTCTCTTGGGGAAATGGGAGGCCTTAGAGAGCACCTCCCATGTATGGTGGAACTCACTGGCCACAGTGCAGGAAGAGGTGGGGAGAGGAGTGAGACCCCCTCCCCTCCTCCCGTCCTCTGCTCCTGGAAAATAACCCAAATAATAGGAAGCCAAACACAAACTCTCCCTCCTATGTTCTTCTCCCCCAAGTTTTAGAAATAGTTGCTCCTTCATTGTGAGCTAAAGTTGTTTTCCTCCATGTTATGATCAGATGGGAAAAAATAAGGTCAAAATGAATGGCGGACTATAAAAATGAATGTTTTTCAGTCCTGGATGGAAAACAAGTCATAATGTATATGGGGAAATTCAAAGTTAGGCATTTTTCAAAAATAGTTTTCACTCTCTTTAAACATGGGAAAAATCAGAAGAGTGAAGATATCCTAGACAAGGAGGCAGGCTTTATAAGTAAGCAATGAAGGAAAGAAACAGGATCAGGGAGGTAAGAGGACCTGAGGGATCATCAAGCAACATATGAACAGCTCAACTCAGAGAGGCTGTGTGCTCTCCTGAGGTCACACAGCTTAGGTAGAGACAGAGTTAAGAGAAAATTAAAACAGGTTAAATCAAGAGAAAAGCTAATTTTTTGACTTGTAGTATAGTGCTTGTCCCTTTATACAACGTGGCTGTCTTTTTGGCTATTGCTCAGTCATTTTGGAAACTCAATTAGTAACATAATGGAATTTTCTGGAATTCAGACAGCAAAGAAACGAGCCAACTTCATTCTATTTCTTGTTGGCTTGTTTTGGTGGAATGTATAAACAATTTACCACCAGCCACCATTTCACGGTCTGAAAAGAGTAGGGATTTAAAGAGATTTTGTTCAGTCTCTCAGTGGAGCCAAGCACTGTGACATTAAGGCACAAGGGTATAGTTGGACTAGTTTGGATCTGAGATACTTTGGTGGGTTTGGGGGCAAGAGACGAGAGAGGAATTAAAAGGAATGGATGCTTTCTGGAACCCAGGAGAGCCTGAGGTCAGGCAAAATTGCTGCCCAGTGAACCCTGATCTGCTGCTGTCCTCTCGGGGAAAATACCACCATGCATTGCTCTTATGAGCAGCTTTCTCTCTGAAAGAGGAGCATGGTTAGCTTGCGGAACTGAAGGACTCTTTGTGGAGGAATGCTGCAAGAGTCAACCCAGAACAGCTATGGAGAGCTGCGGAAACAGCTGGGTGGTGCGGAAAACCTGCACGTGGGAGGGGAATCTTACCTGGACATTAGCAAAGCAGGAGCACAGAGTAGGAACTGAGGCTTGGACACAGCTCTCCTGGCTCTTCCCACAGGCGTGTCCCCACAGAATCACTGTCAGCATTTCCAGTGGCTTTGAGATAGTACGGTAGCTCGAGAGGAGTTGAGACACAACCTCTCTTTCTGGGTTTCCTTTGGAATAATTACATCTGATCCACCCAGGGAGAGTTGTTGGGAGGGCTCGGGTCACTGAATTAAGCTAAGTCTGGCCTTTGCCCGGATCAAAGCATTTGGCCCAGTTTCTAACCACTGAATTAAACATCAGAAGTCTGAAGTTTTTCCCTGGTTTAGAACGACACCATCCTGGGCGGCACAACCTCCAGAACATTCCCAGAGGAGGGACATGTGACTTTCATGAACCTGATGTTATGCCCTTCACCCAGGAAGATGAAACCCTGGACCAGAAATCTCTCCTCCCCGGCAGCTCATGCTCGTAGTCATCACGGGGCCTCATTCTGGAGTCTGTTCTACACCTTTAAAAAACCAGGACCAAGCCTTTCTCCCACCCAGAGGATGGGAACAGGGATATTGTAGAAAAGATGGAATCAAATACTAGGGATGGGCTGTTGTCAAGGGTGGCCTTGACATTCAGGCTCATGAATGTCAACCGTCCCTCCTCCAGGAGTGCTCTGGAGGTGGTGCCACCCAGGACAGAGCCCCAGACCGAACACATCTTGTTTTATCAAGAAAACCCTGAGGGACCCCAGACAACTGAAGCCAAATGACTGATAGTTTGCTTCCAGCCAGATATCTGCAAAGGCCAAAAGGAGCAGCTGTCCAAGGGTCAGGGAGATAGGCTTTGTTCTTGTCTAGTCACTGTGAGATGACAGGGTCAGAGGGTCACTCAGTTCTGGTGAATGCTGCATGTCCTAAACCCGGCATGGCTTACTTGGAGGAAGGTAAGGAGATGGGGGACCTAGGGAAAGGGCATCTTATCAAGACTCTGAGGGACCTCCAGGTGGCTCCGCCCCAGACCCAGAAGATCAGCAATAGTTATCATGGGCAGAACTCTGCTCTGGATGCTGAGGGGAGTGACAAGGCCTATAAAGGTTCTCTCTCTGTCCCTTGGGGTGGAGGAATGCCCGAAGATACAAGAGATAGAGACATTCATCGTCACCCTTAGCTGCACAGAGACTGACACAGCACCTGGCCATGCACAAGCAATTAGAGAGCTGAGAGCAGCCTCAGCAACCACCTTGAACAACCCTCTCCCTGATTAGCAGAGAAGAAACAGATGCCCAGAGGGGGGAAGTGATGTCCCCACACAGCTGCAGAGAGGCCGGTTGGAAGCAGACCCCCAGGCTGCCAGAGCCCTAGGAGGCTTCTGTCCTGCCCGTGCGGCCCACCTCTGCTTGTGAGTTATGGGCAAGAACGAAGTGAGAGAAGGCAGTCCTCCAACCATGGGGCGTTTGAATCCCCTCTGTGATGTCACTGGTATTTTCAAACAGGACAGTGTGTGGCTTTGCCTCTCTTTCATCAGCCACAGGCTGATGATTTTGCAGAACTAAATTACAAGCATAACATAAGGAGCACCCCGATCCTGAACTTGACGTGAATCTTTCTGACATTGTTAGGCCAGCCTGTCTTGCACTCTTGGCTTTCTCATTAGATCTATGGACGGTAGGACATGAGGGCTACGGCCAGACTGATGGAGTCCAGTCTTCCCACTACCCTGCTGTGGGAGGCCTGGAACTTCTCTTTCCTTTAGTTTTCTTGCCTGAACAGTAAGAGGTGGGACCGGATCCTCCAAAGCAGGCAGTGGTGGGTGGGAGAAGGAAGCACCCCAAAGCCTTTTTTCTCAGCTGCAAACTAGTCTCTTGTTTTGTTTGCCTTGCTTTTGGGGTGTACCTGACTATGGTAGCAGTAGAATGCAGGAACTTTGAGTTGGTATTGAGGAAGACAGTGTGGATGAGAATTGGGCCTGGAAGCCCAGGTGACATCCAACATCTGTGAGACAGCGGGCAGCTACAGGTTCAATGAAGACACCTATATCAGAGATCTGGCCTTGAATGGTGGGGCCCATGACATCTAAAACCTCAGGCCACATCAGCGGAGGAGGACTCAGTGACCTCCGAGGTACTCAGGGCCTAGTCTGGAAGCCAGTGGGATTAAGGAACTAGAATCACCAGGGAGGGGACTCAGGACCTGGATTTGATCTGGCACCTCCGGTGATTTTTAGATTTAAGTTTTAGAAGCCTGGAGGTGGTCCATCCTTCTCACTTACAAATGAGGATCGGCTCTTTCCCTTTCCTCTGTTTCTTTCCAGATGGCATTTGTAGAGAAGCAGTGTTGAATCCCAGCATTGCTCCTTCTCCTAAGGCATGGTCTTCAGGGAGAAAGAAAGTCAGGTGGGGGAGAGATGGCTGGGAAGTGCTCCAGGCCTCAGGCAGAGGCTGCCTGGTTTCCTCTTGCATACTGGCCCCCCCAAATGTGTTGATGCTGGTGTGAATCTGGTCTCAGATGTTACCGGTGACTTTCTGACTAAGGATCCCTCACTTTTCCTAAGCCAGAGTTGCAGGGCACTAGGTGTCTCCAGTGGGTTCTTTTAGAAACCACTGTCCCCTCCTACCTGACCCAGCAGAGGCCTAACCTTGAGGTCAAGGACTGAGAACAAAATGCAAGTAAAAGCATCAGTCTCCTCAAAGCTGACTCACTGAGAGTTATCCCAACAGCAGCCAAACCACTGTATAAGGCAGGGACAGCTCGATTTAGGGCCTGTATAAATTAGGAAATGTGTAGCACTAAATGGAAAAATAATAGGTAGAGTTATTTACAAAGCTAATAGGCAAATTTGGCCTTCCGTGTGCTCAGACTTTTAAATATTTACAACCAAGGACCTATAGGAGTAATATTTCTGCAGGGAACTTTCTGATGGAGTAGTGTCCACATCTGGCTAGAGATTGGATAATGATGTATGCAAGACTGGATTAGAGAAGAAATTAACAGAATTACACATACAAAGCAACAAAGAGTCACCAAGAAAAGAACTTATTAGCCAACCTTCCAAGACCAGAAAGAGAACCCAATACTCACCAATAGGAGCTCCTAGCTCTGGGAGACCTTGGCACACCCTGTACTCAGGAAAACAGTCCTAAAAGAGTTAGGATAAGCAGCTTGTCATGAGCGGCTACTTGTGTTGAGGATGGTACCGGCAGGGGTTTGTCCCTCTCAGGGAGGCAATTCTGGAGCTAGAGGCTAAATTGGGTGCTTGGTGGACATATTCAGACCACAGACACTTCTGCAATGATAGGGAAAGACCATCCTAGAAGACCTAGGCGAGCCCAAGACTAAAATTTTTCAGTAACAACTGATGCAGTGTTGACCTCCCTTCTGAAGCAGTGTTATATTTATTAAGAAAGATTTTTGCAGCTACCCTTTTACTCAAATTGCAACATTTGATGTTAAATTCCAGTGAGAGCCATTCTCCTGAGAACACATCCGAATCTCCTTAGGGGAACGTCTTTTGAAGTTCAGTATGCTAGAAAGATGTGATTGTTTCCACCAATCAAAAAATGACAAGGAACCATTTTTGTTGGTTCTCCTGCACTTGTGCAGCTGTTGGAGTCTGTAAAAAGGAATATCAGAGTATTTTGAGATTTCAAAGAGTGCTTGTAGCAAGCAATGTCCCATTCAAAGATAAAACATAGTTTTAGGAAGTTGGTCAGTAGATCCCCGGAAAAAATCTTCCTCATCTTTGAGGATTCTATAAGCCAGTGGTTCCAGACTTCTGGAATTTATGAGCCAGAATAAGTTGTTTATTTAAATTAGGGAACATGGAGTCCAATGAAAGATTAACAGCATCTGATTTTGCCAAATGAGAACATTTAGAAATTCTTAGTGTCTGGTATCATCAGTTTCTACAAAAGAAAGTACTTTTTTCCATGTTAAAAAAGAATGAGAACATAGACTTAAGAATAAAATAGCCCCCTCTCTAGGAAAGATACTAGTATCCTTAATGTTGTGGCATATTCTACACCAGCTAGGGGGTAGCAAATATCTGTATCTTTCCATTTGGAGCCATTGGGCTGCGTTTCCCCTCCTCCCATGGATAAAGGGCCCTTGGGACTAGTTCTCACCAGTGGAGATGCAATGGGCCAGGGGCTGAGAGCAGGTGAGCCTTTCTATCCTCCTTCTCCATGTCCTCAAACATGGCAGGACCCCTGAATGGAAGAAGCTCAGTTCCCAGAATGACCAGCAGAACAGCCTTTACCTTCCCGAGCTGTGATAAAACTGTGAAATGAACCTTTATTTTGTTAAGCTCCTGAGATTTGAAGTTATTTGTTAATGATACATATTATTTATTTTTAACTTATACACAGTAATTCATAAATAACTATATTCATACATTTACTTGTGATTGAATCACATGTGTTATTTTTTTCTCACTGCTCTGTGACCAGTGAAAAGTTTATGAAAGATGAATTTAGGAACCACTGACCTATTACTGGGATTCAGGAGAAACCAGAAGAGTAGAAGTTCAAGAATCATGACAGTTTGTGTTTATCCTCTAGACTTAGAATCTTGCTGTTTTATTGAAAGCCTAGAGAAGTTTTTGATTCAAGTGTTAATATGCAGGGAAAAAAAAGTGGTCAAGGGGCCCCAGGAAAAGTCACACAAAAATTAAGTGCTCTAGAATGTAACATTACAAAAAATCTGATTGAGAAGAAACCAGATATCCATATACCTCAATTAGAAAAAGAAAACTCGCAAATAACTTCAAGCCAAAGGCAGTATATTTTAAAAGGAGACCCAGGGAAAATAGAACATGGGATTTATAGGACTTGAATGTTGATTCTAAGTTTGAAGAAATTATGATTGATAATAGCAAGATTTGATGTCCGTATGCTCTAACAAGTTAATGGATCAACAATACACAAATGCAGCCTCTTCAGGTTTTCGAATCACTTTTCAGTAAAGGGAGCACAGACCCCATTGTAAAATCAGTCTGAAATCAGCCTTTTTTGTGTGTAGTCATACTCTGTACAATATCTGGAAAGTCCCCAGTAATTGCAGAGAGACAAATGCTAATGGGGCTTTCATAGCAGATTTTACACACACACACACACACACACACACACACACACACACACCATCTGATTATTTTAAAAGTGACATATTTTATTTTTTATCAAAGGTTATCATTACTCAATTTGGTGACAGAAGAGACCACTGGTTAGTCATCTGGTAACCTCCCCAAGAATAGCCATTACATAGACCTTAGTGCAGAGTCAATATGTCTTCATTGACTTAGCGATGGATTGAGTGAGCCCCTTCATGTATGGGACTTTGATCTGAATAGCTGTCTCCACAAACTCAAGATGTCTTCAGACATGAGGAGCCACATGTCTGGCTTTCTCTTGTTCATGCCTGCTGTGTGTTCTTTGGCAAATAGGTCAGTAGCTCAAGGCCTTGGCTACTTATGCCATATAGATTCTTAGTTGGGTTTTTTTGTTTTTGTTTTTGTTTTTTGAGGATAATATATAAAGGACATGATACGCAGCATGATGGTTTTTGTTATGTAAAGAGATGTGCATAGCCTGTGAAAGTAACTTTCCAAACATGTTTGGATTCATGAACGTTAACTGGAATAAATGGTGGTCCTCCCACAGTAGACAGCCCTCATTTGTTGCCTAGGTCCCAGAATGCTAGTTAAAACCTCAGTCATATTATTACAACTGGAGGGATTCATCAAATGGGTGACAATTTGACAAAGACATTGACAATGTAGCTTTGTCTTTACCATTTACAAATCACAGGAATGCTCCTGGGACAGAAATGAGCGGGAGGTGGAGGCTTAACATGGAAAGTACCATGACAGGCCTCTGAAGTTTCTCTTGGATTAGGCTCTGATTAAAGAATGGAAAATATTTTTGCAATGAAAATTCTTGTCATGAAGCCAAACACCTTTGTTGGATTAGCTTCCTCTCAGGAGGGCTGAGACTCCCCTGGGGTGAGGCACCTCATCTCTTTGGGGACTGACACCCATCTGTAAACCAGTAATCTTAGTTGGGATGCTTCTGAGCCTAGGATTTCTGGGAATTAATTTTTAAAAACCAGATTATTGTAAATCGTTTTGCCTCAAAACAGTTAAATATCTAAACCCCTTCATACTTGATCTGTGTTTTAACTACAAGAGTATAGTGTTTTGCACATATCTACAAAATATGTCTATATGTTTAGTTAAAAATGATTACAGGTCTAATTGCAAAGGTATATTTCATATATTTCTACAAAACATGTTTATATGTTTACTTAAAAATGATTGCACATTTAATTACAGAAGGACAATATTTTTACATTTCTATAAAATGTTTGTTTAATTAAATATGATTACATGTTTAATTATAAAAGTACAATATTTTGTATATTTCAACAAAATATGTATAAGTTGTAGATTTGGAAAATGAATAAAAGCATAAAGAATTTTTAAAACCTCCCATGATCATACTTCATTTTAAAGCCTATCTTTTATATATTTTTGTCTGTTGTATGCATATGCACAACATTTTTTTTTTTTTATATCAGGTACTAAACCCAGGGGTGCTTAACCACTGAGCCACATTCCCAGACCTTTTTATTTTGTTTAGAGATAGGGTCTTGCCAAGTTGCTTAGGGCCTCCCTAAATCCCTAAATTGCTGAGGCTGGCTTTGAACTTGCGATCCTCCTGCCTCAGCCTCCCGAGCTCCTGGGACTATAGGTGCGCCACTGCGCCCTGCCAAACTTTTATGTTATGCATGTGTGGTCTATGTATCACACACTTTTAATAAGCTCATGTTTACAAACTGCTAGGAACTGGCTTTTAAATGTAACCCACCATGAGCATTTCCCCATTCCTTATCACTCTTCTCCAGAATGGCTGTAGAATATTCCTTTACAGTGAGTTTTGCTGTTATCTGTCCACCAAGTTCAGAAAACCCTTCCTCAGACCATGCTGGGCACATCCATCCCTGCCAGCTCTGTGATCTAGAGGACATGTGTTCTGGGTGGGCACCCCATGAAGGACTGGCATACTCTTCTGTACCCACTGTCCTGCTCCGTGTGTCCCATGAGTTCCACCGAATCCATGAGCAGCTCCAGACTGTGCCTGAGATTTTCATGATCGTTCAAGGGAGGGAAGGGGAGGCTGCTTTTGGTTTAGGCCATCTTGCATATGAAAGAAGGCAGCCTGGCCCAAGAGTTTAACACCACAGGCTCTAGTGCCAGGCTGACTGGGTTTGAGCCCCTGTCCCACTGCAGACCAACCCCAGACCTCCTGCAAGGTCCCAAACCTCTCTAGCTGAGACAAGATAACAATCAGAGTGCCGGCTTCCAAGAATTGTTATGGTAACTAAATAAGAAATCCATGCAAAGCAATTGCACAGTGTCTAGAAAAGAGGAAGAGCTCAGTACACGCAGGCTGTGATAAGTGTTACCTTAATTCCTGAGAGAGTAGGGGGAAATGGGATAAGGTCCAGAGAAGAATCACAAGAGGAAACCGAGTCTAGGCAGGATCCTGGTGTTGCTGGTGGAAATGCTGCATGATGATTAGTTTTATGTGTCAACCAGGGCAGGTGGTGGTGCCAACGTATTGGATCCAACAATAGTCCAGCTGCCACTGTTTATTTCCTAGATGACAAGCATTCCAATCAGGAAACTTGGAGTCAAAGTAGTCCCACCCCCAACCCCGGGATGTGGATGGCTTCATTCAATCAGTGAAGGGTGATGAGAAAAAAGACTGAGGTCCCCCCAAAGGGAATAAATTCTGAAAAAAGACTAATTTTGAACTTGAGCAGCAGTATCAGCTCTATGTTGGGTCTCCAGTCCATCTGCTTGCTCTGCAGATTTTGGATTTGACAGTCCCTAAAACCATATGAGTCAATTCTTTAAGATAAATCTCAGTCTTAGATGGATGGATGGATGGATGGATGGATGACAGATAGATAGATAGATGATAGATAGATACATAATGTAATCTATTTTTTCTGTTTCTCTGGAGACCCCTGATTAATACAGACTGTCATATAAAGTCTAGGAAAATCTAAAGAGCCAAAATGGAACAGATGAATGCTCAGTGCATTAGTCAGCTTTGCATCACTGTGACCAAAATATCTGACAAAAGAACTTAGAGGAGGAAAAGTTTATTCTGGGCTCACAGCTTCAAAGTTTCATTCCATGGTTGCCCAACTGCACAGCTCCGAGCCTGAGGTGAGGCAGAACATCATGACAGAAGGGCACTCAAGTATGTGTCTCCAGGAAAAAGGACACGACAAGACAAAAATGTAAAAAGAGCTTTAGGTCCACCTTTCACTGGATGAGGAAGTCCTGGAGATTTCCCCAAATTTTTTCCAAACAAGTCAGCACTGGAAAATAAGTGCCCCTTGAATTCTCTTCTCTCCATCTTTCCTTCCTAATTCCTGGGTACACAGCAGACCTACCTCTTTGGTAGTTTTATTTATTTGTTTGTTTGTTTGTTTTTGTACGGGGGATTGAACCCAGGGGCACTTAACCACTAGCCACATCCACAGCCCTTTTTAATTTTATTTAGAGACAGGGTCTCACTGAATTACTTAGGGCCTCACTAAATTTTGCTGAGGCTGGCTTTGAACTCATGATCCTCCTGCCTCAGCCTCCCGAGTTGCTGGGATTATAGGCGTGTGCCACTGTGCTGGCTCTGGTAGTTCTATTTAATGCCTGCTACTGCCTAGAAATTGTAGTTGCCAATTTCTGCTCCAACTCAAGGTCACCTGAATGACACTGGAAAATAACTGTCACAAACAATTTCTTCTAAGGGGTTTCATTGGCAATGCAGTTCCCTCCAACTGTGGTGAAGACTCTGAATGATGTGCAGCAGATGAGGACAGAGGGCTCAGGGAGATGCAGTGCCTTACCCCAAACAGTACATTCTTTTGTACCTGGGATTTAACCCAGGGGAACTTTACCACTGAGCTACTTTCCCAGTCTTTTTATTTTTTATTTTGAGACAGGCTCTCACTAAATTGCTGAGGGCCTTGCTAAGTAGCTGAGACTTGCCTCAAACTAGTGATCCTCCTGCTTCAGACTCCGGAGTCGCTGGGATTACAGGCATGTGCCATTGTGCCTAGCTCAGATAACAGTTTTTATGGATCAAAAGTTTCAGATATTGCCAGGCATGGTGGCATACACCTGTAATCCCAGTGGTTTGGGAGCCAGAGGCAGGGGGATTGCTAATTTGAGGCCAGACTCAGCTACTTTGCAGTCTCTGTCTCAAAATTTAAAAAAAAAGTTAATGTGTATGTTACAAAGAAAAAAAAATCAAATGAATATGCAAAATATAATATGGCCTTCCTCCCACATTAGTTTAGTAAATGCTTGATATCCTGTAGTGAAGAAACTCACTGAATTTAGTTTGGCTTCACAGTAATCCCAGGTGGGATTACTTCCTTTCCCCCACTCCCATGTGATGATGGTCTACATACCAATAGCTTGAAAATTTCACACCCAGACTAATGAAGTTAAAAGAAATGGGAAATGGTGAGATTTCAGATAACTCTGAGCAACAAGAGAAGAAATGTCTTGAACAAGACCATAAGATGGATACCTAATGTTACCTAATGTTATGGTTTAGAAATATTTTCCCCCAAAAGCTCATGTGTTAGATAATGCAAGGAAGTTTAGAGATGAAACAATTGGATTGAGATACTTAATCTGATCTGTGCATTAATCCACTTGAATGGATTAACTGGGTGGTAGCTGTAGGCAGGCAGGGTACAGCTGGAGAAGGGGGTCATGGGGTCCTTCCTTTGAGGTGTATCTTTGGCCCCTGGTGATTGAGGCTCTCTGATTCCTGTTGCCATGTCCTGAGCTGCTTTTCTCTGCCAAAATGTTCTGCCCCACCCCAGACCTAGAGCCACAGAGTTGACTGTCTGTGGACTGAGACTCACCCTGAGCACCAAATAAACTTTTCCTCCTCTAAAATTGTTCTTGTCTGGTCTTTTGATCTTCAAAAAAAAAAAAAAAAAAAGCCAACTAAAGCACCTACCTCCTTCTTCATCTCCAGCCAACCTCTTCTTCCTCTAGCAAGTTTCTCTGGATTCTTTCAGGTTCTGTCCCCTTTTCACTCAGAAAAGATTCCATCAAGAAGCCCTCCCTTAGCTGGGTGTGGTGGCGGAGGCCTGTGATCCCAGCTACTTGGGGTGCTAAGGCTGAAGAATGGCAAGTTCAAGGCCAGACTCAGCAATTTAGCAAGACCTGCGCCTGCTGGTACCAGCTGTAGTTTCACTTTTGCTTGGGAGGGAGAATCAGGCTCAGTTTCCTGATTGCTTGGCTCAGTTCCTTCCCTCAATGTGTTGTCGTGTTATCCACGGAGCAAGGCTACGCTTTGTTGCAAAGATTCCACAAATGCAGAGCTCAGCTTCATATATATATGTTTATGTTTTTCAACTTTTTTAAAAATGAAACTGTGATAATAAACACTCACTCTTGATTTGACAAGCACCATGCTTTAGCAAACTAAAGACCACTACTGAGTGATTTGGTTTAACCCAGACCTGGAAATAACATTTCTCTTGATGGCTCTGGGTATATATTTGAGTGTCTTAAGAGACACGTCTTTGAACAGAGTTTGTAGTCCTGGCCTGATCTGTTCCAGAATTCAGGCCTGTGCATGTCCTCTAAGGTAAGTTATTGCAAGGGGGTATCTTGATCCATGAACATGGAGTGACCAGGCTCTACCAAAGGCTGGGCAAGGTTTGGATGCATATATTCATCAGTGTGCTATCTCATGGAGGGAAAATCAGTTGTACAGTAACAAGTGGACATGTAGTACATTGCAGTGTGATGGCATCATATGAGTTTCCTGCCTTCATACTTACAAATGTTGTGCACATATACGTAAATGTGCATGAATGTTTATATTTATCTTCTACCTAGAGGGGTAAAAAAATTAGGCTTTTAAATAACAACAACAACAATCCAAAATAAAGATCAAGATGAAGAAGACGAGTCTGACCAGAACCAAGCACCTGTCCAGAAAGTAAAAGTCATGTACAGAAAACTCATTCATAGTCATGCAAAGACACAACAAACATTAATAATTATTTGTCATTGGGGTTCACCTTTTATGGTTCTAACAATTATAAGATGTACTTCATGCAGTAAAAATTTGCAAAGTAGTTTTCCAGTGCCTGCCAAGTTACAAATGGCATTTTGAAACAATATACAGTAAGAGTAAAATTAAGATTATTGGCATCTCATAATGTGTCTTGAGTTTACTGTTCCTAGAAAATGGAATATGAACTGAAATGAAAACTGAGCATGAAAACTCACATGTAGTGTCATTCAAAGTAGATGCACTCTGAGTGAGAGAATGGAATGTGCCACCAGGGGCAACTTTGCTAAACGTCTGTTATTCACAGTGCTGCAACTGGCTACTATAAAAATTTAGCCACTGCCATTATCTGACAAGAGTCTAGGGTGAAATGCAAGAATGATCACCCAAGGTGCTGAATGAGTTAATTCAAAGGCTGAGATTTTGTGAAGTCTTTATAGCTCCAGTGGGTGAGACTCTGCTCTGCTTGCTTTCCTATTATAAATTCATGCAGGCAAATATGAGAAAGATTTATTACTTTGTAAAACTCTTGACATGTGTGCAACAGAAGAAGAAATTTTTAGGTGTTTAGATCAGTTTTTAACATACCATCAAATAAATTGGCAGAAATATAAGATATCATGAAAACAATGGTAGGGAAAATCTCAGAAGGAGCCGTTCCTGTCAAAGATGTAATAGGAGTGAGCGCTGGTGCTATAGCATTTAAAAGGTGACAGCATTTTTCAAAACTGCACTGTGTGGCACCCTCCAAATGATTGATTTCAAGAAGGAATAGTGTTTACACTGCAAACTTTGGTGTTTAATGTAAATAATACAAACAGTGAATTCTAGAATTTATTTTTCACACTAAAGATCAATGTCAAATGAGATGAGAAATTACCAGTGTTTATTTGTGGTTCTTGTTGGTGGGGAAGAAAGACCATTACCACACTTTCTCTGCAATATAACAAGTGAGACCACTAACAGTTGATGCATAAAATATTAAATCTATTATATAGATGCTGTGTTTCATATTATATATTTAAATATACAGACTTTATATATAAATATACATATAAACATAAATTGTATATATAAATAAATAGTGTGAGTATATGTATACATATGAGAATTATTATTTTTTTTTATTGAACCCAGGGAGCTTTACCACGGAGCTACATTCCCCAGTCCTTTATATTTTTTATTCTGAGATAGGGTCTTACTAGGTAGCTGAGGCTAGCCTCTAATTTGCAATCCTCCTACCTCTGCCTACTGAGTTGCTGGGATTAAGGGTGTGCACCACCACACCTGGCTACTAGACTTAATTTTTAGAACAGTGTTAGGTTTAAAGTTCTCTTTGCCTCAATTTCCCCAGTATTAGCAACTTACATTAGTGTGGTACATTTGTCAGAACTGATGAATCAGTCTGGATACTCTATTACTTATCAGAGTTCATAGTTTACCTTAGTGTTCATTCCTCATGTGTATCCTATGGATTTTGACAAATGTATAATGTCACATATCCCATTGCGGTATCACGCAAAATAGTGTCAACACCTGAAGAACTGTTGTGGTTTTAATAAGTCAAAAGAGCCTACTTTGGAAATCAGAATAACCATGTACTTACTCATGAGTAAGGTTTTTCAAATAACAATTTTCTTGTAACAAAAAGAAAGCTTGGGAATAACCATATGGAGGTGGATCTTCTTTTTGATACCTGTTTTTCCTTGCTTTCATTTACACAGAACCATTCTCAAGTTGCTCAGGGGTAAGGAGCAGAAAGGTGGGAGGGCAATTATGGTTAGAAGCACTTGTGAATTTATTCTGAAACTCTAGTGTCCATAACAAAAACATTTTTAAAAAAATTCTTCAGTTGGAAAGTAGACTATATACGAGGGATTGTGTGAATATACACTCTTAATAACAGTTAACATTTATTTTAGCTTGATGTCCTAAGTACTTTACATGGATTATAACCTTACATCCACTCATCCATCTTATGAAGTAGATACTATTATTATCTCCATTTTACTGAAGTGGAAAATAAATATAGCAAAGTTAAATAGCTTGTCCAAGGTCATTCTATGGTGGTTAAGCTGGGATCTGAGCCTAGGCAGGCTGACTCCTGATCCTGAGTTCTTAACCACTAAACTATATTGCTGTAATTATATGCATTTATTTATATACATTTGTTTATTTAATGGGAAAAAAGTAAGTTTCATATAATGTGTCTAACATTGGAGCAGAGACAAGTGGTCAAATAAAAATGGTTTGTAAAGACTTATGCTGAATTTATAAATGCATAAATCCTAACCCTTGCTTTTTGAAATTGGAGTAAATTATTGCTCAAATACATGTTGCAATTGGAAGACTTTGGCTACCGCTATTGCTGTGAACAATAAAGTCCTTCATCTCTGATCCAGGAGTCTTGTGTCTTCTGCCAGTATTCAAGCACTGCAGAATCCTACCTTGCTGGTTTGCAAGGGTGAAATCTCAGATCCTTTAGCAATTCTTGACATCTGTATTTGGACTTTTCATTTTCTGAAAATATTTTCACTGGAGCTGGGGGTGTAGCTCAATGAAGGAACACTTGTCTAGCTTGCACAAGGCCCTAGGTTTGATCCCCAGAACTGCAAATAAAACAAAATTAAATTAAATTAACTTCCATATGGAATTCTTCTCACCAGTACCCAGATGTCATACCTAGATGAATGACACATATCAAATAAAGCTTTGATTAAAGTTAAATGACTTCTACTGAAAACTTTCCGGGGGTTCTCTTCCATGCTGGTCTCATAGCTGCTGTGTATTTTATAGGTTAATATCCCAATTTCTCAAATGAGGAAACTGAGGCTTGGGGACATATTTTTGCCAATGCTCCACAGCTTAAAAAATATTAGAACTAAGGTCTGAAACTAATCCAATGTTATTTCTACCATCATTGTCTCATGAAGCATTTTAACTACAGAAATTTTAATTTCCCAACCAAATTATGAAGGCCACTAGGAAAGGAAGGAAGAAGGATTGTTTAAGGAGAAAATGTGAGCTTTGAACAAGAAAAAAAAAGAGAGGTGGAAAAAAAAAAATGAGGATGAAAGAAAACGGAGAGAGGAGACACAGGAAAAATGGCCCAGTAGTTCCAAGTGCCCTCACAGGGCAAATGAAAATTTGGGGTCCCTAAAACATGGGCTAGGAGGAGGAGGGGGGAGTGGGGCTGGCTTAAGGAGCATGGCCCAGGTCCATGGAAAATTCCAAATGTAGCCCGCAGTGGGAAGCTTGGAAGAAGCCAAATCGCCATCTAAATAAAAGTGTCAATCCGAACAGTCAACTAGCAAGAGTCCAGAGAAATGAAGGAGCCATTAGAGGACCCTAGAAGGACAGCAGAGAAGGAGATGAGGGTAGAGAACTCGGTTGTTGGAGAGGGTGGACAGGAGAGATCCTGCAGCACTGAAAGACTGTGGTGGGTCAGTCTTTGGTCATTGTTGGGTGTGTGTTTGTTTTGTTTTATTTGGAGACCAATAGCCTTGCCTTTGTGCAGAAGAGAACTATTAAGGGGTCGGATCTGGTTTAGACTAAGTGACATCAATGGACAGTTACGCTGGTTGGCACTCAGGGCCATGAACTCTGGGAGTTAACTTGTTCAAAAGCTGAACTATTTAGACTCAGTTACCAGAGACACCTGCAGTAAACTTTGGTTTCCTTGGTTCTGTGTCTATTTCTATTCAGTTGTACATTGAAATTCACAGAATCTTGAAAATAATAGAAATCAAATTTTTAAACCCCCCTATATGTATGTTTTAGCACGTGTATTTGGTGATGTTTTTAGCATACAGTCTTTGTTGGCCCCACCCACTGTGTTTTATTTCATTCAGATTCACACCTTGTTCAGCAAATTCAGACATTCTCTAACGACAATGAAAGTGTCCTGGTTAGCCCTGCCGTCCCCCCCACTCTCCCTGCAGAACATGATTGAAATACTTGGGGAAAGTTTCTCTTCTTGGAGGGACTGTGAGAGAATGATGAATGGGTCCCTTGTCCTATCGTTCTGTTTCCTAAAGGGAAACAAGTGACAGACAGCTGCTAATCTCCAAGTTTGCATGAGCCCACCTTGCCCTCCAAAAAGATCAGTCCCTGCCGTAGGGAACATAAGCCCCGGAGGCCAGGCAGTGCTTCATGTTACGCGCTGGGCCTCCGTCTTCATTAGTAACTTCTTTATCAAATAAACACCAGGCTCTGAAGCCACAGGGAACAAGAGCCCACTTCATATAAAACACAATGATAAATGTCTCCAGTGGCCCCAGATTCCAAGTCTTCACAGCTGTGAGCTCCCCGTCTCCATGGCAACATAAAGTAAATAATACGAAGAGTCCAAATCCAGGAAAAGCGCAGCAGGGCACGTCTGTCCTAAAGGAAAACAAGCATTTAACCTGCGCACATACGCCAGCAAGAGGACCCACTGGAAGGCAGCAGTTGATCCGATAGGAGGGAGCAGAGAGTGCAGAGCAGACAGAAAATGTCAGGTTATTTGAAGAAGTGTCATCTGCTTTCGGTAGGAGGCCTGAAGGGAACATTGCTTCTTATATTCCTGGGTTTATACTGTATGTACATTACATTTCGTACAAATGTGTTTTGAATTATAAGCTTGTTATGTTACACCAGATTTAAAGGGACCATAGATTAGAAAAGTAATAGTATCAAACACAGAATTGAGAACTGCCAATTTAGTCTTTGCCACGTAACTTCTTAGCTAAGCTGGGGTCTGCCAAAAACACTATCTCGGGCTCCTGCCCACCTGAACCTCCCATCATGGACTGCTTCTAGCGTCCCTTGTAGGCCACTGGTATACTCAGGAGGTTCTGTGGTCTCCCATGTCCCCCACCGTGGGGTCAGGGCAGCAAAACAGCCTCTGGGAGAGAAGAATGTGCCCTCAGGGGTACAGGAAAACCCATGGGATAGAATATTTTCAAGAATGGGGATTTTGAGTTAATTCAATTTTCTGGTTAACCCATGTGACTTTGGACCTTTTAACTCTCTGACCCTGGTTTAACTCATTTGCAGAGAGAGAGAGAGGGAGGGAGGGGGGGAGAGAGAGAGAGAGAGAGAGAGAGAGAGAGAAAAGAAGAAGAAGGAAAGAAGGAACTGGGGGTGGGGAGGGAAGAAAGAGAGAGAGAATAAGGAGGATGTGTGTGTGTGTGTGTGTGTGTGTGTGTGTGTGTGTGTTGGGAGGTGGGGAATCCATGACCCTAGTTTCCCTGCCAGCCCTGGGAATTCTGCAATTCTATGAATTGAGCACAAAGCATGATTTTGTTTCAGCCTTTGTGGATAAAAAATTTAGATTTTCTGGGTTTACTGCTACACTATAGCAAAAGCTGTGCATTGAATACAACCAGAGGACTCTGTGTCTATGCATGATGGTGTGTATGGTGTGAAGGGTGACTGTGGCTTAGGGGAAAGACCAGAAGGTCTAGAGGTCATCCCAGTCACTAGGTGTGTGACCCTGAGCAAGTTCCTCAACCTTTCTTGGCCATAGTTTCTCCATTCCCATCAATGGGAACGATGGCCTTCACCTGGCAGCCCTGCTATAGGAATAATTATAAGTGATCAGTAATTTGGTAGCCATTGTACTTTACTGGATTTAGGGTTAGTACTTGGAGAATACTTTTAATCACCTGGGTAAGACTTTAAGGTAGTGGGGCTACTTACTTAGTGTAATTGATGGAAAGAAGGCTAGATGCTTGGTGATGGAATTTGCACTTGGCCCTGTGTGTGTGAATCTGCACTGAGAACCACCCTGGGGTTTTCATTTGAATTCCTAACTGGAGCTTTTCACTCTGATTGTGTCCCTCTTTCTCCTAAAAATAGAGTACAATAAAAACATGCTGGTTAAGTGGACAGTCTAGAATGACTTGGCCCCAACGAGTGGGCGTGTTGCTGTATGATTTGGGCGCAGTCGTCTTGCCATTTGTGCACACACTGAAAGCTAACTAGAAGTCAGTGGCCATAGCAGCGACTTTGGAGGACATTTCCTCCATGCTATTAGCCCTTTTCTCCAGATAAGTTTTTCTTCTCTCTACTTCTTCCTTCCTATCTTTTCCTCTCTCTCTCTCTCTCTCTCTCTCTCTCTCTCTCTCTCTCTCTCTCTCTCTCTCCCCTCTTTCCCCCCTTTTCCTTATCTTCTGATTTTTGAATTTAGTTGTAGATGGACACAATACCTTGATTTTATTTATTTATTTTTATGTGGTGCTGAGGTTCAAACTCACTGCCTCACACATGCTAGGCAAGCCCTCTGCCACTGAGCTACGACCCAGCCCCCATCTTCTGATTTTAACGTTTATTTCTTTCCAACTTTGCACTGTTTTGCTGTACTTTGCTTTCCTTATTTCTGTGCCACTTCTCCCCACCCCCTACTGCCCCCTCACCCCATCATTCTTTTTTGTTCCTCATATATTTATATCTGCATCCACAGTACCTGCTGGGAAGCTTTTTCAATGAGATAAATAATGGAAGGGAAAATGGATTTTTTTTCTTTGAATTTAGGAAAATGGGATTTGCAGTTAACTTTGGGGACTGAATCTCCAAAGGACAGGTAGTATCAGGGATTCCTGATGCTCTGGATTTAGAGCTCTCAGGCTGAGATCCAGCAGAGGCCTAGGGTCAGAGTGACCTCAGAGGAAGTGAAGGGAAGAGGGATGCAGAGTGCCTGGGGATGGAAGGGTAGGTGTTAGATCCACTTAGGAAGAAGGCAGTGGATTCCAAAGCCAAGTCTGCATCTGGGCTGCCTGACCTGAAAGAAAGGAAAAAATGGCAGAACCCAAAGGGCTGAACAGACCTCTCTCCCAGTTTTACTGTCTATAACCCAAACAACAGGATCACATTAACTGATACATCCAGTTCTCGAGCCAAACACGAATACTGGTTGATCTCTAATATTAACTGTCACTCCTACAACCAAGACTGAGTATCAAACCCATCTTTATTAGTTATAGGCTGACTGATCTTAGATAAATTAACCTTTTCAAGTTTTAGTTCCCCTATAACAAAATTATGATAATTTCTATATCTTGTGTAGTCATAATAGGGATTAAATGAGATCCTGTAAAATGTTAAGAGCGTGTAGAGTACTCAGAAGTTTCCTAGATTCTGTATCTTGGCCTCAGATTTTACCAGCAGGAAAACTATCTTCTGGGTAGCTAAGGGTTAGCATGGCTCTACCCTGAGCCTCTTGCCCTGATATTAATAGAGTTATAAATAAGATGGCAAACTTTCACTGTGTGTCACAGATGTTGATACCTTTAAATGCAGGCGTATTTGATATCCTCAATATCTTTTTAAAAATTTGATTCACTAATGACATTAACTGTCAAGTATGGAAGAAAAGGTTAGAAAATAGCAGGCTTAAAACCAGTTTCAAGCTGGCAGTGTGGGTGCACGCCTATAATCCCAGCAGCTCAGAAGGCTGAGGTGGGAGGATTGCAGGTTCAAAGCCAGCCTCATCAATTTATCGAGACCCTGTCTCAAAATAAAAAAAATAAAAAATAAAAAAGGGCTGCAGATGTGGCTCAGTGGTAGAGCATCTCTGGGTTCAGTCCCTGGTACCAAAGAACAAAAGTTTCCAACATCATACCAGGTCTGTGTAAAGCAATGTTCTCAAGTCGGGGTCATTTTGCCCCATAGGTGACATTTTTAATCTTCCCAACTTTGGGAGTAGAGTGGGGCAGTGCTACTGGCAGGGAGTGGGTGGAAGCCAGGAATGCTACTGAACTCTGTACCATGCAAGGAATGGTCCTGTCCAAAATGTCAACAGAGCTGAGGCTGAGAAAGCCCAGTTTAGAAATAGCCAGTCGGGCAGAGTCATTCTGGAAGTAGGGGGAATCTATTTGGCTTTAGAGTCTTACTGTTTATTAAGTCTGGGAAAAGCCCAGCTAGAGGAGGCATACAATGGGCTTTGCAAACCTTTTAAAACCAAACTCTGGTTATAAATTCAGAGAAGCATGTTTGCCTTTTGGTTAAAAAAAAAAAAAAAAGATCCGTGGCCTCTTGCATGCCAAAATTTTTGCACAGGGCTTGCTATGCAGCTGCAGAGAATCTGTCCATAAAAGGGATGGACTTTGCTGCCCAGAGGGATTCCCTTCAAGGGTTTCCCTAGTGAGCCTGAGAAATCACTGGGAAAGGGCAAGGCCAGGCAGCCTTTAAGTTCCAGGGCTTCTGGCTTGCTGTGTTTACACTTTCTGGGAGGTGAGAATGAAGTAGCTCAGGGAAGGACAGCACTCCAGCCCTAAAAAGGGCTTGTTGAAGAACCGTCTTCTTTCTTGGATATGAAGATTAACCAGTTTCACTGGGAAGGGTCTTGCAGGAGGGAACCTGGGTTTCATACTCAGGGGAAGCCGAGAGGAACGTAGCCGGTAAGGGTTTGGGCTTGGGAAGATGAGGGTCTGAACCCCAGCTCTTCTAGCTCATACTGACTTTGTGACCTTGGACACAATCTGAAAGACTGCACGCCTCTGACAGGACTGACTGAGTGCTAGGGTTGCATGTGCACTGTGATTTCACTTTAGTTTTACAAAAATATGTTGGAGTGACTTGGCTGAGTTATATTGTCAGCAGCTGGCTAAATCACTGTTGTTTGACTCTGAGGCCCATGACTTTCCTCTACACTATACTATGTCTTCAAATCCTTTCCTCCTTCCCCCCATGCCTCAATTTTCTTGCTTATTCACTGGATACAGTCAGACCACTCTTAACAATGCTTTCAGCCTGTCTTTGGTCCTGGCCTCCAGGGGGCGCTCCACACTCCACCTTGCCACTCCCCACTCCCTCTGCTCTAAGGACACTGATCAGCCATTGCACTCCCCTGGTGGAGATCAGCATTTGAGAAAAAGGTCCTGTGTACATCCAGGGGGCTGTCTTCTGCTTCCTTCTCTTTGTCTCTGCAAAACCTCAGTCAACTCTTTTTGAGGGGGTAGTTACCAGATGGGTGCAGTCAACTCCCTCTCCCTGTGACCTCACATTTCTCTTCCCTATGTGAGAAGGAGGTCAGTTGGCCAGAAACTTGCTTCTGATAGTCAGGAAGACCTGTCTTCTCTTTTTCCTCCTCAGGTACCCTTCTCTGGGCTACTTCACTGTCCTGGGTGCCTGTATGGATGGCCCAGACTCGCTCTGCATGAGGCCCCCCAAAGCTAGTGTTTCTTTTATTGGACAGAAACTTTCCTCTATCCAATATTTTTGGAGCTCGTTGTCAAATTTGACAGACACTCAGCTCCTTGGGCCTCTTCCATAAAACTAAAGGAGTTCTCCATGGGTCCAGCCTCCCTCCCTGATTCTACATTGCATGTAGGATCCAAACTTTGCTGAGAATATGATGTGACTGTCTGGTTCATGATTTATGCCCATGTCTCTCTCAGAAAGGCTTTGAAAAATGTATGATTTAGGATGCAACTATTCCTCAGTTTCCTGACCATGTCTTATATTAACACCACCCCTTGATTCTGCAGCGCTCCCATTTCTAATAGTTTGTTGCTAGGCCAATGTCATTCTTCAGGGCGTTGTTACCACCTGTCAAAATTTTAAAACAAGGCCTGAAAATAAAAATGTATTTCCAAGTACAAGAGGCTAAAGGATAGTCCAAAGAAACCAGATCCTACTCCCTGGGAACTATAAATGTTAGTTTTCTCCCAAGTAATGAAAGTGATTACTTTAAGGATCTTGAGACAAAGAGATCTTCCTGGGTTATCGGGAAGGGCTCTGAATGCAATCTCAAGTGTCTTCATAAAGGGGAGGTGGAGGGAGAGTTGACACTCTCAAAGAAGAAGGCATTATGAAGACAGAGGCAGAGATTGGAGTGTACTGGCCAAAGAATGCTAGGCGTCATCAGATGCTTGAAAAAGTAAGGCCTGGGTTGTTCGCTAGAACCTATGTAGGTGCCCTTCAGATGCTTGGGTTTCAGACTTCTGGCATCCAAAACTGTGGACAGATAAATTTCTATTGTTAAGCCACTAAAATCAGGGGTAATTTGTTACAGCAGCATCAGAAGACTAATACACCCATTCACTGTATCCCATGAAAAAACTCAAGGATATTTACAGGAATTCAAAATTATTCAGCACCTAACAAAATAAAATCCACAAAAAGTTTAGCACACAACCCCAAATTCCCAGGCATCAATAAAAGCTGGAAAATACAACATAGAAGAAAGAGGAAATTAATCAAAACTGACCCTGAAAAAAGACTCAAATGATAAAATTAGCATACATTCTTTCTTTTTATGTTTTGGGACTGGGTGCTGCCATGGATACTGCTAAAATCAGAGTTATATTACCAAAGGACAAAAAGGAGAACATTGGCAGACAACTGGCAGACCCGGCCATCACAGGGAAAAAAAACTTGTCTCACCAGTTGTATTAGTCAGGGTTTTATAGTTGCAAACAACTGAAACAGATGTGGTTGATTTAAGCAGGAAAAAAAGCATTTAATAAAAGGATATTGTGTATTTCACAGACTTCAGAAACAGGCTTAGAAACTGAGCAGGAACAAATGAGGCCTGGCAGCAACCAGGACCACAGCCAAGTCCTGCTCCAGAACCCAACTAGTGAGGATGCCACTGGATGCCACTGTGGCCCTCTCCTGTCACTGGCCACAGCTGCTGCCATAGAAAGTCGGCTTTGCTGACTTTCTTGCCTCCAGCAACCTCAAACACCCTGCTCTGTGCACCCTTGCCAAAGACCACAGTGGTTGCATCTGCCTGGCAGAGCCTGGGGCAACTTCAAGGAGACCAAGAGAGGGAGTCTTCAGCCTCCACCATGGAAAGCAAGTTTGGCTGTTCATCCAATTTTTTAGGAAAAGAAATCTTCTCAAACTGGAAAAGGGTGCTGAACTTGATGATGGTGATGAGGAGGAGGAGGGTAGTATTAATTGACAAAGATGTAGTGAAAAACATGAGCCTGGCAGATGGGCACTCATAGCATGTGTGACTCATCTTCTGGTTTTTAGCTTGTCATTTACCCTAACCCCTTTTTGCTTTTTATTCTTGTCAAAGAACAACATTTTAACACATTGAATTTTAAAGATCTAATTGGTTTTTTTTGTTTGTTTGTTTTTGTTTTTTTTTTTGTTTTTTTAAATATTTATTTATTTATTAGTTATTGGCAGACACAACATCTTTGTTTGTATGTGGTGCTGAGGATCGAACCCCGGCCGCACGAGGTAGCAAGGCGAGCGCGCTACCTCTTGAGCCACATCCCCAGCCCCTAATTGTTTTTTAATAGCAATTCATGAACCAGGCAACGTCCCGTCTGTAGAAACACAGGAGCTCTTCTGGGTATGGCAGTTGGTCATTTTTGTGTAGGGTAGCTTGAGCAGGAAAAAGGCAAAAGCAGATTTGTTAGGTTCCAGTTCCTTTCCTTGTGTAGTATGAGCAGGGGGATTTCCTTATTATGATAGGTCAGACTGACAGGTCCCTTGTTGCTATGATTCTCTTGTTTTTTTTTTTTTTTTTCAGAGAACTGACCTGTTTGGGGATCTGAAATTCTTTCTCTCCTGATTTCTTGGAAAATCAGGTCTTATAAACAGTTTAGGTCTCAGTTTGGTGACATGGAAACTTAACATGAATGAGTCCATTTTGGGTTGGTCTGTTGGGGCCTAATGTAGGCAACTCATTCTAAATCAATGTTCTCCAGTAAATTTTGTTTAATATTCCTAAAGTAAATTTTAGGTGGACATATTTGAGATTTATGAGTGATCATTAGGAAGCAAATTATCACAGTCTGTGTGATTAGCTTCCTATTCTTGGTGATTTTCTTTATGAACATTAGTGACTTTAGAGACATTCCATTGACTACCAACCTATTTTCTCTATAGATGGGGGGAAAAATAAAATCTAAAAAGAGGACGGGGGCACTTAGTGTAGAGAATGACTTTGAGCTTACTCTAGCCCTGACCAACTCATTTCCCAGATTAATGAAGCCTTGGATCTGTGACAATTCTTAAGTCATCACCCCATTCTCCTAGGTTCTAAGGAAGCATTAGGTCAGAGAATAGCTGCCCAGAAGAGTTGTTCTTTTCCACAGGTGCATTAGTATGATTTTAGACTGATGGGAAAGTCTCTAACTATTCCTATCTCCATAGTTCTGTCCTTTGAAGTTAATTACTTTGATCTTTTCTATGAGGATGATTAAAATAAAAAATCATAGGAGAGACGACACATAAGAGAGTTACCACTTTTAACACATCTGGGGAGCAATTTGCAAGGTAAGGACTAACACTTGCCACTCCGGACCTCTTCCTGCACATTATTCCTTTCAAAAACTCTACCATAAGGAAAGATTAGTGCTCCTTTCCTACAGAGGAGAAAAGTGAGGGGACAGAGAAGTCAAATGACTTGCCCACGGTCACCCTGCTGGTGAATGGCAGAGCTAGGTGGAATTGGTCTCCAACGTCCATCTGCTTAACTTTTTGCTGCCTCTCACCTGGGAGACTGGTGACCCAGGGCACAGGTAAGTGCTGGTAAAAGGGAGAAGGGCCAGGCAGGTGGCCCAAGAGGGTAGGCCTTAGTCAAGGCCTGAGAGGGGACATGGGGAAGACTTGGAGGGCTAGCCCTCCTGGCCAGGGGCCTCCCTTTCTCCTGTGGCATGGGTCTACTCCAGGATGCTGCCTCTGAAGAAGACACCAATTTCATTTCATATTTTCAGACCACAGTTGACCATACATGACTGAAGCAGTGGAAAGTGACACCATAGACGGGGAAGAACCACTGTAGCAGCAGCAAAAGGCTTTACCAGTAGTCACATGAGCTCTGCAAGGATGTAAGTTCTTGAAAAGCCCAGACTTACAGGACTCAGTCTGATAACAGATTATATTTCAAAAATGTCTTCCATCAGCCATCCTGTCTTTTGAAGAAACACAGAAACTAGCCATGTGGATTAGTCTATTTATAATTTTTTTAGCCATATTCATCGTTTAGAATTAAGATATTAAATGATTAATACCATAACTAGGAACAGTAATAAAATAGCCATACAGAAGGTAAATTTAGGATTAAAACAGACTTTTGACTTTCCTGAGCCATAGATTGTATGTCGCCGACAGGTCCACATTTACATTACGGTGAGTGGGGAGATTTCCAGATTTAGATTGCAAGAGCCCCAAGGAAAGCTGCTCTTACGCAGCCCTTCCCTGCTTCTTCCCCCACCTGTCCTACTTTCTGTCACCTCCAGTATCTGGTCCAAATCCTTTTTCTCACCCTCATCTTGTTCTGTTTACCCTGGATGTTTCTGGTTCCCTTTCTGCCTCTCTGGACACCACTCTAGCCTCTAGCACCTGCTTCCTCCTCAGCCAACCTGACACTGTAGTCTCTCGACTCCTCCCACCTTGAACCTTCTCTCGGTCTCCTCTCCTCTCGCTCCACCACTGTACTCCCTCCACAAAACCAAGCTCACAGTTCTCCTACCAAACAAACACATGAAAACATTTTTTTTTTCCAGTCTGCCTGCTGCCAAAGCAAGTTTTCTCATCCTCTTTCTCTGTATCACAAAATCTCTTTCAAAAAATCATCTTGTCATCTCCTTCTTTTCTGATACGGCCCATTTCCTTCTAAATCCTTGTAGTGTGGCTTCAGTTTTTATTGCCCCCAAAATGATTCTTTTCTTAAAGGTCAATGGCCATCCAGTTCCCAAATGCAGGGTTCTGTTTTACTCTCATTTTGTTCATTACTTTGTCTGACTGACCCTGTTTCTCCACCACTAACCACCCCCTGCCTCTGTGAAATTCCCCCGCTTCCCTGATACAGTGCTTTTCGTATTTCCCCCTTTATCCTTATGTGTCTTTCACTTTCTGTTCCAGCTCAAAATATAAGATTTTTCTCAAATCAGCCCTTGACCCTTTTCTCCACCCTTTCTTCTACATGCTACCATGGGGAACTCAATTCAGTCACATGGCTCCGATTCTTCCTCTTTTGTGACTCATTTCTGGGACCCCCTCTTTCCAGCTTAGCTTTACCAATTGTGCCCTGGAAGTTGCAATCCGTATGTCACACAGTGTGTCAATCTTAAGGATTCAGGATTAAATTCACCCCTTGCCCTGCTGAACATTTATTTCTTACAATTCCTATTATACCCAAATCTTTCTAATCACACCAGCTCAAAACGTGGCTAGAATCTTCCTTAATGCTTGCCACCCCCACCCCCCACTCCTGCCACATCTGATTAGTAGTCAACTCCTGTGAATTTTGTTGAAAACATCCACCTTTCTGTCTGTTCTTTCCTTTTTATTCCCACGGATACTCCTCTAGTTCAAGATCAGATTCCCCCACCCCTTCCTTAATACAACAGTCTCCTAACAGGTCTCTCTGCTTCCAGTCTTGCCCTACTAGGCTGGAGGTTGGACCTGACACACTACACCACGTAGGTGTTCCTGAAGCACACGTCTAAGCTGGTCACCTTCCGATCAAATTCTTTCACTGGAGGATCAATGTCTGAAGCTCACAGTTGCATTTAGGACCCGGCTAGATCCTGAGTATCAGTGTCCCCCAAATTAATATGTGAATCCCCAGTGCAATAGTGCTATGAGGAGGGGTTTGGGGGAAAGTGATGAAATTACCAGGGCTCTGCCCTCACCAGTGGAATTAGTGCCCTTATGAAAGAAGCAAAAGGAAGCATTTTGCCCCTTCTGCCACATGAGAATATGTTAGAGGTGCCATCTGCAAGAAACAGGCCCTCACCAGACACCAAATCTGTTAGCACTCTGATCTTAGATTTCCCAGTGAGCAATAAATGCATCTTTTATAAATGACCCCACCTTAGGTATGTCAATACAGTGGCCCCAGCTGATTAAGACCGGCCTCTACCTTTACCTCCTGACTCTCCGATTTTATTTCTCATGAGCTTTTGTTTCTCCCCATTAGTTCCTTCCTTCAGTCACCTCCGCGCAATCACATGCTGTATCTTTACATCTAACAATCATAAGTAACAAAAAAGTCTAACTCGAATTCACCGAACAATAATGAAATTTATGGCCACATCTAACAAGAAGCTCTGAAGCAGGATGGGCCCCAGGCACCTGTTCTCCTCTGCAATTGTCTGGGTAGAAGTAAGCTATTCTTTGCTGGAGGTGTCTCCAAATACTTGGGAACTCACACTGCACTGATCACAGTGTCCTTGGTGCTTTAATTAGTTGTTATGGGTCTCATCTCTGTTGGAAGAATTGGAAGGGACGCCAATAAATTACAACCTTTGCCTCTCCACCTGAGTTCTAAACCCAAGGAGAGAGGAAAGAGTGGCAGATAAGATCAACACAGCATTTTATTATTGATAAAAATGGTTCCAAAGAGAATGGCTTGTTTGTGTTGCAATAATAGGCTTTTGAAACCCCAGAATTTGACAGCGTCCCCTCCAGGCTCAGTCAGGGTTGGGTGACACAGACCTCCCCTTTCTTGACCTGCACCTAGAAGAAAGTCTCATGCATGAAAGAGCAGAGGTGTGTGCTTTCTGCGGGCCAGCTCCCAAGACGGGAGAGAGGCTGAGGCTCAGTAACACTTCCTGTGGCTCAGTTCTCCTTGAGAGTTCCTACCTGGAACTCACTCCTCTGTGGGGACCAGATCCCACATATGTTCGGGGACAAAGCATCTCCTAGAAATCACTGAAGTGTTCCCTGGCCCCTATTCCTATCCCCAGTCTTCTGGAAAAATTGCAGACTTCTTGAAGTTAAAGATTATATTTTGTAAATCTTTTTATCCCCACAGTGATATTAGATGCTTAATGATGTCAGTGACATTATAATCAAATTAATATCATAATTATTACATTTAACTTATTATTATTACGTATAACTTATTAATTGTATAAATAATTGTCATATGCTATAACTTATTATTATTACATATAACTTATTAATTGTATAAATTAATTGTCATATGCTATAACTTATAATGGATAAATCTGATATAATTATATTATAAAGTGTATATAGCACATATTATAGAAAGTTATTAATATTAACAATTTATATTCAATTTTAAAAGGCTGTGCTAAAAGTGATCATCACATTAAAACAATGTTTCCTGTAAAGAGTTAATTCTTAAAATCATATTCAAGCTACCAGATTTTTCTTCCCTTCCAAAATGCATGAGAAAACTTATTCATTTTGTTTTTCAAGAGCAGACTACATTGTACCACCCAAGACTCTTTGTATAATGCCAACCATCTGGATATATTTTTGAGATTCACTGTTTTCAATTTTCATTAAGATATTTGGTGTCAAGTAGACGCAGCACGAGTGTCTCTCTTTGAAGTGCCCTGATATTGACATATCACCTCATAGCCCATGATACAAAATTTAGACACATTTGTCTATCTGGAGGGGTCTTATGGAAAAGCTCAGTGCACATTAACAAACACCATTCGGTATATTTGAATAACTGAGTTTGGATGGGTGAAATATTGAAGTCAACCTTGAAACTTAAACTTGGGTGGTAATATCATGCATGCAGGGAATCTGGTGAGCATATATTTCATACAGCACACTTATTTGGATAGCCGTCAAACACTTCTAAAGGAATGATATTTCTTTCCTTTCTGTACACCATCGTGTGTGTGTGTGTGTGTGTGTGTGTGTGTGTGTGTGTGTGTAAGTGTGTGTGTGTGGTTCTAGTTCTAGGTAGAACTTATTCTTTGCAGAAGTAAATTTATATATTATATACTTATTCCAACTATTATAGGGTCCCCTAAGTTGGCTCCTGGAACTTGACTTACACATTGTCCTTTCATGTTGAACTTGGAGCTTCTGGTAAAATTTTGTGTCCTCCTGGGATTAAACATAGCAAGCCCCTCAGAAGCAACCCCCAAATAATAAAAGAATGTCATCTGATGCAAAACAGCATTCACAAGTGTGTTGCTGCTTCTGGTCTGGCAATGTGACACCGAAAGGAAATAGTCTTCAGGCTGGGAGAGTGCTGCATGCAAATTTAGAAGCTCTTTTTGGTCCCCTGAGAAAGCTCTATGCTTCTGAGGCTCCTGTAAATACTCTAATGAGTTTGGTAAGAGTCCTTGAGCAGTGTTCCATGGAGAAATATCTTAGGGGCTGTTACAGTTTGAATGTGAGGTGCCCACTAAAAGCTCACATGTGAGACAATGCAAGAAGGTTCAGAGGAGTAATGATTGGGTTATGAGAGCCTTAATCCAATCAGTGAATCAATCACCTAATTGGATTAACAGAGTGGTAACTGAGGCAGGTGGGGTGTGGCTGGAGGAGGTAGGGTACTGGGGGCGTGGGTTTGGGGTATATATTTATATTTGGCAAACAGAGCCTCTGTCTCTCTCTCTGCTTTCTGATCATCATGTGAGCTGCTTCCCTCCTCCACACTCTTTCCTCCTGATGTTCTGCCTCACCTGGAGCCCCAGGGAATGGAGCCTGCTGTCTATGGACTGAAACTGTGAGCCCTCAAGTAAACTTTTCCTCCTCTACAATTTTTCTGGCAGGGTCTTTTAGTCACAGCAGTGAAAAAGCTAACTAAAACAGGGCATTGATGAGTTCCCTCTGTGTGCAATGACATTACCTGGGGATAAAATTCAACAAGGAAAAAAATCTACTACGACACTGACCAGAAATCTCAAAGAATGGAGAGGAGTGGCCAGACAGGATGTTGCAGTAATGGAAACATCCTTTACTAGGTGCCTGGGGGCACCCCCGTGCTTCCTGCACATAGTGTCTTGGTGAAGGTCAATGTTACCTTCTGCTTTAAAACCATCACCACTAACAACAAAAACCCAAATCCAACATTTTCCCTTAAGGGAGAGAATAAGTGAATTATATCTGAACATATAGGATAAAATCCAAAAATCTCTTAAGGGAGGTATCAGGCCAGTGTGCACCTATTGAAATCCCTTTGTAGAGAAATGTATGCACATTGATGCACACACAGCCCCTTCCACTAATCCTGCTGTTCCACATCCTGTGTACTCCCAGACCGATCCTGAAGCTTCTCTGCAGTGGGCAGGATCCCTCCCTCCCCTTTCATATCAAAGAGACTTCAAAGAAGAATCACATTTTTTTTTTATAGATAGGCAAAATAAGTACCGTTCTCCATCCCTGAAGAACAAAGCTAAGTAATAGTGGCTGTCATAGTTTGGCTGTGATGTGTCCCCCAAAAGCTCCTGTTGTGAGACAATACAAGAAGGCTCAGAGGAGAAATGCTTGGGTTGGGAGAGTCTTAAAGTAGTAATTACTGAATTAATCCCTGATGGGATTAACTGAGTGGTAACTGGAGGCAGGTGGGATGTGGCTGGAGGAAGTGGTTAACTAGGGGCGTGGCTATGGGGTATATATTTTAAATTGGGAGTCTGTCTCTCTCTCTCTCTCTCCCCTTCCTGATCATCATGCGAGCTGCTTGCTTCTGCCACATTCTTCTCCCATGATGTCCTGCCTCACCTTGAACACCAAGCAATGGAGCTGGCCTTCTATGGACTAAGACCTCTGAAACGATGAGCCTTCAAATAAACATTTCTTCCTCTATGCTTGTTCTGGTCAGATCTTTTAGTTACAGCAGCAAAAAAGCTGACTGAAACAGTGGCCAATGGTCAGCAGCATTTGATTTGGCTGCCAACTATGTCAAGATGACCTTAAAGCTGGCTTTAAATCCCCCGAAAACAGACTGCAGCACTTGATAGGTATCTCACAAAGAGGCAAGTCCTTGCCAGATCTGTAAACACGCTGCTCAAATTTTGGGTGCGGCTTCACTGTGAATATTCGTGTTTTGCATCCAAGTAAAAATCCCTCACGATTACCTCTTCTTACCTTGTCTCCATTCTCTCTCTTTCATTTCTTTTTTTCTTTTGTTCTTTCTTTTTTTTTTCTTTTTCTTTTTCTTTTCTTTTTTTTTTTTTTTTTTTTTTTTTTTTTTTGGTACCAGGGATCCAGGGATTGTACCTAGGGGTGCTTAACCACTGAGCCACATTCCCATACCTTTTTATGTTTTTATTTTGAGATAGGGTCTCACTTAGTTGCTTAGGGCTTCACTAAATTGCTGAGGCTGGCTTTGAACTTGCGATCATCCTGCCTCAGCATTTAGAAATGCATTTAGACTTAACTGAACCGTCTCAGGCTATCTTTTCACTTATAGATTGTCCTCCTCTATGTCACTAAGCTACATTCTGCTTTGTTTCTTTAGCTGGTCTTCTCTTTCAACAATTCTACTTCAGATGTATCTAATCTACTGTTTAGTCTATCCATTGAATTTTTATCTATAGATTTTATTTCTAGACACTTTATTTGGCTCTTTTAAATATCTATCCTTTTTGGACATGGTACTCTATGTTTTTCTTGTGGATTTCTTTCTTTCTGTAACATCCTTAATCATTCCAAACATGCTTACTTTATATTCCCTTTCAGATTGTTGTTCTAGCATCTCAGTTTCGTGGGAGGTAGAAGGTTGTGTTGACGAATTCTGCTGTCTGTAGTATTTACTGATTCTTGCCTGTGATGGATTGCTTCCTTCAGTGTTTTGTAATTTCTTTTATTGTGAGCTCATCTCACGTGGGGCTGGCGTGTTCCTGTGAAACTACCTTGTATTCCGGATTGTGGAATGTCTCTCTAGAGTATTTTTGTAATTGTTTCTGCCAGCCACTCCAAAATATTATTAGCCGGGGACCAGTTTTTACATTAATTTCTTGGCTCAGAAGTTTCTGGACCACTCCAGTGGAGTAATTTTTAAAACCAAATGTGTGTGTAGACTAGTTCGGGGTTTCAAATTCTTGGGAAAAGCTTTTTTTTTTTATTTCCCTCCACAAAGAAACAAATGAGTTTCTATGTCACCCTGCTGCTCTGATGAGGAAATTTTTTCTGGTTCATGTTCTCTCCCTGATGGTTCAGGCCTCAAAGGATTTTGACTTTAGGTGTGAGGCTCATTTTCACCTAACTTGTACAGTCTCAAAGCCTTGCCTCCTGAGCTGATTAAAACCCAAGTTCTATGAGTTATAAAGACCCATAACTCACCCTGATCCTGAGGGTAAATGGATTATCAGTTCACATGCTAACTTAGGTATTTTGTTTCTTCTTCTTCGATGATTTCTCCTTTCTTGTGATTTTAGTTTCACCTAAAATAAAATAAAATAAAATAATAAAAAATTGCATTTTATCCTGCAATCTTAGGCACATCCAAAGGGAAAAAAAGTATGCCAACCTGCCATGTTATCAGAATTAGAAGGACTTTCATCTATGTTCTTTTTTTTTTTTTTCTTTTCTCCACTTTCAGATTAAGAACTAATGACTTCACACTAAGACTTCTATAGTAGCCCTCTAATACACCTTCCTCTGAGTAGCCTGGGATAAAATCTCTTGGATGAATCTTCCTTCCTTCCTTCCTTCCTCCTTCCCTTTCTCCCTCCAACCTCTTCCCCCCCACACCTCTTTCTTTTCCTTTCTTTCTTTCTTTCTTTCTTTCTTTCTTTCTTTCTTTCTTTCTTTCTTTCCTTCCTTCCTTCCTTCCTTCCTTCCTTCCTTCCTTCCTTCCTTCCTTCCTTCCTTCCTTCTTTCTTTCTTTCTTTCTTTCTTTCTTTCTTTCTTTCTTTCCCTCTCAATTGAACCCAGGGTCACTTACCACTGAGCCACATCCCCAGACCTTTGAGACAGGTCCTTGCTAAGTTGCTGAGGCTGGCTTTGAACTTGAAATCTTCCTCTTCAGCCTTCTGAGCCTCTGGGATTACAGGTGTGTGCTACCATGCCTGCTCAGATGGATCTTTCTAAAATAATACTTGGACCTTGTGGTTTCCTGGCTTAGCAACTGCTGTTGGCCCCCATGTTACCTGTAGAATAAAGTCTAAATTTCCTGCTCTTGCATTTAAAATTATCTATAATCTGGTCTCCAAATGGGCACAGTGGTGCACGCCTGCAATCCCAGCGGGTTTGGGACGCTGAGACAGGAGAATTGCGAGTTCAAAGCCAGCTTCAGCAACTACAAGAAGCTAATCAAGTTTCAGTTATGATTCTAATTTTTCTTTGTTAAGTATTCTTATTAACAAATTAAGCAATTCTATCTGGTATATAAAATTATCAGATGGATCCACACTACAGATTCAGTGTTGTCATTTATTTTAGAGTAGGTTATATCAATCCTTACATTACCCCAAATCTTAGCACATATTCTCACCTTAACAGACACTCGGTGCCTACTTCTTAAATTTAATTAGAGAGAGGACGTTGGTGGCCAGACTTGAAGTCATAGAATTCAACACAAATGGTGCAGATTTATCTTGAATGGTTTTGGAGTGTGTGTAGTTTCTGCAGTGAATAATAAGGGAAAACTACACTGAAGGGATTAGTCCATAGAATGTGACACAAATGGAACTCTAATTGTGAGTAATTGTGACCATGTATCACTTGAGGACAGTGATGTCTTCTCAGGAGTGCATTGTAGGGTGATTTCATCCTTGTGGGAATCCATAGAGTACATTTTACACAAACCTAGATGATGTAGCCTGCTTTATACCTAGGCTATATTACACACACACACACACACACACACACACACATACACACTAGCTTATTGTCTTTAAAGCCATGATGAATAAACCAACATGAGATTAAATCAAGCCTGAGAGAAGAAGATGCCATCAAGAGACACAGTACACACAATGTGAGACTGCTGTCAGTGTAATACAGCATATTGTTTCACAATAAGTATTTTTTTATGAGTAGGAGTATACTCTAAAATGTTACAGAGTACAGGAAAATAAATATATAAGCCAGAAATATAGTTATACTACACATAATCCTGTGTGCTAAGACTTCACACAATTGGCAGCACGGTAGGTTTGTTTATGCCAGCATCACTACCAACACACAGGGATGTGTTACACCGTGACATTATGATGATGGCTGTGGTGTCACTGTCCATCATAATCTTATGGGACCACTGCCATATGTGCCGTCCATTGTTGACTGAAACATTGTTATGCAGTGTCATAGAATAACTATACTCAAGATTTTTTGCAGTGATTTTTAATTTCCAAGGCATTTTTGTAGCTGTGGTCCTATCTGATCTCTATGATGTCAAGGAAAATCACAAAACCTTGGAAGGCATTATGCCATATTCATAACATGCATATAAAAAAATGGAATCGCTTTGGTTTGAGATACTTAGCATAGAGTCAGGAGGCCTTTGCTAATCTGATTTTAGGCACATCTGCAACTGAACCTTTGAACTAGGCTCCAGATAGGCCCACCTCCAGATGTGAGCTGACCTTTGGACTGGGCCAAACAGCGGTTTCCTGAAACATTGTTCATTAACCTCTGCTGAACTTCTGTACGACAAACCCCTTCCCCCATCCATGCAGAGACTGACTGAGATTATACCCAGTGACTTTCTCTTAAGAAGCCTAACTTTTGTCAGCACCAATCATATTTCCTAACAAGTGATATAACTTCCAATTCTTCCTACTTTTATAATTTAAAGCTATAAATATAGCTGTCATCTTGTAAGATGACAGAGGAGATTTTTGAGACTATTTTAATCTGTGTTTTACCAGTTTTCAATCCTAATAGTTCCAAATACATATAATTTTCTTAGTTTTCAACTAAGTTGATTTTTAAGTTATTTTATTTATTTATTTATTTATTTATTTTTATTGGTGCATTATAATTATACATAATAATGGAATGCATTATGCCATACTCATACATGCATATAACATAATTTGATTCATCTAATTCCCAAGTACCTTCCCATCTCCTCTTCTCCCTCCCCCATCTTCTTGCAGTACTCTATTGACCCCTCTTTTATTATAATTATAGTTATTTTAATTAGTGTACATATATGTATATATGCATATATGATTCATACATGGACATATCATAATTAGGTAGATTTCATTTTCCATCAGCTAAGTTGATTTGGAGATAAGAAAATAAGTCTTTCAGAAAGTTTATTCATTTATTCACTTAACAATTGAACAAACATTTATTGTACCAACTATATGCCAGATTTGGGGCTAAGGCTGGGAATTCAACAATGGACCAAGATACCATCACAGACTTACCAATCTTAAAGTTTTGTGACTTATCCAAAGCTATATTTACCCAATAAATGGTAGACTTGGGATTAGAACCCATGTCTTATAACTTCTGATTTATCAAACTCCTTACTCTCAGGTTTAGTGTCATACTTGACCCCAAATACCCTGAGGGTCCAACCTAACTATGGTATCCTAGAGCCAAGCTTTGTATTCACTTTCTCTCTAATGGTATATGGTTTGGGTCTGGATTGTCCCCCAAAGGCTCATGTGTTGAGGCTCAGTCTCCAATGCAATAGTGTACAGAAGAGGGCTTTGGGGAAGTGGTTGCATCAAGAGGGTGTTAACCTCACCAGTGGATTAATCCATTGGTAAATTAGTAATCTGAATGGACTATTGGAGGTGGTGGAGACACCATCTTAGAAAGGTGGAAGTTGGAAGGGGTAGGTCCTTATGGGTGGTACCCTTGGGGACTATATCCTGTCCCTGGCCCTTTCATTGCTCCCCTGCCCTCACTGCCTAGCTGCCATTGGTTGAGCAGCTGTCTTCCACCACATCCTCTCTGCCATGATGCTTTGCCTCACACAGACCCATAGCAATGGTGCTATCTGACCGTAGACTGAATCCTCTAAAATCATGAACCCCAAATTAATCTTTTATTCTCTAATTTTTTTCCTCAGATATTTTTCAGAGGGACAAAACACTGTCTAACATAGATGGGCACATATATAAACCATATTTCCCAGCTTCCCTGCAGGTAGGTGTTCTTACGACTGATGGGCATGACTCTCAGGCCTAGAGCAGGGAAACACTCCACATAGCATTTTCTCTTTTCCCCCCATTAACTGCTGAATGCAGACAATGGCAAGAACCAAGAAGAGAGCAAAACTACAAAATAGTAAAACTTACATTTTCCTGAATGACACGTGGAAACAGCCTGTCAATCAGGAACACGTCTTGTGAGTTCATGGGAGAAATAAACTTCTATCAAGTCCTGAGATTTGGGAGACTCTTTGTTAAAGCAATAACTACCCTAAAAAATTCACCCCTTAACTTAAAGCCTAAATGGGACTATAAAAATGACAATCACATGGTATGGTTTTATTCCTGTGTCATCTATTAAGTGATATCCCTTAAGTTCTTTATTGATAACCAGGATATAAAAATTGGTGCCCTCATCAAATTTAAAAGATATCAGCACTCTGAAAAAAGTCAATATATGGGCTGGGGATGTGGCTCAAGCGGTAGCGCGCTCGCCTGGCATGCGTGTAGCCCGGGTTCGATCCTCAGCACCACATACCAACAAAGATGTTGTGTCTGCTGAGAACTAAAAAAAAATAAATATTAAAAAATTCTCTCTCTTTCTCTCACTCTCACTCTTTCTTTAAAAAAAAAGTCAACATATAATGATATTAAACAATTTCACAGACCCAGTAATCTTAATATCAGCAAGGCATTAACAAGGTATTATGAATAAAATAGTGGTCCAGGTGCCACTTAATGGGTTCAAAGCTGCTTGAACAATCATGCCCAAAGTGATCAGTGGACACATTTAAATATGCAGAGGGTGCTTCAGCTGAACTGCTGGGCTTCTCTCTCAGCTTTATTTTGGCCAACATTTTTATCAGTGCCTTGAATGAGGGTGTAGTAGGTGTGCCGATTAAATGTGCTAGTGACACTGTAAGATAGTTGACAGAATCAAGATTAAAAATTATCTTATGCTGGAATACTGGGCCAAAACTAACATGAAATGTAATAAGGATAAATGCAAAGTCTTGTTTTTAGGTTCAAAACATGAATTATAGGACGACAGGAAGGAGAAAATGGAACTTGGCAGCAGCTGATGTACAGAGGCCCTGGGGGTCTTATTTGACCAAAAGCTTGATTTGAGCCAACAGTGTGATATGGCTCCACAAACTCAGACTTCATTAATAGAAGCATTGTGTGATGATTGTGAGACGCACTGGGCTTTGTTCTCAGATGGAGTCTGGGGCATTATTTTTGAATTCTGTGTATGTGGGAAGAGTGACAAGCTACAGACGACACAGAGGAGGTGATGAAGGTGGTGAATAAAGATGTCTTCTGCTTCTGCATCCAAAGCAAACTGCTGGTAATAACCTTTTTACTGCTTGTGTCATTCCTCTAGCTTTGTATCATAGTTTGTCTTTTCCAGCAGACTGCAAGCCTCATTGACAGAGGGACAATAATAATAGCACATGTAATGAGTTCTTACCAGATCTAAGGCACTTCTCTAAATGCGTTAGGTGTGTTTTCTTACCTACCCACCTTTAGAGCAATCCACCAAAATGCTTCTACTAGTATCCTTATTGCATGCATCAATTGAGGCATAGTAGGGTTAAGTACCTTAGTAAGTTGTGGAATCAGTGCCCTAACTTGGTGAGTTTGGCTCCCATGTTGGTACTCTCAATTCATATGCCAGGTCATCTGTGCAGTCGAGCTCAGACACTTTACAATCTCAAGCACTCCACTCATGTCCAGTAGTTTTATGGGGAAGGGAGTGGCACATAGAAGCCAAGTTCTATGAAGAACCAGAGTGGATGAGCTGCTCTACCCCCTCAGTAGTATGGGGAGCTTAACTAGTACTACTGTGTATGAGAAGGAGGTACACACACCAAGTCGGACACACCAGGGCACCTATACTCTTAGTCCCACAGTAGTAAGGATCTGCTATTTTTACAGTTAAGTTTTTCATTTTCAAAACCATTTTTAAAAAGCTTGATGTCCTTTAAATCCTCCAAATTGCCTTGTAAATTAAGCGTAACACATTTTGAACAGAGGAAACAAAGGCCAAATTTATTCATCCAACCACATATTTAGTCAACAAGCATATATCAAGTGCCTGTTATGTTCCAGGCGCTATGACAAGATCACAAGGACTTTATAAAGTGGAATTTTTGTGTCCTGTTCATAGGTAAGGAAATGGAAGTCCTAGGAACTGCATTGCATCTGCACTGACCCCATGAGATATGGATATCAAACTGATAGACACATACATACACAGTACATGTCTGGGCATCAACATTACGTATTTCTTTTTCAAAGGGCAGAATCGATAGTCTTTTTCTTGCTGCCTCATTGCAAAATCCCACTGGTATGTTCTCATAGCCACAGGATAGACCACATGAAAAAATTCAAAGTGACATTTGTGGAACAGAAAGTCACTGCTAACAAAAGGGGTACAAATTGAAATAAACATATATTAGAAAATAATATCACCCTTGGACAGTGCTTTGACATCTTTTGGGAAATGTGGTTGGATGCATTGGGGTGGGTGGGGAGCCGGGAGCATGGGAGGACATCTTCCTTCTGTGGGTCCCAGATATTCCGGGCTCCCAGTTCCCCAGTCGTGGAACATCTTGGAATGTGCATGTAGCCCTGTGGGCTGGAGAGCCTGGGGGCGGCAGGGCCCTGCTAGCAGGGGTTGGTTGGAACCCACCTGGATCCTTGGTATGGTTCAGCAGCTCCCAGGGCTGGAAGGTGAAGAACTTCATGGGAAATGCAGAACTTGACTCCCCAGGCCCTGAAAGCTGAGGCCATCCTGCAGATGTGTGAGCAAAAATAGTGATTCCTGTCAGCTTCATACAAATCGCCACCATCTTGGCTCAGTTTCCATCATAGGCTGCCCAAATGCCTCTGTTAACCTTCTCTGGGTTCAAAGTCAGTGTGTCAGCTCCACGTATTTCTTATGAGCATCTTCCCTCTGAGCCATACTCTATTTCTTTAAGATTACAGCAGAGCCATCGTGGGACCTGGGCAGTGAACGATGATGAGTGTCCCTCTTGCACCCAAAGCTCCTGGGACCTCTCTTACCTACCCATCTGCCTCAGTTTGCACACACAAAGCCCCCCCCCCCCCCGAATGGTGGCCTTCTGAAGTCAGGCCAACAGAAGATCTCAAGAAGGGTCCAGACATTTACCAGGAAAAAAGGTTTTTGTTTCTCTCCTGGGGAGAACTTGGAGACTTCGGCACTTCTCAGAAGAGAGCCAGGGGCAGGGGAGGATCACTGCTCTGGGTGCACTGGGCAGAGGTATGGGGATTGGCCGCCCTGGGCCTGGTTTGGTTCCTCTATGGAGAAGCAACCTCAGCTGTGGGTGCCACAGAGTGTTTTGCTTCTAGTGAGAGGAGGAGGAGATAGGAGAGGAAATAAAAGCACAAAAATGAAAAACAAAGAATTCCTGAAGGTCTGATAAGCAGTTCAACTATGTAACAAAACATAAATATTTGGCAAAATGAGTTACTCCAAATACTTTGTATTTCTAAAATTGAGCTGCATTTCTCTTACGCTTTGAAGTTTTTCAGCTCTTGACAATCCTGAGCAAATCTGAGGAGGATGGGGATTGAAGTTCATTTCCTTCTCTGAGTGCTCAGCAAATAAAATTTCTATTCTCTGATGTCTGGTAAAGTGATTTTGCTGGTTTTTTTTTTTCAGCCATCTCTTTCCAAATAGAGATGTTTGCTGTTTGTGTGATGACTCCATTCAGCATTTTGTCAATGAACAAGCAATGAGCAAGATGTCCTGGAAAACATTATCTTGAAACGCATCAGGAAAGTTTTATAGTGTCAAAGGACAAAATGACCACAATTGTTTAAAGAGTTTACTTGGCTTACTTATTTTTTTTTTCTAGAATTGGACAACACTTCATTCCATGGGATAGAATAAGTTTTCTGATAGATCTAACAAAGGAGATTGGTTTTATAAACAGAAAAAGGAGGAAGAAAGCAGAAACAGAAGAATAAGAAATGGATTCGTCATTTCAGTTATTTTCCTTGAAGGTGGGGTTCAACTGGGGACAGAGACAGAATCACTGAAAAATAATTGATTGATTAACAGGAGACAGAATCACAGGAAAATAATTGATTGATTAACATCAGACTACATCAGGTTACCTTTTTCTGTATAAGGATTAAGAGAGAGAAAACTTTATTATCAGGCCTATTGAAACTGATCTGTTTGGGAAATTTAACTGTTACCTTTCTAATCCCAAAGGTTAAACAGCTTAGTTTAGCCTGAGTGACTCCATTTTGCTTTTTACTCTGGTCTGTTGGGACCCAGTACGGGAGCCTAGTCCAAAATGAGGGCATTCTGTAAACAATTTTTTTGAGTGATAGCAAACACTTGTTGTTATTTTTTCATGAGGCACTAACAAACACTTTACATATACAAAGTCATGAAAAGTCAGGACAAAGTCTTCTCTGCTGAACAATAAATGAGCTTCATCCAGCCATTGCATACCATTAGATCATATCTATTCATGTTTTATAGTTTTAGGTGAATAATTGCAAGATACAGTAATATAAATATTGATCTTCCAGATTTGCAACTGCTATAAATAGAGATTTCAGGACTACATTAGATGCTCATTTTAAAGTGCACATTAAGCTTCAGCCTCTATAATACCATCATAAGCTAACAGTTTTATAAATTCATAAACATTAAATTTATATAAAACAATCTAAAAATAGACACTCTAAGAAGTGTCTAGTTTCTTATAGGGTTCACTGATGAATGTTGACAAGTTCTTCATTTAGATGAATTTTGAAGATCATTCAACTTCTTTAGAAGAGCCTTCAGGTTTGGAATTAGTATCAAAATTTCTTTCTGAAGTGTGTATGCTTTGAGACTGTTCTGAGCAAGTTCTGGAAGAGAGAGTACCCCACTACAACCCAGTTGAGGCATCTGTTTTACCTTCTTCCTCATGTGCCACAATCTGAATTTGTTCTTTAATCTCTGAATATTTCCAGTCCTGAATTCTGTGTTCTCCACTATTTATCTATTTCTTCCTACAATTATGTCAGACCTTCCTCATTAGCCCTGTTTCCTGTCTTCTCCTTTTTCAATAGACACATTAGTTAAATATCTCAGCTTTGGGGAGGAACTTTCATGGGTTCACATAATTGTAGCAATCTTTTCTTCAGGTAGTTGAGATGATATTGAAATTGTTCTTTTTCTTTAATATTGTTACTCAAAGTTGCTATTATTACTGGATCCATCATAGTTTGCAAATGCTCTCTGGTTTTCTTTGAAAGAGGTTGCCAGGTTTCTTTCTTGTTGGATGCTATTTTTTTTTTAAATTCTAATTAGTTATACATGACAGTAGAATGCATTTTGACACATCATACATAAGTGGAGTATAACTCCTCATTTGTCTGGTTGTACATGATGCAGAGTTACACAGGTTATGTAATCCTATATGCACATAGGGAAATAATGTCTGATTCATTCTACTATCATTCCTACTCCCATGCCCTCTCCCCTCCCTACACTCCTCTCTGACTAGTCCAAAATACCTCTATTCCCTGACCCCTGTCCCAACATACTTATTGTGATTAGTATCCACATATCAGAGAAAACATTTAGCCTTTGTTTCTTTGGAATTGGCTTTTTTTCACTTACCATAATATTCTCTAGTTCCATCTTGTTGAATGCTTTCTTTATCTGTCGTAGATTAATATGTTTTGTTTGTCCTCTTTTTTCTCTGACAACTTCAGTTCTTCATTATTGATTTTTTCTTTTTGAATTTCTTTTCAACAGTTGACACATTTTCTTGGAAGCATTTGCTTTACCAGGCATCTTGATCAGCATCCTGTAATTTTTTAGTTTTTGGTACTGGAGACTGAACCCAGGGGTGCCTGACCAATGGGCCACATTCCCAGCTCTTTTTACTTTTAGACAGGCTCCTACTAAGTTGCTAAGGGCCTCACCTAGTTTCTGAGGCTGGCCTTGAACTTGCCATACTTCTGCCTCAGCCTCCTGAATTCTGGGGATGACAGGCATGTGCCACTGTGCCCAGCCTCATCCTGTAACTTTTAGCAACAGTTATTACTATCTGCTTCTTAATATAATCTCTGACAGTGCTGTAGTCTAATTTCATTTTTGTTGAATTTCTAAAATGAATAGAGTAATAACTGTTGCTAAAAGTTACAGGATGAGGCTGGGCACAGTGGCACATGCCTGTTCATGGAGTTCCATGACTTTGTTCATGGAGTTCCTCCCAAATAAATGACTTTATCTGTGCAGTAGAGTGGCAGCAATCACCTAAGGTCCATAAAAGAAAAAGGGAAAAAAAATTAGCATCCATAAAGTTGCAAGTATTTTTACATGATTAATTTCCTCATTGCAATCTTCTGATACACTTAGTGAAAAATAGCCAATCAGATCTATTGTTTGCTATCATCAAAAAAAAAAAAAAAAAACAAGTGGCATGTGTTGAAGTCTAGAAAACAGTGGAGCCCTCTTTTCCTGCAGCAGCCATGGTTGAAGGGAAGGTCAAGGGGAGAAGTTGCAAGGACAGGGCCCCATGGGGAGGCCCTTGGTGGACAGGAGTTCCCTTAGCAGCTCATTGTACTTTATGGTAATGAGAAATGTTTTCATTAAAGCAGAAAATGAGTGGCATTACACAGAACTGTCACTTTTCTAAGCAAAGAAAGTGACTGAGGAAGTATTTAAGTCTGCTCTCTGGCCTGAATCCTTTGCCTTTATTCCCAGGAAGCAGGACCAGGGTCTGCCTCCAGATGTTTCTGAATGGGTTTAGTGTGGAGCTTGAAGTGCAGGTCCCTTGTTTAATGGAGAAAGCCAGAGGGCCTGCCTCTTTAGGGTTGGTTTGTGTGTGTGAGTGTGTGTGTGTGTGTGTGTGTGAGAGTGTGGGGGTGGGGGCGGGGAGTGTTGGGGAGAGATTGAATGAATGAGAGAAGGATGGAGAGAAAGAGAGGAAGCAAGAAAAAGCAAGATTGATTTCATAATTTTATGTAGGAAATGTTGAGTCTATCAAAAGATGAACGGATGTATGTAGATATTACCTGATTGAGTCTGAAACGAGGCAAAATCAAAGCAAGCTAATCAAAGTGAGTTCAAAAGAATAGGATTCTTCCCTGAGTCTGCCCATCATGATAATGACCTCCACCTCTTTCCTGAAGGGGCCTCAGCCTTTCCCTGTTCTCCCTTGGGCAGCCTTGGAAGGCTCTTCTGTCCTCACTCTTGAAATGCCCCCTCCCCCAGGAAGACTTCCCTGGCTAAAAATGGTGGTCCACATCTCTCTGAAGTCCCACAGAACTTGACTTGTACCCTAAACTTACTTCACTGTACTACATTTCATAGCAATTTATATTTATGTTGTCTCTCCTGTTGATTTGTAAGCTCCTCAAAGGCAAGATTTGTGAATGTGTTACATATATTTTACATGCATACCTCCTCATTATTTTTAGCACAGTACCTTGCATTTTATCGGCACACAATAATTGTGTATTTAATTAATAAAATAAATGCAACCAAAGCTAGATCTGCTGCACGGTAGGACCTGCAACCTGTTCTTAAAAGAGAGGATGAAAGAAATTAACAGCTCATGTTCTCAATTAATCAAATAAATGCCTCTCTGGATCAAGCATTTTACATTTGGTCAGGTTGGTTGAGTAGTTGAGAGTTTAATGGTTTAAGTGAACACTTTTCTTTTTCTGCTTTTTTTTTTTTTCTTCTTTTGGAATGATGAAACTTTTCTGGACAAAAAGGAAAAATATCTGGGTGGGAGAAATCGGGTGGGGCCAGTTAAGCCTGCATTCCGCTCCTGGGTTTAGTTGAAAATACCAAGCTGTTTTTAAGAACTCTGGATTAAACTGCTTCCCTCACACTGGATTCTGGGGTGTCTTCTTCAAAGAATTGAAAGCAGAAAGATTTGGGAGCTGAGACTTAATCTGAACAAAAGGTACTATTTTAAGTCAAAACATCTGCTGGCACAGGGGGTGGGGGTGGGGCATGAATTCAACTTGAATTCCAAGGGGCAATTGCTCTTCTGTACTTACCTCTCAGATTATCTTTAATAATTTTTCCCTGCTTGTATTAAATTTTTTTTTAAAGCAGAGACGTCATTTTGCCATAGCAACTTAAAATATACTTTGGAGGAAAAAAAGGATTAATAATCATTGGCTATATCTATGAAAAAAATGTTTCTTTTGATTTACTTTGATAATACCGCAGTTGGTGCTAGTGACACATTTAGAGTGTTAACACCCTGTAAATGCTCTGGACTTAAAAGAATAAACATATTGTAAAATAATCAAATAAAATACACTTTGGCTTCCTGGAATGTACTAGAAGTTATGCCTTCATCCTTTGAGTCTTTTATAAAATACATGGTATGATGTGCTTCGGGTAAACAATTCCTGTCCTTTCTGTTAAGCATCCAAGGGTTGGAGGAATTTAGAAACCTTTGTTGTGGTGGTGGTGGTGTGGTGGTATTTACTTCCTAGTTTGTGAGTTATAGTGTTGTCCATCCAGGTTTTGTGGGTTTGATGAAGCGGCTGCTCATCTGGGCATGACTGGAGAGAGTCTATGAGGCAGTTAGTGGGCAGTTATGGGGGTAGAATCTGTAGCAAACACCCAATAGTTGGAGTTTCTCATGACCACCACACCTAGCACACCTCTAATTATCAGTTCTCCTCTTACTCCTACGAAGTTCTGCCAACTCTCAGAAATTATGATGAAGTTTCTCCTTCTGGCCAGGTGGCCCCTAGCAAAATTCCAAAGCAATTCACTTGTGTTCTTAATTTGCCCATTTGCTGCAGTGTTTCCATTCCCAGGTTACTCCTGTCAAAACCTCCTTGATGACAGTGTGGCTCAGCCTCCCCTTATTATAGACTTTTTTGGGGAGCAGGGCATGATCTTCCATCACTGTGCTCCAATCTGAGGCCCCTTCCCATCATGAATCAAAGATTCATGTGACATTAGGTTCAAGTGACATCAGGTTCACTTGGTTTACAACGCACACTCATCAGGCTAGGCGGCAAGCCTGATGGTGTGGCGGGCACACTGGATTCGATTCCACAGGTCTGAATCAATGTTTTCTCACTTACCTTATGTAAGTTTTTGTTTGTTTGTTTGTTTTTGTAACTTCCGTAAGCCTCAGGTCCTCCTGGAAGCAATAATAGCATCTACTTTTAAGGGATTGCTCCTAAGATTAAAAAGAGATACACAGATGGTAGATTCTCAATGACAGCTATTATTAGTATAAAGATTTGAGGCTACAAACATTTCCATCTCCTATCTGCCTTCCAATATTTTGGGGGTGAAAATCACGAGGCACTTCCTGTGTCCTCTCATTCATCTTCACATCTTGTTGACTGTCCATAGGAAGCACTTTCAGATGTATCAAGCTATCTCCCTCTCCTTCTTTATTTAACTCCTAAATCTTCCATTTTCTTCTGTAGTCTTTACCATTATTCAAGAAAATTATACAAACAGAGTCTTTCGATTCCTTGTCCAAGGTCTCATCATTTCAGATAATGTCACTTATGCAACATTTTAAGATGTGCCGGTAGATGTCTAGGAGGACATCTTCAAATGGACAACATGTTGGGAAGAGCAGACCTGGGATCTTAATGGAATAGCTTTCAAGAGCCTGGTGATCCATCTTGGGTACATGGTTTAGACAGTACACTTCTTTCATATAGGTTAAGTAGGGAGTGTTGAAGCCATTCTCATCAAGCCAGAGAAAATGTTAGTCAAAATCATCAGCTAAACTGGGCGCAGTGACACACACCTGTAATCCCAGTGGCTTGGGAGGCTGAGGCAGGAGGATTGCAAGTTCAAAGCCAGTCTCAGTAAAAGTAGGGGCTAAGCAACTCAGTGAGACCCTGTCTCTGATTAAAATACAAAATAGGGCTGAGGATGTGGCTCAGTGGTTGAGTGCCCCTGAGTTCAATTATCAGCTAAATAATTTCCAAGTTAATTATTTTGCATTTTTGTATTTACATTCGTCCACCCCCAGTTCAAGACTCTCAAAAGAATAGGAGATGACTTCAATATGTTAAGGTTTAGCTGCTCCCCTCGGCTACCCCAGCCATCCAAATTATAAAAGTAGAATTATATATTGTAGAGTGATACCTTCATAAATCTGTTTCTAAGAGCCAGAGAAGAAACATCACAAGTGGGGAATTTCATATGTGTCCACGCATGTACAGAGTTCAGGCTCAAGAAGATAAATGTGTCAAGAATGCGTAACTGCTGCCGAGTAATTATGCAACTTACATTTCTGCCAGTAAATTTTTAGCCTGATTTATGTCAGATTGGACTATAAATCCACTCTTTGCACCAATTATCAAAAATATACTTTACAATCTTGAATATATTATTCTCGGGGAGAAAAATAAACAGTGGAATGTGGGGTTGGGTCCATGCTGCCAACTCTGGAGGATTGGGCTGGGATGGAGTGTGTCTTAAGAAGGCAAGACTCAGTTCTGCAAAGAGAATTAGAAACTAAGGATCCAGAATCTGTGATGACTTTACAACCCTGGGTCTGAGCTCTCAGGTAAGAAAATAAGGAGAGAAGGCATCTTACATTCTGTGGGGAAAATGGGTGTATCATCTTGTTGACTAAAGGAACGGGAGAAGATTGTTCTGAGAGAATGGACACCTTGCAGTCTCCATGCTGTGTGCTCCTCATCTGTGCCAGGTGCCACCAACCACGCACTCTCAATTTTCAGGGCCTGGCAAGCACATCTCAGTCCCGGAAAATCCCTTGAGAACTTTTGAAAAATACTGATGTTTAGCTCCAACCAAGAGGCATTAGTTTAATTGGACTGGGATGTGGCCGGGGTGTTGCTAGCTTTTCTAAAGCAGGTGAGAGAGAAGCTGTGGCTCCAACCAGCTGCCCTGAGAGTGGCTCTTGCCTTGCATGGACCATGACAAAATCCATCTGCAGGGATGCAAACAGGGCCACCCCAGGGGCTCTTCCCCACTGTTGCTGCCCTATCTTCTTCAAGGTCTTTATTCTGCAACCTTGTAGCATTAGCTCCTGCCTGTGGATCATCTTGTTGGTATTGCCTTAAATTTCAGCTTTTGATTCACACCTAACACTTCATGCTGCTGGTCCCACCCTGGCCTGCTCTGGGATCAGAAACTGGTGTTTTCCTTCTGAGTGCTTGTATTTTCTGTTGCAAGCCTAGTTCTTCTGACATCCCAGCTGCCTTTGCAAGTTCTTCTAGCTACACTGACTTGAGGCAGTCTTCCCAGTTGGGTTCTGAATTCCAGTCCCTCCCCTGGGCCAGGATCCTGGAGAGCTCTCTGCAGGCAGCCCCTGAACATATTTACTCAGCATGTGACTTCTATGGGTTGGGACAAGGTCTTGGCTTATCTGTCTAGATTCCATCTCTTTGTTATGGGAGACAGCAGGCGTGCAATTCTGGGTGAGATCAACCTGGGCTGAGTCCTGGGTTGGGAGATTGTAACAGAGGAGAGAGAAAAAGCCTCAGTGGCTAGATGACTAGGAGGCAGGTCCCTGAGCTATGGAGAGGAGGGACGTGAGCACCATGATTTCCTTTCCAAGGTGTGTTTTATAGGAGTTAGTATGGGCCACTGTAATGATGCAATGGCTGTTGGCATTTTAAAAATTGGGCATCAAGTCATCTTTACGACTGTGTAATAGCATCCTTGGCTCAAGGTATTGTAATGCCAGATTCGTGGAACCCCTAGACCTCCAGGAGTCGAATCCAATGCAATCACACAAGAGTCTTTATTGCAAGCTGGAGCCTGGACTCACAACCGTTTCCGACGCAGCGGTCCCGAGGAGTGAGTCCTGGCCTTAGTTCAGTGAGGATTTACAGGTTTTGGGGGGATACTCTATGCGTCACAACATCACACAACAAATCATTTCATACCGTGGGAAAATCAAACAACAACTCTTAACATTGATTAGCACATTCACTGGCGGGAACAAGTTGGGTAAGGGTGATTGGTGAGTTCAAGAGGTGGATATATTTGAACTGATTGGTTTAAGCTGAGAGGGGGGTGTATGCGCTAAACTACATGGTTTCCTAACATGTTATCAATCACCGAAACTACTGGGAGGGTCACCTATCATTTCAGATATGTTCCCTGTCTCACTCTGATTGGTTGTTGCGATGGTCCGAAATCAGGTCTCAAGCCTTCTTTGGTCTTGCATTGCTGAGTCAAAGCTATCTGGTCACTGCAGTTAGGGGTATCTGGCTCTGCAGACCTTTCCTGTTATTTACCCTCAGCAGGGTGGCTATGTGCCTAGGAACACTGGGTCATCCCCCACCCTTTTTCGATAGGCCCTGCTCTGAGGAAGAGGCTGGTTTTTCAAAAATGGAGTCACATCAGTTTCCCAGTACAAACACAGAACAAAAATGTAAGTTGAAAAGAAGATTTTGACAAAATCCGTACATGTATTCTCATTTTCAATCATTTAAATAGTATAAGCAGACTAAAACTATTGGCCCCTGCACCTAATCCCTTTGGGTTGAAAAGCTTCCTTTGCTAACGGATATGTAGTACTTCTCTTCCACATACAAAATATGATATATATGATATTGCTTGTGTGTTTTATAGTACTGGTATATTATCATACATATCATGATTAAACTTTGCTCATGCAACAGGATGTAATAGAGATCTTTAATTTCATCATGTATAGACCTCATTCTACTCAACTACTAAAGTCTATGGATGGTCAAACTGTTTCCAATTTATGTGAACACTCACAATTCTGCAATGAATGGCTTGAATGTGTGTGTGAGAGTTTTCTTTCTCTTTTTTTGAGATAGTGTCTTGCTATGTTGACCAGGCTGGCTTCAACATCTTTCTTTCAAGATCAGGAGATGTCAAATTGTTATATCATGGGAATATGCATTTCCAGCTTGAATAGGTATTGTCAAATTTAGTCCTCACCCAGAAACGCAAGAGAATATCCGTGTGTCCTTGATCGGTCTCTTGTCTTTTAGTTTGCTTATTTTTCATAGTGGAGAAGTCATGGATTTCTTGTAGTCTTAGATCTCACTCTTCCCTTTGTCTTCTTTGCCTTCCCAGTCTTGTTTAAAAGGTCTTTCCTACCCAAAGTAATAAAACCTTTTTCTCTACTGCTTCTGATTGTTTTCATAGTTTTACATATCTTAATCTCTCTGAAAAATATTGGTGAATGGTGTGAAGATCTAAACATTATTTTTCTCCAAGAGGAAAACCAGGCATCCTAACAATGTTAGGTCCATTTGGGGGCTCTGCATTCTGTTCTTATGACTAAAATAATATTTGGAGCAATTATTCATTTAGTCACACTAGTCAGGGGTGATCATTATCTGTCAGGGAGAGATTGAAATAACAATTTACTCTATATGGGCTTCATAGTATACAACTTCATGTTATAATAAACGATGTATTGAAAATTATATTGAGTTTTTGGTTTTGAAAGGGGCTCAGTTGATCTCAAAAATGCTATAGGGAGTGGGTTGGGGCTTGATCCAGTAATGCTTAACCACTAAGCCACATCCCCAGCCCTTTTTTAAATATTTTATTTTGAGACAGGACCTCACTAAGTTGCTGAGGCTGGCCTTGAATTTGAGATTCTCCTGCCTCAGCCTCCTGAGTTGCTGGGATTACAGGAATGCGTCACCATACCTGATTTTTAATAATCCTGTTGTGATCATTTTAAAGCTCCTACTGTGAAGGTTTCTTTCTAGATACTGTTATAAATGTGTAGTTAATAGTTAGACCTGGTGGGTCTTGCATTATATATATATATATACATATATAATAATAATATGTATATATGTCTAATATTATTATTATTATTTTTGCTGCTGAGTCATATCCCCTAGTCCTTTAATTTTATCTTGAGACAGGGTCTCACTACATTGCCAAGGCTGGCCTCAAAATTGTAATCTTCTTGCTTCAGCCTCTTTGGTAGCTGGAATGACAGGCCTGTGTCACCACTCCAAGTTGAGCTTACATGATTTTGAGGGGTATGGGGGACTGAACTCAAGCGTGCTTAACCACTGAGCCACATCCTCAGCCCACCCTGGTATTTTACTTACAGACAAGGTCTCACTGAGTGGTGTAAGGCCTTGCTAAGGTGCTGAGGCTGGCTTTGAACTTGTGGTCCTCCTGGGCCACTGGGATTACAGGTGTGCACCACCACACCCAGCTTCTTACATGATTCTTAAACAGAAGATCTTTATTCAAAGTAAGCAGCCAATTTACTTTTATTTCTTCCTGAATATTACACTTAACTTTAAAATTCTTCTTTGCTTGATTTAAACACCTATGTAGTAAGTTAATAAAATTAATGAACATACCTTTTTTTTTGTCCATAACGCTATTCTCAGTTTATTATTTTTTATTTGTTTTAATTAGTTACAAATGACAGCAGAAGGCACTTTGATACATCACATGTCATGGAGTATGATTTCTCATTCTTCTGGTTACACATGATGTCGAATCCCACCGGTTATGTGAACATACCTTTTAACTTTAAACAAGCTGTTCATTTGGAGCAAGAGTTGAAAGATAATATTAGCTTGTGTTATTTAACATGTGAGCACCCTGGGCCAACAGATGACACCATGTGGCAAAGAGGAGTGGGGAACAGAAATTCCCTGTATATTTGAATGAAGGTGCATCTAGACTTAACCTTAAGGGTACTGTTTTGCTTTCTGGTTCTAAGCACTTTACTGAGTTGCTTTATTCAGAGTGTCTGTTTTGCTCTTAGTGTTTTGAGACATGTGGTATTAGAAACTTGGCATGAATCTGGCTTCCTTAGCTAGAAAACTTTGAGTGAATTTGATTCTTTTCTCTAGGCTCTATTTAAACCTAAGACTTAGGTTTCATTTATGGTTTATTTATTGTTTAGTTATTGGTTATAAAAACAAAACAGAAGCATATTATTTCCATATTTGTTTCCCAGTTGAACAAAAATTGCCCTTATTTTACTTTCCCTTCTCTCTAGAAAGCACTGTCTTCCTGGAATAGAATGTGCATGATACCTTCTAGAGTTGTGCAGTGCACAGTACTGGCCTCTTTCCACTTTCTACTTTTATGTTGCTCTGTGGTAGCCTTCGGATGCCTCCACCCTGCAACTCTCTGTTCCTTGAAGAGTTCATCTCACACTCTGCAAAGATAAGTCAGTCTCCTAGCAGTTTCCAGGCCTGAGTTGTCTTACAAGGGCTCAAATATTCTCCTTCGTGACTATTTGTAAAACCCATAGTGTAGCAAAGAGATTTTTAAAGATATATATTTATTCTTTTTTAGTTGTTGTACATGGCCATAGAGTGTATTTTGACATATCCTGCATACAGGGAGTATAACTTTCCATTCTTGGGGTTGTATAAGATGTGGAGTTACACTGATGGTGTATTCATAAATGAACTTAGGAATGCTATGTCCAGTTCATTTTACTGTCTTTCTGATTCTCATGTCCCCTTCCTTTCTCCCTCCCCCTCTCTAATCTGGTGAACCTCCACTCCACCCGACCCTATTATGAAAACAGAGTCTCAGAATGGCTCTAGGATGAGAGCTTTCTCAAGGCACGGAGGGACAGTGCTGTTGAACTTGCATGAGCGTCTATTCAATGCAATGCTAGGTTCACATCTAGAGTCAAACTTGGGACACAGCTGAGCACTGAGATTCTGTGCAGTCCACATTTACCCACCAAAAACCTTCCACAAGTGCATTCCACGTGCTGATATTCTTGAAAGGTGCTGGTTTATGCAAAGGAGGATTATATGCAACTCTGCTCCTCTTCCCTGAAGTGTGTGTGAGACGTTGCAAAGTCAAAGCTCTAAGACTCCCAGATTCTTAGAACTAAAAGCACTTTTGAGATCTAATCCATCTGCCTCACTTTAGAACTGGGATGAATGGATGACTATTTATAAACTTGAGGATATAAATACATAAACACAGATATATGTGCCTACTCATTAGGTACTTATATACACAACCAGATTCATTTTACTAATAGCAAATCCATGAAAATTGATTAGTTCATTTAAACCTTAAATGAACTAATCATCTGCCCCAAAGACACTTATAAGCGCACCAAAGTGACCTCTTCTTTTAAATACCCTCAGCTCCCATTGTATTTCAGTGTGTGTCTGTGTGTGTGTGTGTGTGTGTGTGTGTGTGTTCACAAGAATGTGGGGCTGGAGAGCTTACTGATTACCACCCATTAGGCTGATGGGAAGAGCTCAAATGTGGAACAGTTTCCAGCTACGTGTGGAATTCTGGCTGGCCGCTCTTTTACTCCAAAGTCTGTTTTATTTTGTGAACAGTTTCTTATCACATTTATTTATTGTTCCTCCAAGGGAGGCAGGAAGGCAAGAGCCTTTATTGCAATTCTCATGTTAACGTGTGAGAAAACTGAGTTTGCACAGAGCTTGCTTGACATGCTCTTCCTGGGAACAGTCACAAAGAAAACCAGGAGACCCAGTGGGCTCCCTGTCACCGAGCTCTGTGTGCTCCCTAGCCCTTCTTTGCCAGCCCTAGGGCCCTTCACACCAATGGAAATGGTGTTGCATGGAAATTCCCCAAATCAAGAGTTGTTTAGAAACCCCCAAGAGGTACAGAGTAAGCATTATTCCTGTGTGGATATTCCTGAATGTAAAAATCCTGTGGCTCTTTCTAGCTAGTGCATTGAGACCAACCCTCCATCTATGCTTCAGACCTAAAGATTAAAAGATAGTCAATAAATTAAGTCTATCAGTGATGGCTTTGAGCAAATATACTATTGAGAGGCCAATAACTCCTCAAGTGTTCACTGAGGCTCTGTATTAGGCATGGCACAGATGATGATAAAAAGACAGAACTGCCCTTGTCTCCAAGAATCCAAAGTGCAAGGTAGATGGTGTTCAGTAAAGAACAATTAAATTGGGGAGAATAGGTGCACTGTATTTTGGAAGCTCACTGTGTTGGGGGATTAAACTTAGAAAGGCTGTCAGAAAGACCTCCTAGATGAAGGACTCAGGGGACTAGCTGGACACAGAGGTGGAGGAACAGTGTTCAAGGCAGAGAGAACAGTGTGAGGGAAAACTCGAAGACAAGAGGGAGTGAGATATACCTAAGAAAATGAAAAGTTCCTGTCTGGCTGGAGCCCAAAGTGAAGGGTGGGTATGGGCTTCAGGGTATGGCAATGGGAGGGGCTGGGAATGACCAAGATGCTACCAGAAAGACAATGGAAGTCAGACCATGAAAGGCTGGCTTGTAAGTTCTATTTAGAGGACTAAGCTTTATCTGTGAATTGATCATTCATTCTTTCATTCATTCATATATTGTGCACCAAGAATTAGGGTTGGGGATAAAGCAACAAATAAAACAAAGAGCACGCCCTTGGGGAGCTTCCATTCTCCTGACAGGTAGAGGGAAGTCAACAGACAAGTAATCAAATTAAATACATAATAGTCAAGTTGCAGTGCAGTGAAGCAGTGCCCTGGGATGGTTCAGTGAAGCCTCAATGATATGGTGGCACTCGGAAGAGAGCTATAGCAGTACAGGACGCAGTCAGGCAGATGTCTACAGGGCAAGGGCACTCCAGCCAGAGGGAATGGCATGTGCAAAGGCCCTGAGCAACAGTGTGCAGGAATCACTGATGGTCATACTGACTAGAGCTTAGGAAGAAAGGACTGGAATGACAGGGGATGAATTCTGAGAGGCAAAGGGGCAAGATCACAGAGAGCCTTGAAGGATTTTATCCCAAGTGTGATGGAAAATCAAAGGGGAGGTAGCAGGATCATGTTTGTATAGGTCTAACTGCTGAAGGGGAATGGATTGAGGGTGAAGGTAGAGTTGGAGGATGGGGAGGCAGAACAGGCAGGGAAAACAGTTTATTGGAAAAAAATCAGACAAGCAGTGAAAACAACCTAAGCAAGGTAAAACAACGGGATATTCTACCAGTCAGAGGCACTCCTGAAGTGTGTTAAGCGTCCCTATTCCTTGGTTCCAAAATACTTTCATCATGACTGAGTTTTTCCCCAGATAGCTTATCTTTTGAGTTCAAAGAACTGAAGATCTTATTAAGGCAAATTCTGCTTTCATTTTTTGGATTCTAAAAGCATTGCATTTAGAGGAAAAAAATAAAAAACCAGAATGACATATTGCTCAATACCATTTACACAAATTAAGAAGCATGCATGTGAAACGATGCTTAAAACAGTGGAAGAAAATATACAACACAAAAAATGCACAATAAACAGAATAGGATCATTGCCTCCTGTGGATCAAGATAAGAGCATACTATGAAGCAAAACAAACAAAAAACGAGGTTGCAGAATGCAATTTTTTTTTTTTTAAGAGCAAAATATCGAATACCATTGAGCATTGGATAGGCAGTCTAGTTTAACACAGGCCTCTGAGAAAATGGGTCTTGGGAGAGTTTTAGGCTTTGACAGTGAGCGGTAGACAGAGGAATGCTAGGCAAATCATGCCGACAAGGTGGGTGTCATGGGGTTGGTCTTTAGGGCCTATGAAGTAAGAGAAACAGCCTTGAAAACAAGTTTCACCTTCTTCACCTTCTGTTTTAAACTAGCTCTGGACAAAGCTTTATTTTGGCTTCTCTCCACCCCACACTCCCTGCCCAAGCACAGTTTTCCAAAAGATAACCTATTCTGATATTTAAGAAAAACTTTTGGGTTTTTCATCGGTGCACTCAGTGGAATTTCACCAATTTCTTTGGAATGACAACTATCAGAAAAAGCTCCGTGGCGGTTGAAGCCAGTGTTCCATAGTCTACCAAGGTTCAAGGTCTCATGGAAAGAAAAATTTGCAGCCCACTCATTCAAAGTTGGAAAATGAAATAAAACTGGCAAAGAGTGACTTGGATTTTAATCTTCAGCTTTGTGCTGATAACGATGATCACTCAGAGCAAAGTCCCTCTCAGTTCATGTTTATTAATCTATTTAATCTTCGCATCAACTCTGTGAGACAGCTGTTTTACAAATGAGGAAACTAAAGCTCAGGCAGATTAGTGACTCATTCAAGTTGCTTCACTTGTATTCTGTACTTTCTGTGTGCTGGACCTCTCCGTGTTCGGAGGTCAGGTTGTATTTGCTTCCCATTATAACATTTGTCAGTTAACTTCATGGGGACATACAAAAGAAAAATGATGACAATATAGATTGCATAATGCACTATAAAAGGTGATAAATAAATAAAATATATATATATATATTTGCCATTACTTCTATTTTTAAAATTATTTAAAAATATTTACAGTCTATGTACTGTCTTAAGGGGTGGTATTTAGCATGCAGCTGGGAATATTCAAATTGGATCTCGACCGTCAGGCACGTTCCCAAGAGAAGAAATATGTAGAGCGGCTTTATCTATGAGATACAGCCTTGGCTCCAAACCCAGGAAAACCCCCAAGTGAGCTTGGTTGGACTGCAGTTGAATATACAATTTAATCTTGGATCTTCTCCCTCCATTGAAGAAAGGAGGCTGGTCCAAAGTCCATTCCAGCAAAATGAAGAGGAAGTTCAAGAGCATGGGAGGCAAATGCAAGGATGGCCAGATGCTCTCCTGCATGCGTGTAGCCCAGCTCTCTCCCTGCTCCAGGCTGGTGAAGGTACAGCACCTGACCCTAAAGACACACACATAAGGCTTTAGATCCTACAGCCTGGAATGCAGATTGGTCTCCTGGAACTTGACCAATGTCTAGCATCCATTTTCTTCAGGGAAGGCAAAGAATGTTACAGAGCTGGATTGGGAGAGTTGGTGAAAGCTTTCCTAGATAATAATGCTCAAAGTAAGAAGAATCTCAAAATTGGGGAAAAATATGAAAAAGTCACAAATCTCTAAAATAATGTTACTCATTATTGCCAGGTTCTGGAATACAGAAACCAATACTTATCTATATCTATATTCATATCAATGTCAAAATCTCTATCTATACCAACTATACCTTTATCTCCATAGATACATCTCTTCCATTAACTATCTTTCTAGAGAGAGTGAGTGTGTCACATAAGTAATTAACTTATGGAGAATTTCTGGGAAATTTTTACTTTCAACAGAGTGTCCTAGAGATATTCTAAGGATATAGATTCATCTAGAACACCAGTAGGTATTCATTTAGAAGAAATGTGAAATGGGAGATCTGTAACTTGAAAGAAACCATTATAAATGCCAAGCAAAGAGAAAGCTGATGTTCTAGAGCATTATGAAGAAGAATAGTCTGACATTTCTTCAGTGCTAATTCCGGGAGAGTAAGTTCTCCTAGCACTGAGGTCTAGATCCTCAGATAGAAGTACCTCTCAGGTCAGGGATGTTCTCAGACCCCACAAAATGCTGGGAATCTTCCTTCTACATCAGCCGGTGTCTTGGGCTCTGGGTGGAAGCTTTCCCTAACACCTGCTTCTCTTGTTCCTAAAGGGAGCCACCATGGACCGGAAGCTTGATTCAAACGGCCACCTCCATTTTCCTTCTCACAACGTATTTCCTGCTTTGTTAATCAGCACTCTAGTTGCTACATCCAACTCTACCCATACCAGAGTGTTTGGTATTATTATTATGGCTGCACTTCCCTACCTTCCAGAAGAATCATGTGAACAAAGTGTCCCCAGAAGTCCTTACATGGACAGTTCTGTTTGAGGTATGCCTGGTATTCATGGGCATGTGGGAGGACTGTTCCCCTCCTCCAGCCACCTGCGTCTCTTAATTAGGGTAGCAACAATGAAACCCCAGGGTTCCTGGCCTACACCCAAATCCTCACTCACCATTCTCCAAGCACTGACTTGAATTCTCTGTTTTGGTACTGAGTTTGTGAACAGTCGAACATACATAGTTTTTATCAAGATACCTTAATATTTTGTTTGCATTCTTAAATTCTAGTTTAAAATGTTCGCATTTTAAAATTCCAGTTTAAAGAGAGAAATAAAAATAGGTGCGATATATCGCCCTTGATTATATGATGTGGTCTCTATTTTAAAAGTTCTACATGTATCTTGTTTACCACTTTATAACACACAACGGGCATTCAAGAAATATCTGTTAATCATTAATTAATCGACTAATTAGCCATCGCTCAATCAACTATTAATTAACTAGTCATTATTTAATTATTCTGCACAGGGGAATAAGGTGTACCTAAACACAACCAAATTAAATAATTCAAGTCAGCAAATGATAAAGAACCTGAGTGGGTTTGTCTGGGATCTGGGATTTCAGGATGCTGTTAGGTGGGTCTGGAGTAAGTGGTGCCAGTCGGAAAGGCCTCAGGCAGGAGTGAGGTGGGAAGTGACAAGACCCAAGTCACAGAGGCAGGAGGTGCACTCCATACTGGGGGAAGTGTGGGAGCTGAGCACGTCAGAGCAGGAGGGAGAGAGGGTTTGTCCTGGGAATCCCAATAGGGGCAAGCAGAGAAGTGGTGATAGATCACCCTTGACTTTATCTTACTGGTAGAAAGATGAAGGTTTTGGGGCAAGGACATTTAACCATGAAGAGAACAGAAAGTCAGGGTCAAAAATGCATGTTATTATTATATCACAAGATATTACATATGAAAACATACTTACATATATGTATTTCATATAAACATGAGAATATATATATACATATATATAAACATAAGATATATGAGGATACTTTTTTAAGATCCCACTAAGTTGGAAGTGACCTTTTCCTCCTCAATGACCCTGTGTGACCCTCACTGGGCATAATTTTTAGAAGAGCACCTCCACATTTTACTGCACGTATGTAAAAGGCAAACCCCTTTTATGGGAAAGAGCAGGTAGACTGTCTTGTACAATATCCTTGTGTTCCCAGGACTGAGAAGCGTTTCACACAAGAGAAGATACTTCACGAATGTTTGTTGCATGAATAAATAAATGAACATTATAGCTCACAAAGCAACTCACATACATTTTATCCCATTTAATCCTACATCTGCCTTGTGAAAGAGGTCCATATTATTGGTCTCTAAAAGAGAGTTTGAGGCTCAGTGCTGGGGGAGGCTCATTTTTCAAGAAAAGGAAGCACAATTGGAAAGCTCAAAGAGGCCAGAGAGGCAGGACACGTGACTGGACGTGGGTGTCAGGAGCCACCAAAGACAAGGAGGGTTCAAGAGTGTGGGGTAGGACTGCAGAAAGAGCATCAACCCAGGGGCCTCCGGGAGAACCAATGAGGAGGGAGGGGGCCGAAGACAAAATAGTCAGGAACCAAGAAATGAGGTCCCGGAAGAAGGGGAGGAGGGTCTGCAGCATTAAATAGTCATTTGAGGAAATTTGACTCTAAAAAGAGTGAAGCTAAAAGAAACAAGAGTCAGTCAAAGGTATCCCCCCACCCTCCTCGTAAGCCTTGGGCATGGTTGGAGACCTGTCCATGGGACAGACTCCTGGGGAGAGGGAGCCTGGGGGGAGAGGAACCTGAATGCACAGGAGGTCCTGAAGGTGTGTCAGCTCCCTCTCCTGCTCTCTCTCCCTCTCTCTCTCTCTCTCACTCAAGATCAGTCCCCAGCACAGCTTGATTAGTGGTTAGACACAGTGTGCTTGGTCCAAACAGCCATCTTTCTCCACTTATTACCAGACTCTTTGAAAATCTGTTTTCTCTCCTTGTTTTTCTTCTTCTTCTTCTTCTTCTTTTTTTTTTTTTTTTTGGATCTTAAAAATAGTCTGCCCCCCAAGAGAAATAAATGCCTTCTTGCCTCTCCAATGACAGCATGCAAGGCCAAAGCTACAGAACCTCACCCAAAATAGATCAAATATTTGAAATGTTTTCTTATTTGCACCCCTTGCAACTATGAATGCAATGCAAAGCCAATTATAAGATTGGCTTCCCCCTCCCCTCCACTGAAATGAGTGAAGGATGTGTTTTCTGGTTGGGAGGCCAGACCAGGCCCTACCACATGGTCTTGGTTGGATTTCAGACACAGCCTGCGTTCAGCATGGACAGGAAGACGGAACGTGCACAGCTGGGTAAACATGTGTGTGCAGAGCGAGGGGCTCTCTCAGGACTCGCCATCCTGAATTCCATCTTGTGCACATGTCAGAGCTGCCCCAGCAGAAGAGCAGTTCTTTATAGAAGACTTCAGTTTTCTGTCAGATCGTACAAGGCCCAGAGCCTAACACTAAGCCTTGAAGGTAACAGAAGTTCAGATGGTGAGTGAATGAATGAATGAACAAATGAGCAAGCAGAAAAATCCAGTCACAGCTCTGAGTGATTCAGAAACCCCTTGGAGAGCAATTTCTCACAGGTGGAACTTTTTTTTTTTTTTCCATTCTTTGAGAATTGGGTAAATCCAATACCACTGAATATGGGTAAACTGGGAAGGGTGGAGACCATAGAGACATCTAGCTATCCTCTCACTAAATAAATAAGGAGACAGTGGCCAGTTCTGTTCTGCAGAGGTGGGAAAAGATACCATTTATTCCAGGTGCCCCTTCTTATATGCAGGGTCTTCTCTGATCACACCCGCTTCCCATTTTGTCAGGCCCTCACCCTAATCCCAGTCAATCAATATCCTTCCACCAGTGCCCTGAGAGGTCGGTGTGGGCTCTCAGTTCATCTGCACCCTACTCATAAAGCAATTGGTATCAAGGTGCTAAGCCAGGCGATGGCTTAGAGTGTTAACCCTTTAAAGAGTAGCTGCTGATGTTTGTGGTGTCCACTCCTTAATTCAAATGTATGGCCACGTTGGGGACCTCAGTCAGGGCAGGTCCACTCCTGCAGCCAGATGCTCTGCGCAAACTGCATTTGAAAACAAGGAAAGTCAGTGGCCTTTCCTAATGCCACGTAGATGACCAGGTATGATTGCCTCAAGGAGAGGATGTCTTGCCTCTACACTAGTTTTTTTTTTTTTTTTAATTAAAAAACCAAGAAGTTTAAAGATAACCAACACCCATGTATGTGCTTTACAGAATTAACAAATGTCATAATTGCTCTATCTTCATGTCATATGGCAGATACATTTTAAATTCTTTAATTTCATGACTAGTACCATTTCCCTCTCTTCCTCCTTATCTAGGCACCCACTATCTTGAATTTGGTGTGGTGCTAGTGTGCTCTTACATGTATCCACAAATAATTCATCACACAGAATTATTCCAATTGTAACTTTTTTTTTTTTTTTTTTTTGGTTTGGTTTGGTTTGGTTTTCACTGGACATACTTTGAGATACAGGTGTACGTAGTCATGCATTTGAGCTCCATCCTCTACCAGTTTGTATAGCACCTCCCTGCTGACAGACAGCTGAGGGGATTTTTGACATCATTTTCACTATTATAGACAATGTTCTTTTTTTTTTTTTTTTTTTTGTACTTGGGATTGAACTCAGGGGCACTCAACCACTGAACCACATCCCCAATCCTATTTTGTATTTTACTTAGAAACAGGTTCTCACTGAGTTGCTTAGTACCTTTCTTTTGCTGAGGGTGGCTTTGAACCTGTGATCCTCCTGTCTCAGCCTCCCGAGTCACTGGGATTACAGGTGTGCGCCACCATACCCAGCACAGACAATGTTCTGCGGTGCCTCCTTTTACACGCCTTCTTTAGGCTATGCAAATTTCTGAAGAGGATATGCGTAGAGATAGAAACCCGGAGTGAGAAAGTCCATGCTGAGCATTATAAATTATGACAGAGCACTCTGCAAAGTGAATACACCAATATTCTCTCTTATCTGAAATGTGTAGAAATTTATTTCTGTGCATCATGAAAATATTTAGTTTTACATGATCCAACTCTTTCTTTCTTTAGCGTTCTGGTGGATATGAACTTGTGCCACTGTTCTATCTTTCATTTTCCTGTTCAGGCTGAGCATTATTTCAAGACTTTTGGCTTTTACAAAGTGTGGTGCTGGGTATTGAACCCAGGATGCTTAATCACTGAGTCACATTCCCCAGCCCTTATTTTGAGACAGGGTCTTGCTAAATTGCTTAGGGCCTCACTAAATTGCTGAGGCTGGCTTTAAACTCAAGATCTTCCTGCCTTAGCCTCCTGATCCACTGGGATTACAGGCATGTGCCATCACATCTGTTTGCATTATTTTATCCTATGCCCATGTTTTAATTGATCTCTCTCTCTCTCTCTCTCTCTCTCTCTCTCTCTCTCTCTCTCTCTCTCAATTAATTTGTAGGCATTCTATGATAGTCCAAATTTGAATCCTTTATTTTATACACTGAAAACTTTCTCTTGGCCGGTCCTTTCACTTTATATATTGTGGCTTTTGTTGAATAAAATTTTTTACATCTGGATGTAAATAATTCTTCCTACTTAATTCTTACTTAATACTTACATGTATTAGTTTTTTTTTTTTTTTCTTTGTAAAAAGTGCTACCAAATCTAGGTGGCCTCTGGCCAGCCATGTTTATTCCTTGCTCCCTTCACACAAGGCCTGGGTACACGGCAACTCTGCTGGTCTTGGCGGGGCTCTCTGGCCCAGCCCAACTCCATCTGTCTTGCTTTTCTTTCTGGAAACCAAGCCGAAGAGCAGCCACTATCTGGGGTGTGCTAGTTCCTGTGCTGCTGTCACAAATTAACACAAACTGGGTGGCTTAAAACAACAGACATTTATTCTCTGCAGTTCTGGAGGCCCAGAGGCCAACGTCCAAGTGTGGACAGGGCTGTTGGCTTTCTCTGGAGGCTGCCAGGGAGAATCTGTCCCCTGCTTCTCTCGTAGCTTCTGGTGGTCCCTGGCCATGCTGAGCTAGTACACGAATGACTCCAGTCTCCCCCTCTACCTTCACGTCCCTTTCTCCTCTGCCTTAGGTGTCTCAAAACACCCTCTTTTCCTTATAACAGCCCTTGTCATTAGATGAGAGCCCAGTTCCTGAACAGAGCCTGATCTTGTCCTGATCATTCATTTAATGACATCTGCAGAGACTCTATTTCCAAATAAGTCCACACTCGCAGGTTCTGGGTGAACATGTCATTTGCGGGGAGCAGCGCTAGCCCACCAAGTGGGACATGTCATCATGGTTAGGCGCAGAAGCACAAGGCGGAAGCTCCGTGGGGCCTCCCCTTTGGACGGGCACCATCCCTTCTAGCCCCCATGGCACCCGACAGAGCAAATCGGATGGTCCAGGTCACCGACTGAAAGCACTGCAAAGACACCTGGCAAAGAATGTGAGTGTTTAATCCTGTTAAAAAAGGAATAAATAGTAGATTCCAATAATCCAATATGTCACAAGCCACCGTGGTTTTAAAAGTCGAATCATGTTATATGGCTTTTTGCCAAAAAGCCAGCATCCTTCAAGCCACCCATTCCCAGAACGGATCCTCCTCCTAAGCCTGACTCTCAGTCTTCTTCCTCTTCTGGGGCGGTAGATGTTGGGGTGTCAGTTCTCACACCTCTGCTGCTCATGCTCTGCATTTCCCAGAAACTCCTTCCTGATGTGTAGACAGTGGACAGTGTGACGACTCTCCAGTAAGCACTAAGTCACGCCAGAGTAGTGTGTCACCCACTTGGGTGACTGCGAGTGGTCTTATATGCCTAAATATGTTGAAGATGACCTCTACGCCTCCCCGCAAATCTCTGCCACCCTCAGTGGTCCCCTGTCATGAGAGTAATCACCGTTCACTCAGTTGTTCAGGCCACAATAAAGACACTTCTGTCACCCCTCCTTTGTCACATCCCTCATCCAAACCATCGGTGAATCTTGACGCGTTCAAAATTCAGACTTTCTCAGCTGCCCCAACTTCTAATTCCCCAGCCCAAGCCCGGGGCCTCTTGCCCGTGAGGAGGCCATAGCTTTCTTCTGCTTCTCCTCTTGCAATTTTGCCGTCTGGTTTCTGCAGGGCAGCCAGAGGGATTTATTTTTTCTCCAGGCTCAAAATCTTCCAATGATTTTCCATCTTATAACAAAACCAGAAGTCCTGCCATGACACAGGGGCTCTGGGTGAACCAAGCCGGCCCTGGTCTGTGGCTCCTCCCCAGTACTCTGTTCTTTTCATATGCACCTGCTATTCTTGCCCTGGGAATGCTTTTCCTTCGTATATTCTCTGTTCATTCCTTCACCCTGCTCATATTTTTATTGAAAAACTCCTTTCAAAAAGTCTTCTCAGTTTCTTTCTATTCCTTACCTTTTCTTACTGTTTCCTTAGAGCACTCCCCACAGCCTGACCTTACGTGTTATTGGATTCATTCATATGTGTATCTGTCTTCCACCATCAGAATGGATTTAATTCATAGCACCCAGGACAGACCCTGCCTGTGGTAGAAACTCATCATTTTTTCAGCAAATGAATAAAAGAAGGAAGAAGGAATGAACTGCTTTGTTGTTCTTTTAGGTATTAACTTCTATATTCCTAAGGCATATGGAAGTTTATTAGGGGTTCGGTTGTAGATGCTTCCTGTTGATATCCTACTCAGCAAAATGAAGGGTTAGCCCTCTTATTCACTTAAACCCTGCAGATCTGATCTTGCCTGTTATCCTCGGACCCTGATCACATCATTCTTGTTTTGGTAAAAATCAGTTGATGATTGTGTTAATTTTTTTTTTTTACTACAGCATCCAATGATTCCTTTCCCTTTCTTGTACAAATGGTTTGTCTTTCTGTAATTATGATGACCTCAGTGCTACATTTACTTATTGTCTTTCATAAAAGACTCTATTGGTTCATTGATTGAATCGTCCTTTCCTGAAAACACCTTTCCTGGAGCCCTTTGCTCCAGTGCCCACTGGTTGCTTCCTCAACTAGTTACGTAGCCATCACCCCAGGATTTACTTTGTCCATGATTGCACAGTTACCTCTCACCAATATCCTGGGTTTGCATCCTGTTTCCTGATCCATATCTTCCTTCTAGGTTTCTATTTTCCACTTCAACATATTTTTTCCCCCCTCTGGGATGGAGATTAGCCTCAAAACCTTGATAACTTCAGGAGGAAATATGTTTGTCTTAGTCTACTTTCTGTTCCTATAACAGAATACCCGAGATGGAGTAAATGACTAAGAATAGAGGTTTACTTAGCTCACAATTCTGGATTCTGATAAGTTCAAAAGCATGGTGCAGGCAACTGGTGAGAGCTTTCTTACTGCATCATAGCATGGTGGAGGTTCTGTTTCTTGGTGATACAGAGTAAGCATACTAGCTCAGGTCTCTTCTTATAAAGCCTCTAATGCCATCATGAGGGCCCCACTCTTATGACCTCATCTACTTCTCATTGCTTTCCAAAGTTCCCATCTCTAAATACCATTAACAGGAATTTGGGGATGACATGTCCAATATATTCACTCTTGGAGACAGCACAGCAATGTTTGCCTTCATGGCACTGGCCCTGTGGGCTCTTTGACACAGGAAATTTGTGTCCTTTACTTTTGAGAAAACTTACTGTTTCCTTGAGCAATTTCCTTCTCATTACCACTTCTGTCTTCTATTCCAGGAACTCTCAGGTGTTGACGTTTTTACTAGATCTCTCATTTTTTTTTCGTCTTTACTCTCCCTTTTCCTTCTTGTCTTTTTCCTGTTTTTCTGTCAGACTTTTCTAAACTTTATCTTCCCTTGCTTGAATTGAATGTCTATAGAATTCTGCCGTATTTTTCATTCGCAAGCATTCTTACCCTGTTCTCTCAGAGTGTCTTCTAACTTTAAAAAATATTTTTATTTTTAATCAACACAGTAATAATACATGTCTATAGATGACCGATTACCATCTCAATTCAGGTGTACAATGTATAACAATCAGATCAGGATAATTGGCACATCTACCACCTCACATATTATATCTTTGTGCTGGGAACATTCAAAATGCTTTCTACTAGTTATTTTGAAATAGTCAATTAATTGTTGTCATTCATAGTGATCTTACTGTGTTATACAAGACTAGAAGTTATCACCCACCTATTGCACTTTTGTACCCATTAACCTTTCTCTGCATCCCTTACTCCTCTGACCTTCCAGGCCCTAGTGACCACTCTTATTTCTACTTCTGTGAGATCATGAAATCAGCTTCTGAGCTTCCACTGTAAATGAGAACATGCAGTATTTGTCTTTATGTACCTGACTTATTCCACTTAATATAATTTCCTCCAGGTCCATTCATGTTGCTGCAAATGACTGTATTTTATTATTTTCATGGCTAAATAGTATTCCATTGTGTATGTACCAAATTCTCTTTATCCTTTCATCAATGATGGACACTTTCATCAGCGATGATCCCCTATCTTGCCTATTATATATATAGTGCTACATATAAATGTAAGAGTGCATTATGTCTCTTCAGCATAATGATTTCCTTTGGATAAATTCCCAATAGTGGGATTGCTCCATTTTATGGTAGTTCTATTTCTAGTTTTCTGTAGTTTTGCTTCTACATGATTGTAACCTCACCATGAATAGGATGACTACCCTTTCTCTCAGTTTAATGCCTCTGTGACTATTTGCTATTTTCCATAGTTGCTGTGCCAATTTGCATTGCCACCAACAGTATCTGAGCAGTCCTCTGGAAGTGCCTTTGTAAAAGCTGTTCCAGTTAGAACTCTGCCTGGTTGGGAGAGGGCGTTCACCTGGTCGTGTTGGGGTGGGGAAGCTACCTGGATTTCTCAATATCCCCTATTTTGGTTTCTCTGCTCCACTCCACACCTTCAGAGCTCCCCAGGGTTTCCAAATCCCAGCTTTTCCTGATTCTCAGCCTCAAATCTGCATCTTCTCATTGGCTTCTAATCCACATGCCAGATTTCATCTTCTCAGCTCTGTTTAGTCAATACCAATGCTCCATCCGTTTTCCATATTCCAGAATTTGGCTGACATCCGGACTCCCCTTGATTCTTTTCCAAGATTCTTTGCCTAGTAGGACTTATTCATGACTTTTACTTCTTTACTATCATTTTTTTTTTAGAGAAGAAACTGAAAAAAAGTGTTGCTTTTTCACTCTACCATGTTTAATTGAGTCCCCAAACTTATCAGTCTTTACATTGCTAAGTTCTGCTCTTTATCCTATGATATATCCTATGATAAAAATATTTACCCACAATTTTTCCAAGCTTTGTTTTTCATGTATCCTAGTTTTCGTGTGACGCTGGAAATTGTGAATTAAAATTGATTGTTTTCACATAATCTCTTGTAACTAAGATGAGAATCTTTATAAACTAAAATAGTTTATAAATATTCACAGAATAGTCCACCCTTTCCCTCTGATTTTAATAGCTTTACTACCATTTGACACTTTTCCATATATGCTTGGGTCTACTTCTAGGCTGATTTTAATTAGAATTTTCTATTAAATTATCTATTAAATTAGAATTATCTATTAAATTAGAATTATCTATTAAATTATCTATTAAATTAAGAATTATCTATTAAATTTTCATTACCTAGCTTTAGATATCTACTTTTCTGTATTTACTATTTCTTCATCAGTTTATACAAAATACATTATTTAGGAATTTTAACTGGAAAAAAATTTTAGATTCCTTTGAGGAGAATTGTTATTTTTAAATTTTGGAGATTTGCCATTCATGAAAATATTATACTTCACTATTTATTTGCATCTTTCATTTCCTTACTCAGGTTTAGTAAATTTTTATATGTATTTTATTACATTTATTCCTAGGTAATGTATACTTCTTGTTGTTATTATGAATAACATATTTTTCTATTTTATTTTAAAATTTGAGCTGGCTGGTTACAGGGACTCTGGATTTTTGCATACTGAACTTGAGTTTCCAACAATCTTGCTAAGCTTTTGTTGGTTACAATATGGTTATAGATTCTCTTAAATTTTATACATAAAGATCATTTCATAGCAAATAAAAACGTTTATTTTTCTTTCTAATCCCAGTGGCTCTATTTTCTAATTTCTTTGTCTTGGTTAGAATTTTCAGCACATTTTCTAATTGTACCAGAGGGTAATTAATTATCCTTGTTTTTTTTAAATTGGTTATAATGAAAATGCTTTTAACCTTTTATCAATGAGCACGATGTTTGCTATAGATTTCTGGTAAATGTCACTCATTTAGTTTATAAAGATTCTCATCTTAGTTACCAAGAGATTTTTTTCTACAAGTGATTATAAATTTTACCAAATATTGAGATGATTTTTCTCTTTTCTTTCTTACCTTTTTTTCTTTTTAAAAAAATCTTAAGCTGCTTATGTTGTATATTATAATCAACAGACTTTCAGATTCTGAACCATCTCTGCATTGGTCAATTTGCTAATTTTTAAAAATCTAGGCTTATGTGCATTTAGTCTAAATTTTTTTTCTGTGTGTGTGTGTGTGTGCGCGCGCATGTGCGTGCGCATACTTTGTGGTCTAGTTTTCATATCAAGGATTCCTTTTTATCAATTGGCTCATTTAGTTATACGTGACAGTAGACTCCATGTTGACATAATTATAAAAGCATGGAATATATTTTGTTTTAATTCAGGCCCCAGTATTTCTCTCCCTGCTCTTTTCCCTCTACTCTATTGATCTTCCTACCATTTACCCATATTTTTAAAAAAAAATTTCTTTTTTTTAATATTTCTTAGTTCTCAATGGACCTCTATTTATTTACATGTGATGCGGAGAATTGAACCCAGTGTCTCACATATGCTAGGCAAGCCCTCTGCCACTGAGCTACAACCCCAGCCCCTTTAAACTAATTTCTTGTTCATATCAGGATTCTACTAGTTTGTTTCCATTGTTTTATCAGTTTGGGTGTCTGGAAGGTTTCATTGGACTAAAAGAATGTGGGAGGGGTTTCTGCAACATTTTAATAGTTTCAAATCCTTCTTTCTGTTCAATGAAGTAGATATTTTCAAGCAAGTAGATAGTTTGTGGACTCAACGAAATGATTCTAATTTTCCCAAATTGACACATAAACAAAATACAACTGCTGAACACTAACTTATATGATAGCAAATGCTCAGAACTAAAAGATATAATGAATCATCCAGATGTTTCCAAATGTTTCTTTAGATTTATTATAGTTTGATTAGGCAGATATATCCTATGATAGACAAGCTATTCTTTCCTGGGATGATCATTGGGGAAAAACATTCCACAGGAATTTCCTATATAAATCCTATGTATTTTTAGTTCTGTTTATAAATGATCTCTGGAAAAAAGTAAATAATATAAAAGTAAAATTTTCCATAGCAGCAACTGGCAGAGATTGGAGAATATATACTCTTTTTTGTTTTCCTTTCCTTTTTTAAAACAATTGGATTGTTTTATAAAAAAGCAAGAAGGCAAAGAAAGAGGATATTTTCTATATCATGATCATGGTATATATTACATGAAATGTATTAGATTATTCTTCCAATCTCTAGTTCCTTCACAATAAGTTCATCTTCAAACACAGAATATAGGCTTTATGATTGCTCATCCACTATATGCTGTATGTTAGGTATCCAGAATTTATCTAGGGAAACATTCTTCTTTTTTCCAAAGGCATAACCCCCAAATATTTAGCCGTTTATCTTCTAAAAACCATGCAAAATGCATGTCCCTTGCATGTTTCCTGTTGATAATAGTTTCCCCATTTGTAGTACAACTTTTCTTTCCTCTGGAAAGCTGGTACTTATTTTATTCATTGCTTGCAAAATTGTGCCCTGATGCTGTTCAACCAAAGGACATGGCTCATACAAGTGAGGAGAGTATCGCTCAGGCTATAATCAGCTACAGCAATGGAAAATAGCACTTTTGAACAGGACTCTCTGAGTTCTGGGCAACACTGCCAGAACATCTCTGGACAGAGGTCACATCTAGAGCTCACTCATTAAATTGCTTTCCAAACTCGCTGAGATCTGCCCTACAAAGTCTCCAAGCTCAGCCATTCACCACACTAACAAGTATTATTCTATCTTTACAACCTGTCCAGATATGGGATGTCCCCAGCAATAAAACTGGCTGTCTTCCAAAAGTTTATTTTCAAGTCATTTATTTGGAATCAGAAAACATTTTCCCATAGGAACCATTTTATAAATGGTGTTGTTCCACAGATGCCTGGTTGAGCTACATTGAATTTGAAATGTAACTTTGACTGTAGTGTTCCCACCGACCAATTGTTTATTTAGTTTCTCTGGGAAAGTGCATTCTGATTCTAACTTAGGATGCCTGAAGCCTGCCTCTTCCTCTTCCTGGTAGCTTTTGTTGTAGCTTTTTTTGGGGGGCTCTTTTTAGCAGTGGTAGTTGGAAGAGGGGAGGGAGTAAAAAGCCTTCCTAAGAAAGAGATGAGTGCTGGGGGTGGAGGGTGGTGCACAGCACCACCAGCAGCTCAGGAGGCTGAGGCAGAAACTTGCAATCAAGGCCAGCCTCAGCTACTTAGCAAGACCCTGTCTCAAAATAAAGAGGGTTGGGGATGTGACTCACTGGTTATTATGGTTTGGATGTGAGGTGTCCCTCAAAAGCTCACGGGAGAAACAATGCAAGAAAATTTGGAGAGACAGGTTATGGGAGCCCTAACCCAATCAGTGAGTTAATTCCCTGAAGGGATTAATTGAGTGGTAACAAAAGGCAGGTAGGATATGGCTGGAGGAGGAGGGTCCCCTGGGGGCATGCCTTTGGGGTACATATGTGGGGAGCTGAGCTTAGCTCTCTCTACTTCCTGATCATCCTGTGAGCCGCTTCCCTCCACCACACTCTTCTACCAGGATGTTCAGCCTCAGCTCTGAGGAACGGAGCCAGCTGTCTATGGATTGAACGCTCTGAAACTGTGAGCCCCCCCCAATAAACTTCTTCTTCTTAAAATTGTTCTTGTCAAGTCTTTTAGTCACAGCAGTGAAAAAGCTGACTAGAACAGGGCTTAAGCATTCTGAGTTCAACCTGTGGCGCGCGCACACACACACACACACACACACACACACACACACAGAGAAATAACGGAAGGAAGGGAGGGAATAAGGAAGGGAGGAAGGGAGGAAGGAAGGGAGGGAGGGAGGGAGGGAGGGAGGAAGGAAGAAAAAGGAAAGGATGAGTGTACAGAGTCTATATAGATATTTCTGGGTAACTTCTTAATGGCTGGAAGGCTGAAGGAGGAAGCCACTCATGTGATTCAGCTTCTTCCCAGTTCTGAACAGAACATAAAGGGCAGGAGCTTTGGCTAAACAGATCATTTCTAACTCAGATCTTCATGAAGAGGGAAAGATTCTTTTTTTCTTAAAACCTTCAATTTTTGAAGACCAAGCCTCTGGACTTGTAATTAGCCAGGGAAATTATTTAAAATTTCTTTGTCAGTGATGAATCACTGTCCAAACACATAGAAATAATGAGACCTATATTTTGCATCTATCCCTGGACCTGAAAAATAGTAGGTATTCCAAAACAAATATTTTTTATTGAATGAAGTACTAAAAAGTACTAGACCACAATCGAATGCATGTGTGGGTCCGTTAACTGCATTCTAATTGAGCTACTCCTAATTCTGACCGTCCCATAGCACACTCTTTGAAGAAGTTAATGGAACATCAGTCTTACCTGGGGGCAGGTGCTGGGTCTCCATGCCCTCTCTGTTACATATCAACTTCTAACACGCTCTCTCTACTGCCAAGACTGGGGAAATAAAAAGATAGAGCAGGAATAGGTGCTGTGACAAACCAAGAAGGCTATCCAACCCTAGGACCCTGGCCGGCACAGTTTCTAGCACAAGGTTTATTCTGGCCAACATTGCCTGCTAAAAACGACCAATGCACTTTTTTTTTTTTTTTTTTTTGGTCAGTCGTTTTTATAACACAAGTAGACATATTTTAGGGGGCTGTGCCTCTCTTCCAGGCTACAATTTAGCCTGTACAGCAGACCTGGGTCTTGTCTATTTCAGGTTTTCAAATTGCATAACAATTTAAATTCATTTCTGTACTTGCAACTACTTTAAGAAGAAATACAGTATGAAATCGCCCTCCACTCAAAAGCCTTCCCCACTCCCAACCCCCATAAACATATCTGTTAATTTTCATTTGATAAACTGCTTTCTTTTTAAAGCTCCATTTGTGTTCTTCAAGACAGCCTCTTTCTCCAAGATTAACATTTCTTCTGATTGCTCCTGACAATGGATACACTTCCAGAGGCCCTGCTAAGGATAACCAAAAAAGGGCATGGAGCAGGCTGGTTTTGGCAGCCTGCTCGGCTGTTTCAGAGCTTTTTAGGTCTTGGTTTTTCTGATGAGTGATTTCCTGAGCATGCCTGGGGAATGACAGGCATCTGCACAGGCCCACGGCATCACCTTGGCCAGGGTGTCGTCATTGGCTGCTTATTAGAAAAACTACAGGACAATGCATACCACTGACTGCCGGCTGTAAACATAGGGGATATGTGTTCACTTAGCATGGACTTCTGGGAGGGGCCAAGGAAGGGCGGTCTGCAGTTTTATTGAATAGAGCAGTGTGCATTCGGCTGCCTGCCTGCCTGCCTGCTCTCTTGCTGTGCTCCTGCTTAAAGGGATCAGCCCTTCCTTTCCCACAGAGTCCTGGGGAAGAGATTTCAGCCGCGGAGGTAAGGCACGGGGGCCTTTCTCTTTTCTTTTCCAGAGAAGCTGGGGACTTTTCTCTGGGTTTCAATCAACATTCTGGCCAAGGTAGCCAGACATGCAAGATCCTTCAAGGCAATAGACCATGTAAATTCTCAGAGTCAGACTGGGCTTCACCACCCTGCAGATGTTCCCAGAGGCGAACAGGGTGAAATTTCAAGTTTTGTTTCTAGAGTTGGGACAAGAGGAGAGATCACATAGTGACTTGTGTCAGGGAGCACTGGCAACGTTGCTTCAGATGTCCTTTTGTTTAGGAGAGGGACGTGGGTTTGTACCTGATGACCACAGGCCAGGGCTAGCGGGCGGGCTGTGCCACTCAGCAGCTTCTTCTGCATCTTTTATTATCAGATTTTGAAAGGAGTTTTGCTTTAAAAGTAAGAGCAACAACTATTTATGTTGATGAGAAGCCAAAAAGTGATGTGTGTGTGTGTGTGTGTGTGTGTGTGTGTGTGTGTGTGTGCGCGTGTGTGTGTTTAAACCACATGCATTTCTATGTTACTCTGCAAACAAGAACTAGACTTTTGGAGCTGGGGAAAAAACAAATACAGTCAGAGGGTCCTAGCTCTAGTGATGGTTGAGTTAGTGTCACTGATCTGATATTTACTAAGACAGAGGTTGCCTACCCTGATCTGTTTCCTATAAAACCTAAAAACAAGAGTATGCATGTGCTAGTGGGTGTGTGTTTAGAAATCATAGTTAACCTCCTACCAAACTATTTCTCAAGAACTCTCATTTTTCTGTTTGAAAGTGTGCCTGACTATGCCTGGAGAATTTGAAAAAAAAAAATGTGGGTTGGAAATGTGTTCCAGAAAGGAAGGAGACAGGCTTTTATTTCAAGATAGACGTATTTGGGCATCTTAAATAGAAGCACAGGCAGCTAGTTGGTAGTATGGTCTGCAATTCCTTTTAGAAAGAGCTGATTGTAAAGGGCGGGGGAATTTTAGTGCTGTGGCAATCCAGGGTCAAAAAAGTGGATAAGAACAAAGTACTTGGTCTTCAGAGATCTGTCTGTTAACAAGACTATGCAGATGAACTTATAAACGGAAACAGCAAAATCCTTCTAGTGTTTTTGGCAAAACTGGACATGTGTGGCTAGATCTTATGTGGAGAGAAGGGCAAATCTGATAATTTTTTTTAATAATATGGATATGAAAGGCTACCACTCCAAATGACAGATTCCATTTGATTTTATTCCATGCAGTATGGTGGTTTGGGGTTGAGATTCATTAATCTTTTCTCTTTGTATTTAGAAATTGGGGATAATTTCTTGAGAATGTCTCTCTCTGCTTCTAGAAGTGATATATGAGAACAGACTTCCCTGTGAATTTCTTTCCCTGGACTAGTTCTGAGTAAGTGTGAGAGGAAGGCTGCAGGCAAAAGCTACAGTTTGATTATTGTCCTTCCCTCGAAGAGATCAAGTTCCAAACTATTTTCACAGTGTTTTTAATGTCAATCAAAATATGGAGAGCATTTTTTTTTCAACTGTTCTCTAAACCATGTAGGGAATGCAGTTTGGAAGGAAATCCATAATCTTGGGATTTGAAGATAAATTCCATTTGAAACCAACATCTTCGAATCCCTGAAAGTTCAGTCTTTCTATGACCACTCTCTCCCATCCCCTCCTGTGCCTCCCACCTCCAACAACCACAAAAACACATTTAAAAAAAAAAAACCCACAAAAAAAAAACAGTGTACATGTTCTACTGTAGATTGAAATGTGAGGATTTTAGTTTCTGTTGAACTTTAGGCAGTTATTTGGGTGTCATTTTGCTGTTGAGTATTAGCTATAACACATCTCCCCCAAATAGGGAGGCAAACAGACTCAATAAAACCACACTTGGGAACTTTCATTCTATTAAAATCATTTAATAAAGAGAAATATGATGGCAAAATTCTGGGACAAAACATTACTGAAAGAGCTGATCTTTGGACACTCGAGAAATGTACAAGGGATTGGCTATAGGTAAAGTGTAGAGTTGTTTCCATTTCAAAGCCAATAGAATGGGGAATTTAAATAATTCAAATGAAAAAAAAATGACATGATTTTTGCATTAGAGGGAGAAGGAGAACCATATTCAAAAGATTTAAATGAGACACATGAGAGCATTTCCTGACAGGGGGGCCATTAATAATTCTTATTGACCTCTGTGACTGTCCTGAAGAGCTCCTGCTCTCTGCATATGAAATAAGTTGGTACTGTGACATGCCATAGAAAGTTCCAGAACCTAGCCTGGGTATATTCTGTTCTGATGAGTGAAATGCACCTCAGAAGTCCTTAAAAAAGAAAAAGAAAAAGAACATGTAGTTGTCATTTTCATGGTAGCATGATAACTAGTTTGTCACTCCTTTAACAAGACAGAAAAGTGACTTGAGATGGGTCTGAGAGAGGATTTGATAGTTTCCCATCTGCCTGTTGTCTGTCACTGGGTTAGGAAATGTGGTGGGGTGAGGCCATGGGGGTTGGGGAGATGGAGAAAATGCTGACGAAGAGGAATGCAAATAGCATGGTAGACTAAGGAGGAGGTTAGAAAGATACTGCCAAAGAATTTTTAGACTTTCAAAAGGGGTTTTCTGGGTAAAATCTCTCAGATTCTGAAAATAGAACCATTAGCATCTTAACAGAAAGTTCTTCATCTGTCAAGCTAGCCCAGATGCCCATCCATTCTGGGTGCTGGGTAATTTAAAGAGATGCTTTTAGCTCAGCCTTAACTCTCGAGCACCAAGATGAGACCTCACTTGTAGTTTTGGTTCCTCTGCTGAAATGACCCTGACCTCTCAAAGGCATCAATTCTTTGGCCACATCTGCAGAATGGATCCGGTAGTGATTAATATCTCTAAGTGAAGCGAGCCTTTGCTCTTCTTCCCTGTAGGCTAAGTACACTGAACTGCCTTCAATTGGAGTCCTGTGGACATTATGTTCCTACCTCTTACCTACTATCTTGAACTATTTCCTCCTTCCTCATACTTCCATCCTTGGGTGCTACTTTCTGGCTCCAACTTCTTTCTAGGTCTCTGGTTCCATAATCTAGTGAATCATGGGTCTAGCCCAGTGTAGTCTGAAGTCTGGTTTTGATGATCAGAGACCAGGAGAAAAATAAACAACAGGAAGATAAGCCATCAGAGGTGCAAGGCAATATCTAGGAACCAGGAAATCTGAAGATCCAGATGAGCAGAAGACCAAAGACAAGTGCTGACAACAGAAAGGCCTTAGTAAATGAGGCAGCTTCTTTGCCTCCAGCCAAAAGCATGGAATTAATCCCAGCATGTCAAGCCTGGGCCTTGTCGGGAGGATGAGGTAATCAGGAGCACCTGGCTGTGGTTCCTGTTGGTATTGAGACCAGACTGCTGCACGGAGCTTGCCTCTCACCTCTGAGGGCCTCAGTCTTTAGTATCCCCAACTGTCACTGAGCCCTGGTAGCATCCCTAACTTCCTCACCCCACCCATCCACCCCACCAGCTCCTCGATTCCCTAACCAAACATGGAGCTTTCCTGGTTCCACACTGGAAATGGACAGGATCCGGGCTCTGGGATGAGGCCCAGACGACGGTGTAAGTGTCAAGCACTGGTTCTAGATAGAGGAAAGCTGCTTGTCTTTTTTAGGCAGAAGGAGAAAAGTTAAAAGAGCAGGCAGAGTTGAGATTAGAGCATTTTCTGTAGTAAGGGGCCACAAGCTTTCAACTGGCTGGCGGGGAGGGGGGCAGGAAGCCTGGAAGCCCCAGGCTATGAGGAGGAAGTGAGGAGGCTGTCCTTCTGGTAGGATGTTTTGCTGGTGGTGCTTGGAGAACTTGGACAATCTGATAAGAACTCTGAACCCTGAGGTCCTTTGGGAACCCACCCTTTGTGATTGACTGGTAAGGGACCCACCCTTGAGGGGCAGGAGATGACCCGCAGGAGGTAAGGGTATGATCAGAATATGAGTGGAGATGTGCTTCTTGTTCCCAGATCTGGAAGGAAAAGGAGATGGGTGTGCATACACAGATACAGAGGAGGAGACTGCCTCCTTCAGCTTCCCTTCCAAAGAAAAGGAGATCATCAGCAGAGAAGAAGCTGTTTCCTTGTGGGTAGCTCACAGAGGCTAGAGAAACTCAGGAATGGCAGCTATTCAGTGTACTCCCAGAGAGCACTGAGAGATGAATAAAATGATTGCTAAGCAGCTGTGAAGCAGAGCTTGAAGGAAAATAATTTTTTAAATATTTTAAATAAATTGGGTGTTCTTTATAAGCACCCATTTTAATACATATCTTTTCTTTTTTTTTCAAAAGAGTGTGACTACATACATCAATAATGGAGAACTTGAAGACGATTTTCTTTTTAATCATTTCCTGAGGCTTCTGGCCTTGCTTTGTGAATATGCAGATGAGAGCCCTTGACTAGAAGGGAATCATCATACTTGAAGAGGAACGTATTAAGTAGGAATATGTAATTAGTTCCTTTCACAGCCACATGTAACATCCCTTTTTGCTTCCTTCAACATTTTTTGCTGAGGAAGTAGGCAGACCTCACTTGCATGTTGGGCAGGATCTGGGGAAAGCACCCACAGGGACCAAGGGCCAGAAGGCATCAGTGTTCCCCTAGGATGCACATAAAGCAGAAAAATAGGCTCTGTGGTAAATTACAGCTGGGTGAGCAAAGGAAAAATAGGAAACAATCAGAAGTCAGGTAGTTTTAGAAATGAAGGTCTTACTGAGCAAGTCAGTGTATGGTCAGGTAAGATGCAGTCTGGGGAAACAGATGCTTATGTTCACAAGCTTCAGAAGCTCAAGTCAAGGGGCAGGATTATAAAACACATGTGGAATAATAAAGGGATGGAATCACATGGAAATCCAAAAGCCAAATCAGGACCAGAGAGTCCACAAAGAGTGAAATTAGCATCAAGGTGGGTCCAAGGGTCTCAGCAGAGAACTCTATCTCCACCCAAGGTGTTTCCAGTCACAGAACTCAGCTTCAGACTGTGTCTGCTTCTTTCCACTGTCCTATCACCTGGAAAATTCCTTCTGTGCTTCCAGGTCAAATTCTGAGAGAGGAGATCGGATGGATTCAACTAATAGCTTTATCTTCATTTGCCGAATCCCTTAGCAGGAAGGTGTTAAAGATACTGATGTACCTATGGATGAATTGCACCAGTTGGCCTGGCTGCCACCATGCTCCAATCAGTCAGTGGTCACCTCTGGGCATAGAAAAGCCCAGTGGTTCATTTTAGTTAGAAGAGGCAGTTGGGAGTGGAGGCCAATCAGCTGACATTTCCAACAGGTCTAAATGTATATAACTTGGATTGTGATGTGAATATATTATTCTAGAGAGTGGTTTACCTAATACCAGGGTCATACAGTTCTTGGTAAGGCCCAACGAGCCAGTCTTAAGGGAGGGTAACCTCAAATTTTTCACCACTGATAAATGAAAAAATAAGAATTCATCCATTTCGGAAAGATTCTAGAGAAAAAGCACTTCGAGCATTCTTGTTGGCAAGAAACTTCATGAGCCACAGGTATGATATGGCTCGCCTCCAAATGAAGGCAATCTTTCAAATTTAGTAAATAATAATTTAGCAATTTTAATAAATGAAAACCAATACATCTCAGTGTAAATCACAATACTTCAATCAACAGAATGCAATAAAAGCCAGTGTACACTTAACCGGGTGTTTCAGGTCTAGGCAATATTTGCTGCGTAATCCTTCATCCGCTGAACCCCTGTCCTGAAGTCTGCTCAGCAGCATCCCCTGTGTTCTGGCCAGATCACATTTGGAGCATCATGGTCACATTCTTTAGAGAGGCATCGACAAACACCCATCCCAGAGTCAGCATCAAAGGCTGGAGGGGCTCAGGAGAGCAAAATAGATGAGGAAAAGATAAACGATCTAGACCTGTTTATTCCCAAAGAAATAAAAGTAAGGGGCCACCTGTATGCCTTCTGATATCTGGAGTACTTTTATGTGAAGATGGGAGACGGCATATGTGTTTCTTGAGAGAGCAGAATTGAAGACATGGATCCATGGAAGTTTTAAGCTGGGCAGGACTTTAGGATATCATTCAGCCCAGGGAGTACATCTAGTTTTCCATTTTATATGCCAGATCCAGCCAATTGGTATGTTAAGAAGGTTTCCAAGGCTGTGTTTAAGCTCACAGGGGAGAAAAAACTGCTGTCATTGGTAATGATCTATGGCAAATGGAGCCATAGCTTCTTAAGAGCCACATTTTGTACTTGGTCAAGGTAGTCTGCATCTTCCTAATATTTGGGAGGCCACAAGTTATTTCACAAGGTAAAGAAATCTGTATATGCAGCTAGTGCTTTTAGCTAACTGGGTCATAAAACATGTCACACAATATGTGCCACTATTTTTCTAATTGTGCAGAATGTATTCTGGTGATGAGATGTTAATTTATATACAAGAGTAGTTGGATTCATAGAAACTTCTGGTTTTATGTTTTCCTAAGACATAATGGGAGGGTTGGGCCAAGAAATTGGGGATCTTACGAAGAATTTTTTTTTTTTTTTTTTTAAGAAAGGAACTGGGCTGAGGAGGTAGCTCAGTGGTAAAGCATTTGCCTAGCATGCACGAGGTCCTGGGTTCCATCCCCAGCACTATACATACACACAAAAAGGAACTGGTAGTCTACTTTTCATTTACCAGATGAGAAACTAAAGCCTGGCCACACACACTAAGTGCAGTTATTTATGTATTGGTAAGTTTCTTTGATTAATGTCTGTCTGTCTTTTTGGTCAGTAAGATTCATAAGGGCAGGGAACATCTGTTTATTTCATTTGTGTATACCCAGTGCCTGGACACATGGTAGAAGCCCAATAAATATTTGTTGAATGAAAGAATAAAATAAGCGACTAGATCAAGATCATCCAGTTAACTGGTAGCAAAGATGGTTCTAAAACACACAGCTCCGAAGTCCCAGGCAGTTAACCTTTTTGGTTTCAAAGATTGCTTTTTTCTGATAATAAAAGAGAACAACACAATTCACAAATGTGGATTATACCATGCAGCCCAATTTGCCTGCACACCAGTGGCTCTTGAGCAGCATCTGTAGAGTTTTTTGAAAATATACGTCCCTGAGATTTGTCCCCTGGAGGTTCCAATTCAGTAGGTCTCGCTAGAGTGAGGTCCAGGCATCTGTAGTTTGTCAAAGCTCCCTGGTGGCACTGATAAAACATCCTGGCTCAGAAACAATTCTGTACACCTACAGTAACAATAATTTATAGGAGAGGTATGGAGTTACTTATTTCTCAGAAGTCTATTTGTTCAGATTTAAATGATGTTTTTCCCTAAAAGCTACAGATGTATATCCCAAGTCATCAATTTTACCAAAGAGTCTCTTCTGAAGAGCCAGAAGACTTATCTTGAAAATTCCTCCAGCTTCACCTACTCTTTTGGTTTAAGCACAAAGCTGTCAACCCTATGAGGTTCAAGGTCCTGATGAGATTTCCAGTTGTTGCTTTTGTAAAGCACTGGAAATATGGCAGGAATAAAATTTCTCATGGTATTTCCACTTCTTGTTCCAGCCACTGTTACTAAGTGAAATGTAGACTTGGGAGGAGGGGTAAATCTAGGAAAATTTTTCTTTTTAAGTATTTCTGTCCAAGGATGTTTTGAAAATCAGTTGCATTAGGTATTTCCCTTACCAGGAATCGTAGAAGATGTTTTTCTCTGTCTTCCACTTTGTGATCAGGATTTGCAAATCCTAAGCAGGAAAGGAGAGACGCCTCCTTCACCTGCACCCTCCATCCCCCCCCTCCCCAGGCTGTGACCATCACAGCCCCAGGCCTAGATGCTTCTCTGGAGGCCCTTTCAGAAGTGCGGGGCTTCTAACTGGCAAGTGGCTTTGGGATCATGGACTGGGGATCAGTTCCTTGTGCAAAAGCACAGAAAATTCATCTCTAGGGGCTACTTTTTCTGTATTTTGCAGAAGAATCTACCATATTCAGACCACTGAATACATACATTATATTCACCCAAAATTGTAGCTCTAAATGTTTGTCTGTATGAGTGAACTTGTCCAATACGAATGACAGAATTTTACTGTATTTGTATCAATGCTATTTGGTTTACAAGGTGCTTATGTTGTGTACAGGGAAGCAGAGCTTGTTGGAGAAAGGAAGCTAAAAATGAGTTAAATTATGTCCCACAGCTGTACACAAACAGCATCTGGACTCCTCTCTCTCTGCTCTGATACTACCTCCCTTTCCAGGTACCCTCAATTCATACTAACTCCCGAAAACTGATAGTTAAATTTTCAAGAATTTTGGGATCTGGTTTGTAAAATAAAAGCATTACTAAAAGTTAAATGATATAAATTTAAAAATTGTAGTAAAAGCCAGGGTAATCAATATTCGAGATATATCCCTTCCTAATTATTTTACTCTACTCTACTATAATCTGTTCTCTTGGGGTTAGTTATATCTACTTAGTCTGTATGATGAAAATTCTGTGTTATGCTTTGCAACCCAGATTCTCCTTCCCAATTCTTTGTTCAGTGATGTCATGTTGGGAGCTTGAAATTGACCATAATGGAAGGATTTATATCAAAGAAATTGGCACTTGCTACAAATCAGACTTCCCTTCCTTCCAATAAGAGTTTGTTTTTAAACATTTCCTAACATATCATTGACCCCAAGGTATGGAGTAGCAAAATTGGCCTTTTACACAGGACAGCCAATCAGAACACCTCTATCATTTAGTTGCATGCATATTCATAATTTATGTATGTTTGTTTGCTCATTTATGATTTCCTAGAACATTTATTATTTCCTAGATCATGTTTCCTAGAGTATGTGATGCTCCTGGAACATAAACATCAGGGAAACAGGGACTTTGGCTTTTTCAGTGCTGTGACCTGAGCCTAAGAAAATACCATGCTCCACATGTACTATTAGTAAAAGAGTAAAAAGAATAAACGTCTATGATATTTTTAAAAGAAAGCTGAAACCAATGTTTATGCTAGAGCTCATGAACCCTTCACTAATTGTACCACTATACAGTGCTTAGAATAATGTGTGTCACATGCTAAGTAGTATATTGATATTTATTAGATACAAATTAAGTAATATTTATAACAAGCAATTTTCCGGATGTAGAAATTGAGTTATAGTTAGGGTAGGTACTACATCTGAGGTAACAGAGCTAGTGCAAGGCAGAAGCAGGATTTATACCTGGATAATCTGTTTCCGAGATCCACAGGCTTACCTTCTGTTCTGCGCCACCTATCGCTAATGACTCCAAGAGACAGAGACCCCTCTTTTATGTGTGACTCTGGAGGTGCGATCTATTTGAGAACAAACTTTCGAGTCATGAAGACCTGAATTTGAATTTCAAATCTGGCGATCTCTAGCCTGTCTGTTCTCTTACAAAATTGGGATTTTACTCCTTTATTTTACAGTTATAGTAACTATTAGAAGTAGTATTTCTAAATGGCTTTGTACATGATTTACACCAAATTAGATTGTCAATTATCCACTGTGACTTCTTACAGAGACTCAGTAGGCATGGGACCCCCTTTAGTCCTATGCCCCTTGCCATGTGCTCTCTGGTCTTCCTTCCTCCATGGCCATCACAAAGGTGAAATAAAAGGAGTCTGTTGCTTTCAAATTTTGGTTCACCAGGAGGTAAGACTAGGACCAACAGACACAAGTTCTAGGAAATTGCAGGTGAGAATAAGCATGTTCTAACTAGGTCTGTCTCTGCAACATCACCTTCCCCTGCAGAAGACAGCCTCCATCATCTTCAACCCATAAGTTTAAAGTTTACCCTTTACCCTTACCCATGGACCTGAGCCACCTTTGTCTGAATAATCTTTATGTAATATGGCCAATTATTCCTGAAGCTTGGTTGTTTTATAGGATTTCAGTGTTTTAGATCTGAAATGAGAGAGAAAGAAAGAGGAAAAGGAGGGAGAGGGAAAAAGAGAGAGAGCTAGGAAGGGGTGGGGAGAGAGAGAGAAAGAGAATGCAGAACTTGGGAGAGAGCGTCAGAGGGTGAAGAGCAACAGATTGCTAGTTATCCTGAGCCCTTAAAGGTTGAGGATGGTTGAGAAGGTAAGCTAGCTCAATCAGCTACCTTGTTGGGGTACTTGCCATATGATATCACTTTGCAACTGAGGACTACACCTCAGAGCAGTAAAGTAAACCAAGTAACTTGCTCAACTCACACAACTGGCATGAGACTGAGCTGGATTCATGGCCACTCCCTGACTCCAACCCTTTTCATTCCTCTACAGCTGTCTGTTCTGTGTCTTCCCTCAGAAAAGTGATGGAAACCAGAGCAGAAGGTTTCCATAACCAGTCATTATAATTTGTCACTGAGCCATACTGCAGTTCAAGGAGACAAGCACATTGTCACTCCCTGCCATATAAGGACACAGAACTAAACACCATTTCTTACACTACTGACTCAAGCGATTGTTCAAGTTAGAGCCAGATGGGGCAAGGATCTAGGCTTAGAGCAGTTAGGGAGAGGGCCACAGAAGTACTTCTGTGTTTCCCTTTGCTGGTAGCAGAGAGATTTGCACATTTCTCCCTGACTCCAGGGGAGATATGGAATTAGATACTGAAGGATTAAACTAGTTGGACAAGTGCTTCAAGCCATTTTGTTGTCTAGGTATATCAAATTTAGGTATTAAAAAGGCCAAGACGGGGCTGATTCTTTGAGGACTGGATGTCCAACTCCAGAATTTGGAGTCCATTTGCTTTAATGGTCACTCCTAAAATATTATTTATTAATAATACACCTTGTTTAAGTTTGACCTTCTTGCCCAAAGCAGAACGTTCATGTGATCACTCTTTGCCTTCATAGTCAGTCACAGTGGGGACTTCAGAATGCAGCTCCAATAACCAGTTTCATGGAAGAATTGAGGCATGAGTAGCTGAAACAGTTTACTCAAGATCAGCCAGAAATCTTGCTGTAGGCAGCACCCACTCTTTGAGATAGTTCTAAGAAGAATTACTTAGTTTCCTCCGGGAAAGAAAAAAAAATTAAAGTCTAGTCAACATCTCCAAACTCCTATCTTTGGCCAGACTGCATCTGGGATATTTATTTCCTAGAGCTACCATAACAGAAAAGAACAGAAATGTATTTTCTCACAGTTCTGGAGATTAAAAGTCCAAGACTGAGGCATCAGCAGGGCTGGATCCCTCCAGGGCTTTGGGGAAGGCTCTGCTCCAGGTATCTCCTGGGCTTGTAGATGGCTGCGGTCAAGTTCATGTTCAAGTGGCATCCTCTCTTGTAGGAGTCTAGGTCCAAATTTCCTATTATAAAGTCACCATTCATATTGGATGAACTCCACCCTAATGGCCTCTTTTCAACTTGATCATTTCTGTAAAGGCCACAAATAAGGTTACATTTTGAGATGCTGCAGGTTAGGACTCTGACAATGAATTTGGTGCGGGGGAGACATAATTCAACCCATAACATGCTCCAGTTCAAAATCATGGTCGAAACCCATGTGGCGTAGCTTATGAAACTCTGGTGCAGAAGACTGTTGCTGGTGGTATTCCATCTTCCCTCTGAGTCTAGGGAATTCTTTGCTAGAAATCAGTTGGCTTTTTGAACTTGCCCTTGACATTTGCTTTCTGCCTTTCGCAATGTGAAATTCTGATCCAGTGAGAAGTCAAAAGAGGTCTCTGAAATGACGCACTGAGGCGCAGCTTTGCATACTGTGGCCTATCTGTGGAAGGCTGGGAAACCACGGTGGCAGACAGTCTGGTATGTGGCCATCAAAGGTGGGGGAGGGGGCTGCTGGGAAGGCTTGGCTGAGACCATCTGCGAGTCTGGAAGGCAGAGCCAGGAAAGAGGTGAGCAGCTTTGGAGCAGCTGAGCGGGCCAGGGAGGCAGCCACTGATGGCCTGGTGTGGTTGTCTGCACAGGAGGAAGGAGACTTATACACAAGCTGAACACAGCCACTAATCCCCAAATACAGGGGAAAATATTGGAAAAAATAAACGTGTGCTCTGAATCCTTTGTCTGTGGCCTTAGTTTCTTCCACCTCTCCTCTGTCCATCCTTTGCTCTCAGTGCCTCTCTGGCCTCATCGGTGCTGGCCCAATTGGTCCCCAGAGCTCCCATGTCATGCCCTGCCTCCTTTGTATTCCCTTCAGCCACTGCTTCCTGCTCTCCTGTCCTTCAAGCTCTCCTTGGTGTCCCAGCTTTGGTCCTGCCCGTGACTCCTCTCTGAGGCCAGAGACGATCTGGAGAGTCACTGTACCATTTATCATCTACACTGGTCACTTCTGAAGGACAACTTTCCTAAAATAGGAGCCCTACCTAGGACCCTGCCAGGCAAACCTGGAGGGCTGGGTATCCTGTGCCTGGTGTAGGGTGTCCTGCCCCCCACAAATCTCCCTTCACCTATCACTGCTCACTCTGTTTCTAGACCTTCCTGTTTAAACACTTTGGATGTTCTGATCCTTCTTTTAATTTCCTTCCAAGAACTTTACCTTTAGATATCCAATATCCTTTAGATATTGAATATCTCTCTTCCATAATCTCTTCACTTCCTCAATCTCCTCTACTCTGTAACTTGTCTCACTGTTTAAATTCCTTTTTCCTTTTCCTCTTCACCTCCTCCCTCCCTCCCCCCCCTCTCTCTCTCCCTCCCTCCCCCCCGCCTCTTTTTTAAATTTATTTTTTTCCATAATGCAGCTCAGGGAGGTCATGTTTGTCTGCTGTGATACATATGGGGTATATTTCCTATATTTCTGAGACAAATCAAGGCACAAACTGAGCACATGCGTGTGTGCACACACACCTCAAAATAAACCACCAAATGCTACGAGCTGCTTGGGGTCTCAGATGAGTCCAGAGTGGACTGTCCACCACCTCAGTAGTTCTGCCCAGGATCTAGACAGCCTCTACACCACCTAAATACCTGTAACTATCGTGTGTACGTGTCTCAATTCAAAGTTCACACACTTCCTGTATGTGCACACCTACCCTAGAGTTGAAGACAATGCAGACATGAAGTGACAAAGCAAGCAGCATTGACTTCATTGTGACCTCAGAATCTGGATATTCTGTCCTCTAAAGCAGCATGCACCAGAGGCCTAGCAGGGGTTGCTGCAGGTTTCAAGAAATAGTCTTTGAGGCTGAAATCTTCAGTGGCTTTCAAGCATAGCTCTTTGTATGAGTCAGTCACGTGTGACTTCCGGTCATTCTGGAAGGTCACTGCAATCGTCAAGATATCTGTGTCAGACTCTGGGTTGTGCAGGGATGTCCTGAAGCTCCTTTTCAACTCTGAGGGGAGAGGAGGGACCCATCCCTCTTGCTGACTACTGGAACATCCGTCACAGCTGGCTGAAATAGAGCACCATGCCAGCAGGAAGAAGCCACACTTGTTCTTTCATTTGTTTACTTATGTATTTGGGGATTTTGACTGAATAATTTTCTTTTTTGCTTTTTCAAGTACCCTGAAAATAATTGGCAAATAAAGAAATAAGATACTTCATGAAAGAAAAGAAGAGCCCTGTTAAATTTCTTCCTCCTCTTCTTAGTTCTCGCCCTCTTCCTCCTTTCTTCTCGGTCCTCTCCTATTTTTTCTTTCTCCTTCCTTGAGATCTATACAGTTGGAAACATCCTATACCATTTGGGTGCTTCTGCTTCAGTCATGGTGGCCCATGGCTCTCATCCTTGCACGTGTCATTTTGGGTTTGCATCAATCACAAAGATTGATTGTAACAAAAAAAATACTTCACTCTGCAGTAGTCGTGGCAGGGGTAAATGGCAGTATTCATTCATTGCCCTAAGATTCAGTGAAGGAATTAGTATCCGCAGGCCTGGAGCCCTGACCACCTGTATTTGGTAAATAGGAAATGAAGAGTTTAAGAGTTTGTTATTTTTGGTTTTTATTTCCCAAACCTCCATGCCTTTCCACATACCTGCTCTTAGGCATGTGTTAAAATACAGCAGCTGCTCTTTCCATTGGGAAGAGTTTCTAGCTTGCTAATTCTCTTTTGAGAGTGTGTTTGCAATGAGATATAAGTTTTAGATACCTTGGCTTGCAGAGGACCTCAGAGTTCAGGTGGTGGTCTGTTGAAAAAGATGCCCAGGTCAAGACTCCTGTCCATAGCAGATAACCTGTGTCACTCTGAATGGCCTATTGGGCCATTCAATGCCCAGTGCCTTGCTCTGCTCTATAATGCCTGGGTAGGGAGCAGTGTATCTTTAACACAGAGGGACTTTAGGCAGTAGAGTGTCCCAAAGCACACCCATTGTTTTCTTTCCTTTTTCCTCTGAAACAGAAGACTTGCTCTTTAGTAGTTTGGGGAGATGTAAGTCCATATTTATCAAGGAAAGTCTAGACTCCAAGTTCAGATTTGAGATTTCCAGCAATTATCCCTTGAGTGACAGCTTCAGTTGACTCTGACTTTCAGGGCTGTCTCAACCCCCGTTCCAGCCTTTCCTTCTTTCCATTATTTTAAAACATTTTTTTTTTTTTTTAGTTATAGATGGACACAATATCTTTATTTTTATGTGGTTCTGAAGATCGAACCCAGTGACTCACATGTGCAAGGCGGGCACTGAGCCCTAGCCCCAGTCCCTTTCCATGATTTTAAATTTAATTTTTAAAGGATGCAATGCATGTTTATTATTTTAAACTAGATGTAATAAAAAGGATTAACATGAGTAGTTTCACTGCTAACATCATCTTACATTATTTCCTCCACATTTTAATTTTTAATTGACACATGATATTTATACATATCATGATACAGTATGGATAATTTAATACCTGTAATGCAATTTATAATGTTAGGCTTCTGGGATAAGCATCTTCCTTTCTATCCTTGTCTCTAAAAGCAATATGACAATCATCTTATTTAGAGACACTCTGAAACCCCACAGTGTTGACAAGGGATGGTTAAAACAGATTATCATCTAATTGAACCTTTTTCGCTAATGTAATCAGAGACGTTTTAAAAAAGGTTTATGTGAAACCAAAACACATAGTGAACAATTGTAGAATCTTAGAGTCTTGTTGCCCTTAGATTCACTAAAATATCTTGCACCAGCATCTAAATTTTTAACATATGAGATCACATGTGTGAACATGCTTGTGCTTTGTAATCTCTGTTTTTAATATCTATAGCTGAATGTACTAAAGTATAAAAATGTGCTCAGAATGTTAAAAAAAAAAAAAGAATGGAAGAAAAGCATATTTGAACCTAGCAACTGTGCTTGGGGTAAAGCTTACACAAGAAATCATATGGCTGGGTCAATTTTTTTTATTAATTTTATAAATAATGTCTTATTTTAGAATACTTTTTGATTTAATAGTTGCAAGAATGTATCAGAATTCTCATATACCCTACACCCAGTTCCGTCTATTGTTAACTTTACTATGGTTCACATTTTTCACAAATAATGAAACAATGTTATTATATTATTATTAATGAAATTCCATACTTTATCTGGGTCTTCTCAGTTTTGACATAATGTCCTTTGTTTTTCAAGCCCCTTGGAACAATATAATGTTTCATATGGGAAAACTTTAATATGTACATCATGGAGCTATTGAACTCTAATACAAGAGTGGAAATTGTATTAGCCAGCTCTTTTTCTTGAGCATGTGTTTCCTGGACCAGCCATTTCTTGAGGAATTTCCACCTGAATTACTCTAGGCTTCCCCTGGTCTCTGGTTTGTTTCCCTTGAGACCACTAGCAGATGCCTCAACCTGCTCCACCCTGATGCCAGATGCTGGAGCCCTATTGCCAAGCCACCAAGGCAGCAAACAGATGGTAACGCCCAGTGCACAACGCGCCCCCCCCCCCCCGCCCCAGCATTACCTCCCACCACCATGGTTCTACAGTTTTAGGCAGAAGCATTAGTATGAAAGGTCTTACCTGCTGTTGAGCTGCTGAAGCTCTGCTCTTAAAGCTGCAGCGCACCATAATTTGCTTGTGAGAGTTTTAACACTACTAGAAGTAGGGGGTGGGAAGAGGACCTGACCCTTGTTCCCCCTGAACCTTGAAATCAAAAGATTTGGGCAGTTATAAAACAAAACCCCCACATTTCATGAAAAGTTCCTGTTGGTAACAAATAAGCTATGGAGACACTCGCTTGCTTCCTAGAAATCACCTCAAGTATAATCTTTCATAGACTCAGCCTCCAAACTTTCTTTGAAATATGAGTTAGCAGTAGACAGTGACAGAATCCATTTAATTTTGTTTCTGCATTTATACAACTTCATGACTCCAGACAAACAACTTGGTATTTTAGGGCACCGACCCTCGTAATGAAGGGATTGGATTAGATGTGGCTCTTACCTCTGAACTTTCCTGATTGGTGGTTCTGTATGTCCCCCCAAAAGGCTCACTGTTGTCCTGTCAAGGCTACTTTTTTATTGTTGTTGTTCCAGAAATTGAACCCAAAGCCTCTTAATCACTGAGCCACATCCCCAGCCCTTTCTATATTTTATTTTGAGACAGATCTCACTAAGTAACTTAGGGTCTTGCTAGGTTGCTAAGGATGACCTTGAACTTGAGATCCCTCCTGTCAAGGCCACTTCTTTACTAGTAAACTTTCACTACAAAAACTAACTGTAATTCAGGGGCTTGTTATGGATGAGCTGCTTCCAAGTACACCAGTTATTTGATTTATTATACTTTGTTTGCTTTTAAAGTCAATTCTTGGTAGTGATACAATCTAAAAACGTGCAACTGAATTGAGAAAAATAAAAACAAAAACAGATAAAGCTGAGGAAATGCAGGTATCTTCTTTTTGCTCTTCCTATCAAAAAATTCAATGGGGGGACAATCTACTTATTAATGAATAATACGAACAGTCTTGTCTCAGAGAATTTCCTTGAAACCTCCTGATAGCAATAATATTGCTGAAATGGCTATTTAAGCATCAATACACGTGATAAGAAACACTTTTCATATACAGAATGATTGAATCAACTGTCAGGAAGCCATCAAAGTCAAGGAAGAAAGCCCAAGCCTTGGGGTGGAGATGGTTACTATGTTTGGCCATCTGTTTTGGTCTTTCCTGTTCCACATGTAGCTATATAGTTTACATAAAAGTATCTCTCCAGAGGATCAGAAAGAACAGATTTATTGAACCAGATGTGTGTTAGCATTTCTACAGGTGTGGCTCTGCAGCTGAAAGAACATGTTGTACCAGGGATGGAGTTTCTTATTATGTAATCAATATAAATTACCGCTAGACTTTTACAGAGGTTGATAAAGCAAACATGTGTCATTTGGATTGGCCTTCTGGTATATAAAGAGACCTTGATTCACTTGGGCCACAACGTGAAAAAATGCACCATTCGATATTTATAAAAGACTTAGTAGAAAATACCACGACAGTGATCAAGAGGTGTTGTTCCAGCTCCCGAAAAGAGGCAGTTGCTGATGAGGAATGGAAGTCACGTTTTTGTGGTTTTCTTAATCAAAAAAGACGAGGGGGTTGTAGCTCAGTGGCAAAGCACTCACCTAGCACGTGGGAGGCACTGGGTTCAATCCTCAGCACCACATAAAGATAAATAAATAGGGCTGGGGTTGTGGCTCAGTGGTAGAGTGCTTGCCTAGTACATGTGAGGTACTGGGTTCGATCCTCAGTACTACATAATAAAAATGAACAAATAAAACTACTTCCTGCCAAAACTTAAAAAATAAATAAACAAAATAAAGGTATTGGGTCCATCTACAACTAAAAAGGAAAAGTAAAGAGAGAAAGATGAGGAACAGTTCATAAATTGTTTTGAAGTCTCTCAACATCTGATAGAAAAGGGCCAAGGGAATGAAAAGTATTTAGAGGAGTAGGAACAAAAACAAACAAATAAAAACAGAACACCAGAAAAAAAGACGAAGAAATAAAATGGTAGAATTAACTAACCCAAAGAGGAAGATATCTTTAAGTAGTACAGAATGTTGGGGCTATAACAAAAACAAAGTCATCCCTTTGGTAATTTGCAGAACATTTTGACAATTGTACACAGAATTAATTTTTTTTTAAATTTTAGGCAGGAAGAGGAAAAATGCTGCTGGTTAATAAATTTTGTATCAATACCATGTTTACCACAAATGTTTTAAATATGTTTAGAGCTTTAGTGTATTTATGCTAGATTTTACAATAAAGCAAAAGTGAACATGTCTACTCTAGGACTTCTAATTTGCTTAAACTTTTTCAATTCAGATTAATTACCCCCAAAAGAATACAAACAATAAAAAGAGAATAGTATACTCTACTATGTATAACTGTAATGCTTAAATAGAATAAATTATAAAAAGAGTAATCACATTATTCAAATCTATCCTTACTAGAAATGAAAAATTACTAAAAACTAAAAATCTCTTAACCTATTAATTTTTGAGACAGCTGTGTTAATATCTTCCACAATAGTTGTAGATACTGACATTTTTCCTTGGTAAAATCTGTCATTATATTGGGCCCATATCAAAGGCTATGTTGCTGGATACATATAAGTTCATGATTTTAAAATTTTGCTGATGATTCTTTTCATTATCTACCAAGTAATTCAACTTAAAGCACATCTTGTCTGTTAATCTTTCTTCCTTCCTTCCTTTCTTTCTTTCTTTCTTTCTTTCTTTCTTTCTTTCTTTCTTTCTTTCTTTCTTTCTTTCTTTCTTTCTTTCTCTTTCTTTCTTTCTTTCTTTCTTTCTTTCTTTCTTTCTTTCTTTCTTTCTTTCTTTCTTTCTTTCTTTCTTTCTGTACTGGAAATTGAACCCAGGTGTGCTTTACCACTGAGCTACTTCCCCAGCCCTTTGGGTTTTTTTATTTTGAGACAAGATCTCACTAAACTGCTGAGGCTCTAAGATGCTGAGACTGACCTCAAATTTGTGATTCTCCAGCCTCAGCTTCCTGTGTTGCTTGGATCATAGGCATGTACTACTTTGTCTGCTTTATCTATTAGTATTTCTACATGTCTTTCTTTTAATTGTTATTTACCTAGTACATACATTTTAGCTCTTTTATTTTTAATATTTCTGTACAATTTAATGTTGATTTCCCATAAATAACATAAACATTTTAGATCTAGTCAGACTTCTGTCATTTAATATATGAGACGGAGCCAATGCATTTAATGATGGCCAATATAATTATTATAATTGGTGACATATAGGGTACCTAAAAACAGAATACACTTAATTTTAAATGATAGGTTACACTTTCAAATATTTGATATTTTTCTTCAAGTTTCTGGCAACATTTCAGGTAAGTATCTCTAAACTTAAACAATGAATCCACTTTTTTTTAATCTTAAAAAAGTATAATAAATATTACTTTCCCTTGATTTTCAAAAATGTTAGATCTTGTGTAGTGAACTTTTTCTACAAGTCATATTGAGCAGATTATTGGGAAAATAACTAACCAACAGTATAAAAATGTTGATTCAGTATCTTCAGTTTTTAGACACAAGATAGTCTTATTTTTAAATTTTTATTTTGCATTTTTCTCTCTTTCATACATATTCTTTGCCCCTTTATTTTCTCATTTTTATTATGTTTATTCTCTTAACCTTTATTGCTTGGAGAAAAATTATCCTGTTCCTTTAAAATTTAACATGCATATTATACAAAGGATAAAGTTTGTTTTCCCTCTGAACTATCCCTGTTTATCTGCAAGCTGTCATTGTTTAATGCTTTATTTATGCTTTGTAAATACTGAAATTTATTTTTATTTATTTATTTTTTGGTACAAGAAATTAAACCCAGAGATGCTTAACCACTGAGCCACATCCCCAGCCCTTAAGCCAATATTTACAATAACCTATCAATACATTTTATTGATTTCTTTGATTACCCTTGCTTCTAGCCTTCCACTCCTCCTTTCTGAGTACAAATTCCTATTCACTGACCTTATTCTTTAGTAACTGCTCTAAAGAGCAACTTTGGGTAGTAAATTATTTGTATGTAAACTGTGTAAAATACACTTTTTAGTTTTCTTTCTTTTTGCACTCTTGAACATTAGTTTAGCAGGGAATAGAATATTTTTTATCTACATTTGAAGATACTAGTCCATTTTCTTCTAACATATATTATTATTTAGGAGAGCTTTGCTGTCAGCCTAGCTGCTCTCTTCTCTACCAGTACAATATATGTTCTCTCTCTTGTAGTTTTTTATAGTTGAAGTACAGTCATGCATCATTTGACAATAGGAATATATTCTAAGAGAATGTGCCACTAGTCAATTTTGTCACAGAACTTACTTTATACAAACAGATGACCGTAGTATCACTGGGTGGTATAATCTTCTAAAACAACCATAGTATACACAGACCAATATGTCATTATGTGGCACATGACTATTAAAGTTAAATTTGCATACAGGAAGAAACTCAGATTTTAGGTATGCTATATTGTACTACATGTATAGTACACTTATATAAAAATCAAAACAGTAGATATTCATTGAATGTAGGCAATGGAGAATGTGAATACACAGACACACACACACACACACACACACTTCAGAATAGTGGATATCTGAGGTAAGCAATAAGATAACAGTGAATCCCTATTGCTTATCTTGAAAAAGTTAAAAATTGCATGACAACATTAGAGAATAGTTTGTCAATTTCTTCCAAAGGTAAATGTATCTAACCTTAGATTCAGCAATTCTACTTCCAGGATTTTACCCAAAAGAAATAAAACTATACTCACACAAACATGCAACACACACACACACACACACACACACTCACATGAAAAAAGGTACTTGTATTCCCCATTACCACATTGCCTATGTCATTGCCTGCCTGAGACATAAACTGTTCTAATTGCTATCAAAATAGATTAGATGTATCTATTCTTGAAATTCATGTACATAGAATGAAACCATGTATTAATTTTTGTCTGTTTTCTTTCATACAATGTGAAGTTTTTATGATTTATCCATCTTGTTGCATGTGTAAAGCTGTTCTTTTTTAAAATGATGAACAATATTTCATAGAACTAAAATATTTTATTTATTTATTAAATATATTTTATTTTTCATTGTCCTGTTAATGACCATTTGAGTTGGTCCCAGTTTGTAGTATTGTAAATAAAGATACCATAACTTTATATATTTCTGTGTGTGTGTGTGTGTGTGCACGCGTGCACATGTGTTGTATGTTTGTATTTGTAAATTTTTATTTTTCTCAGGCAAAAACCCAGAAGTAGAAATTCTGTTTCCTAGGTTAAGTAGATGTTTGCCTTTGGAAGAAATTGCCAAACTATTCTTTAATGTGGTCATGCCATTTTAAAGTTTTATAAGCAATAAATTAACATTCCAGTGACTGCCCATCTTTGACAATACTTGGAATATTTAGTCTTTTAAATTTAAACCATTCTACTGATTAAGTTTTCTCACTGTGTTTTTTTTTCTTATATTTGTTTAATGATAAATGATAGAGCATATTTTGTGTTATTTACCATTTATATATCTTCCTTTAAGGGTAAAGTTACAGCTAATGCCTTATTTTTAAATTAAACTTTTATCATTGTTATTTTGTGGGAGCTAATAATACATCTGAATACAAGTCAAATATAGGTAGTAGGTATATGCTCCAAGTCAGTAGCTCAATTTTTCATTTTCTTGACACTGTCTTTTGACAAGCACAAGCTTTATATTTTTATGAAATCCATTTATCAATCTTTAAAATTTTATGACTTGTGCCTTTTCTTTTCTCTTAAAGAAACATTTGCATATTTGTGTGTTGCCAAAATAGTCTCCTGGTTTTCAGGAAGTTGTATGGTTTGGGGTTTTTATGTTTAGACCTATGCTCTACAGGGAATTAATATTTGTGGGCTATGTCATGTAGCAGTCGAGCTTATTTTTTTTCCCATTTGTTTATCCAATTGTTCCAGACAGTTTGTCAAAAAAAAAGTTTTCTTTCTCCATAAATTACATTAACTCCTTTGTTGAAAAATCAATTGACTCCTGTATAGGTATTGTTCTGTTTCTGTAGTTTCTCTTTTGTCCCGTATGTCTACTCATCTGTTATCACACCAACACCAAACTGTCCGGATGACTGTGCCTTTTACTGATGTTAGACATTACTTGTTACTTTTCTATGATTCAAGAGAGGGATTTGCACTTTTATAAACCTCCTTCTTCAACCTACTATTTTCCTCATCCTCCTAACATCGTCAGAACTGAGTAAATATTGCTCCTAACTGACCACGTAGTATACTGTGGTTACATTTTATTGCTTTAACACTATCTTTCTCCCTACTCCCTCCATGACTTCATAATTAGTTCAGTTCTCTTACACACTTGGCTTTATGTCATTAGTGTGTCCCTTAAGCACCTGATAGGTCCAACAAGCCCTTCTCATTTATAGCTAAACACATTAAGGAATTTATTAATAATTTTTTCTTATAGATATCCTTTCTGGAAATTTCTTGGCATTTTCTAGGTTTGTTCCACAGCTAGTTGTTCTACTTCTTCACCTCACAGTCAGTTTAGGAATGTCCTTCCTAGGATTGAAAGGAATTTCCTTTGTATGTGGGCTGAAATTTGAATCCTCCATCCCCTGGATCCCATTCTTCCTCTCTCTTTATACCCCGTTTTCATGGAGAAGATCACTCAGGAGCTTCCTGAACAAGGGTGCAGAGAAGACAACATTTTTGAGAACCTGCTTGTCTTGAGTGTTTTTGATTTATCTCATATTTGATTAATTATTTGGCTGGGCATAGAATTCTAGGCTAGAAATTATTTTTCCTAAAACTTCTCAAGACATACCTGCATATTTCATTATCCTTTAGATCCCAGTATTGATCTTAGCAAGTCTGACACCATTTTGATGACTGTGCCTGATATTTTTTTTCTTTTTGAAAATATTTAGGACCTTATTTTAATCTCAATGTCCCCAAATTTCATGACTATACATGACTATATGACTAGTATTATTTGAATTTTTATTTATTCTGCTGAATGCTTGGTGGGCTTGTTCAATCTAGAAAAACACAACTTTCAATTATAAGAAATATTCTTATTTGATTTTGATAATTATTTTCTTCTTGTAGTTTCCCATGATCTGCCCCCTTCCCATATTGAATTATTGAGAGGTTGATATCTTAAAGTAATTATCAGAGTTTGTATTTTTCCAATTTTCTACCTTTCTCTATCTTATTCTAATTTTGGGGAACTTTCTTAGGTTTGGCTACACAGTAGTTCCCCCTTATTTATAAACCCCTAGTAGACACCTAAAACCATGGATAGCACTGAACCATGTATATACTGTCCTTTTCAATTTATACTACCTATAATATAGCTTAATTTATAAATTAGGCACAACAAGAGATTAACAACAATAACTAAAAATAGAATAGAATAAATTATAACAATATACTATAATAAAATTGACAGCATTATTACTTTTGTACTTTGGGACATCATTAATTATGATAAGAGTTACATTTATACATTTAAGCACTATGATACCACTATGGTCAATTTGATAACTGAAACAGCTACTAGGTGACTAATGGGCAAGTAACATATACAGCATGGATACTCTGAACAAAAGGAAGTCCTCTGGGCAGGACAGAGTTGGATGGCACAAGATTGCCAGTTTTTTCCCCCCATAGATATTCTCCTAGATCTTCTTGATTCTTTTCCTGAAGAAGTTTATTTATTTATTTATTTTTTAAAAGTGCTTTTTAAATCTCTTCATGAGAGTTGTAAACCAATCTCCCACATTCTGAGAAGTTTTAGGGTACTACCTGGATTGTGGAAGGATCCCCTTGGGATACCTTCCCTTTTGTCTCCACTGATTCCTGTGACTTTCACTGGCTTTAGGTCATGTTTCACATCAGTGTCTAACATTATAAAAAGGTAGTTCAAATTTGGACCCCATTCCAGCACATATAAAAGGTTTTTATTTTCCTTCAGTCTAGGGTTTACCTCTTGCTCATAGGCTGTTTTCCCATCAGCAGATGCTACATGTAGACTATTTCTATTTTTGTTCATAGATGACTCCACTGTCCTCATTCTTGGCTTTGTGCAGGAGCCCAGTTTGAGTTCTCTGCCACGTTGGCTACACATGAAGCTACGCCTTTAACTCAGGATACCTTCTCCGTCTTTGAGTTCTCTATTCTACAACCTGGAGCTGTTTCTCTCTTGCTTTTAAACTCGTTTGTGTTGTTTTTGAATATTTTTCATGGTTCTTTTTTTTCCTGCAACATTTATTGTATTTGGAGCAGAGAAATGCTTTCTTAGTCTACGTTGAACAGAAGTCTAAAGTATGACTAAAGTGGACTCAGGATTCTAGTCTCTCAGAGCCCTGAACAAATATTAATGCCTACATTTTCTTGTGTATATGTTATCAGTCCTTAACCATTCATTTCTTTTATACAAATTATTCCTGTTAGAATTGTTACAGTATTTATGTCCCTGTACCTATCAAGTAGTTTAACTCACTAGGCAGAAAGGTAAGTGTAACATGTGAGCCAGAGGGGACCATTTTATTTTTCTTCTGCCAGTTTTTCCTTTTACTACGTTTCCCTAAATAATATAGCAGATAAAACTGCTTGCTTTGCAATAACTTGACAGCCATTGCCGTCCAAGTTTTACCTATTTCTTCTTTCAGTCTGCACCATTGATTGCAGGAAATTAAATTAGCTAATGGAGACCCAGCCTTGAATTTATTTTGAAAGATGATTTCTTGCCGACTACTGAGATGATATTGATGGTGGCAGGAAGATTCTGTTTGTATGCACATAGACAATAGCTGTGATGATCGGAGAGTTGTCCTCTGGTCCTTATTTCTATTTTCCTATGCTCGACTTTTTAAATAGGAATGGTTCTCCTAATGGGAGAAGTGGAACTCTTGCTCCTTGAGGATCTGAAAAATATGAGATCCAGATGCCTCAGATTATATATTTGTTGTTAAAGCATTGGCAATCATATAAAATTATTTTCACGATAGCTTGACTAGTTAATTGAGGAGTCTCAATTCATGGTGAATATAAAGGCAGAATAATTTTTTTTATTTTTCCCTATCACTGTTCCTAATTTTTATGTGCCAATCTTCCTTTTATCATCAGCTGCAGTATTCCCTAAATTATCTCTGCTCCATTCCTCATTTCAAGAAGAATAAATGCTTGTTTTACAATTTAAACATCATCTCACACCCGATTCAAAGTTCTGCTCCCCACTCCACCCATTGCCCCCTGACTGAAGCATAGAGTGTCATGGCTCTATCCTGATGGACATTTCCCTTCCTTCATTCCAGTGAATAACCCTGGAATACTGAGAGGTGCAAGGAGGGTAGGGAAAAACTCAGTCTCTACTGGGCTTCCCACCATAATTGGTTGTAAAAAATGACCCAAGCCCTTGTTGGGCTCTTCATGGTGAAGAGTCTCCAATTGGTAGATGACGACCTGACTTGTTCTTCACTGACCTCAATACCATGTGATATGTTGCAACAGAAACAAGTCTCAGAGATTAAATTCTGCCACATGTGCAAACATTTATTAGCAAAGGGAGCACAAAAATAATTACAAAGCCTGTTCTTTACACTTGGTGAAGTCTCACTGTTCTTGTAAATGCTCTGATGAGTACTACATGCAAAAGATTCACTCCCTAGCAGATGTGGCCATATTCTCAAGGTGGGATCAGCTTATGTGCTAGCCAGACTCCATCCTGTCACTAAATGGGCTCAGGCCTGAATAGAGTCCTAGATTAGTGGCATGCCCCTGGATGACGGGTTTGATTCATCATCTCTGGACACACAAGCATGAAATGCATGTGCAAATCTTCCTAGCTAACCTAATTACATATATTGAACACCCATTCATCCGGCTCATGATTTTCCAGTGAAAAGTTATTTCTATGTCCTTTGGACCAATTTATAGACTTTCAGATATGGATTTAGATGGTCGTATTTAAAACATCATAAAAATAATTTTGTTAAGGAAAAAATATAGAGAGTGGCAGGTCATAAATAAAATATTTTAGGTTACAGTTACCAGCCCCTGATGAGTGAGACCCCTGCTTAGAGTCAATGGCTAATGTTACTTGACATTAATAATTACCAACTCTGTACCACCAGATACTATGAATTCAAGTATAAGTTGGATGGTAGAATCAATATCCTGATTGGTGCAGAATATATTAAAATGTTATCTTAAAAAAAATAAAAATAAAACATCAGCCTTATCTTTTCTGAAGTTTGTACTCCTGACTAGGTTCCGGCATCTACTCATTAGCACAGTTCCTGGGACTGTATCTGCACTGATATGTTTTAAAATAAACTTCAAACAACACAGCCTTGGTCATAACACTGAGATAATCCTTTGTATATAGATGATGAGGGGCTCATTGCCCAAGGGAGAACTAAGGTTTTAGAATGAAAATAAAACAACGATTAGAAATAAATACAACCAGGAGAAAAAAACTATAACTCATAGGAAAATCTATATTGACTAAGGAAAGACTATGAAGATTAAAAATTTATAGGGATTTTATATTCCTCCTAGTCTCCTACTCTGTAGTTAAAATTAGCAATACAAGTTCATGGGTGGTATCTTCATTTACTCTTGGGGTCACAGATGCAATACCTACTGTGGTCTTGCTGGTGGATCACCGCATTCTTTCTCATGGCTTCAAAATTCCTTTCATTGAGGCGTTCTGACCACTGAAGCTGATATATCAGAATGGACACATGAGAGAACATAAGAGAGAACGTTTTGTGTGCTGTAGGAGAAACAGGGTCTGCAGGGCCCCTGAGAGCCTAGGTGAATATTGAGCCCTTTTGAGCTCAATTTTCTCATCTTTGGAAAGACATGTGCTAGGGATGGGTTATGGGAACTAAATGAAATGATATAAATAACTTAGCCCAGGACCTGTAGAGACTCAATAAAGATTGGTTCCCTCTTCTTATAGCCACAAGTTGTTTTGTGTATTACCAAGCTGATACGTGTTGCCTTCAGCTCATGACTTTCCCAGGGATCTCCATCTAGAACAAACTGTACATTCAACAGGGTATAATTGTCTACATTTTGACCTGTCAGTTTTGGTCATGCTTATCATTTTTTATTTTCCGACATGAAAAGAGAGGTTGGGTAGTCACATTGGAAAACAAAGAAAATAAGATTAAAATTCCCTCAAATCAACTTGGAGCCACTAAAATATTAATGCCTTGACAGCTCACTCACAATCACCGCAGGCTGCGGGCCAGCATCGAGCTGTGCGTTGCAGAGGTGATGAGAACATATTTTCATTGCTGGAAAAAAATTAAGCTATACAGACAGCCGTGGGACACGAGAGCCAAATTCCACAAGAACACCCTCGAGTTGAAGCGTTCTCTTCCCTCCATCTTTTGACAATATTTAGAAAACCAAAGACTATAAACTTTTAAAAGGAATCTTGGATGGCTTACAGAAATATTAAGGTCACCAAAACACTTGGTGGAGATTGAATTTTTATAAAAGTATTTAAATTGATTAATATTATTCTCTGAGGTAGCATAAACGGAAGGGTAATAAATGTTTACTAAAAGTGAACATATTATGACAAGTTGCCAGTTGCTGTCTAATCAACTCAATTGGCTTAATCCTGCATTTTCAGTGAATTGACTTAGATCCCACCCACATGAAATAAATCAAATGGTTGGAGATAGCAAATCCTCCATCTAGTTCACTCTCAGCTGTCTTAATCAGTGATTTCTAAATTTTCTCAGTTTGGGACATACCTTTGAACTGCAAGATTATACTTAATGAGGAATCCATTTGCCCTTCTCCACTTGATTGTAATTATACCATGATTTGTTTACAAGAGTTTGTCCTGTGAGCCCATGACTCAGCAACCAAGGACGATCGTGTGCCCTTTGAGAGAGCTCTCTGGGATGAGAGCTACAGCAACCATTAAACTGCCAAGGAGAGGCTCAAACCATTGATTTCATTAGTGCTGCCCATAGTGCTGATGAAATTCTCTTTTTCTGCACCCACACAAGCATGCGCCTTTGCCATAGTTCAGATATTAAATGTCCCCAAAGGTCCTCATGTAAAAGGCTTGGTTCCCACAGAGTGGTGCTAGTGGGAGGTGGTGGAGCCTTAGAGGTAAGGCCTCGTGGGAGCTCTTCAGGTTTTGGGGGGGTGTGCCTTTGAAGGGAACATGGGATCCCAACCCTATCTTCTTTTCCTCTTTTGCTTCCTAGCCAGGAGGTAGTGGTTTTTCCTCCACCCCATGTTTCTGCCATGATGTGCTGCTGTAGGCCCAAAGCAACAGGGCCAGCCGATCATTAACTGAAATTTCTAAAACTCTGAACCAAAATATCTTTTCCTGTTTATAAGTTTATTATCTCAGATGTTTGTTATGGTGTTGGAAAGCTGACTAACAGCCAGTTTTTGAAATGGCACCAGTTTCATGAAACCCAAAGCTTACCCATGAGGTCTACTTGGATCTTTGTTTTGTTCTCAGCCTTCCCATTCCCTTTGAGGTGACAGCACAGCAGCTAGTTGTGTATGGGCAACTCCTGGGCCATGGAGAAGTGACTAACCACCCAGGTTGCCTACAGATTTCCCCAGGCACATACTTACCAGCATGTGCTGTCAGTGAAGCCATTTCCTTGGTCTTGGGTGCTTTTCCATTCACCCTCTAATGATTGAAAGTCAATCCATATCTCAAGATTCAACTTATATACCACCCCCTTCTTATGGGGTTTACTACTTCTTAGGGGTCTTACTACTCTCTTCTCTCTACTTCACAAGAAGTTAGAGACAATTTTGCTTAATTTCCATAGATCTCACCCCCACTTTCTGTGCCTAGCACAACATCAAGAACAAAATAGATTCTCAACAAATGTTGAATTCAATTCAGTTCAGTTCACTGAACACAAGAATGTGTCGTATGAAGACTTCTAATATTATCCTGCCTCCCTGGAGAATCTTAACAGGGGAGGAGGGCAGGGAGAACAATCAGAATCCACTTGAGTCTTTTCAAACCTACACAAGCAGATAATGCGGATGGGACACAAAAGTTAATGAGGATACTCCGGAAATTATCCCTGCTCACTTAACAACCCTCATCCTGGCTGACAACCTTCAAAGAACTCTCTCTGCCCGCGATGTACCATTCAGAATATTTTACTTACTCCTACTTGTTTTCATGAAAACCTCATAAAACAAGTCTTTGGATGTGTTTTCATCATATCTGAGGCTTAACTGACTGATACCTCAGGCATAATGGAGATACTTAGATTGGTGCTCTTAAATTACATTCAACAAAACTATTTACAAGTGGTCTAGTAAAAGTCGACTTCTTGGATGAGCTATTTTTAATGTTTCCTGAACTTTTCCCTCTTTGCTTGTCACTTTGGAGGTCCATCTGGACGTGTTCTGTCCCTGGTCTTGTTCCTGCACCTCACTGGCCATGGTGTCGTATGTTTTTGTTTGCAAGGGTCAAAATGTTCAGAATCTGACATCTCAAATATGTTCTCATTTTTTTTCCCCCTGAAGTCAGAACCCCTGAAGTATAAATCCTTTTTAAATGAAGAAAGCAGTGCCAAAAGGAATGAAGCATTTTTGGTCCCTCTCCAAAACAGAGAGATAGCACTGAAACAGGAAGTGGAAGATTTAAATATCCACTCGGCATCTTGGCAACATATTTATGTTTAAGAGTCTGAAGGTTAAAAGGTTTCAGTCTGGCCTGGGAACACTCTATCTTCCCCTAGGGCTTAGAGCTTTGGGAAAACTTTTAAGCACTTATCAAATATTTGCAATTAGCCATTTTTCCAAGACCAAATGGCTACTGGGAATGTCACAGGACAGTGTTCCTGACATGTACCATGCTATCCTCACTCTCCTGCTTCTTATGATTATCTCTTTAGCAATCCAGCTTGGTATGGTGGAAAGCGGCTGTTTCATTTTCCATAAAAAAAAGAATGTAGCCCCAGTTCTTATAACTGATTCTTCCAAATCTGGAATGACACAGAATGACTCTATAAACAGAGTGCAAAATTGGGGTTCAATTGATTATGTAGTGCTGTTCCCAAGGGTAACTGAGAGGCCCCCTCGTTATAGCTAGAAATGGACAATGGTGAGACCATTTACACAGGGAAGCCTGGCTTTCCCCACCCTCCTACCCTGCAGAGCTGAGAGCCTGCTGTAACACATTGACCAGCACAACCCTGGAAAGAGGAGTCCATAATGATCTCAAGGATTTTTTTGTCTAAGAAATGGAAGAATGAAGTTTCCATTGACCAACTATTCAGGGAAAAAAAATGTAGAAGAAAAGGTTACGAGGGTGCAAATAAGTGTTTTGGATATTTTCTATTTGACACGAAAATTAGGCACCCAATTGGAATGATTAAATATGCAGTTCAGGGAAGAAATGCTGATGAAGATATATATTTGGGAGTGCTCAGCATCTGAATGGTATTTAATACCAGGAGGCGATATAAGCTCAAGGCAGTGAGTTAGAATATAGTCCCAGGATAATTGTTTGAGTCTCCCATATTAGAATGAAGTCCAGAAAGCAGCAGAGGAAATCAGGAAGGATGGCCAAGGAAAGAAGAAAGAGAACCAAGAGGGTGTACGTCCAAAAGAAGGACGTGAAGATCTGATAGGTTAGGTTGATCCCTGGGTTTGGGCAATGTAGATGAATTGATGCTGTTAAAAAGAGGGGTTGGGCTGGTAAAGAAAAAGACTGACATGAGATCAAGAGAAGATAGGAGGAAAAAGGAACATAGAGTAGTGACAATTCTTTCAGAATTTTGTTGAAAGAGGAGCCAAGGATTGGAATAGCAGCTGGAGAATCTTGTGAGTTTAATGAAGATTTCTTCCTCTTAATTTGAGATATATTTTGGCAAAATTGTATGATAGGAATGATCTGGTAGAGATAGTTAGTGCTGCAGAAGAGAGGTGACAATTGTGAGATGAGTGTCCTTGGGTAGGTGAGAGAGGATGGAGACAAAGCACAAGAGCTCAAAGGGTTGAGCTTAGCTGAGAGCGTGGAGATTCCAGAAGGAAAGGCAGACTGTATGGGTTCAGCTATACATTAGTTGGAAAGTGTAGTGATTGCTTATGAAGTTCTCCAATGGCCCTTATTTTCTCAGTAAAAAGGGGAAACAAATGCTTCAGCTGAGAACAAGGAGAGGAACAGGAGGGTAGAGAAGTGTTAGGGGAATAGAGGATGTTTGGATTTAAACAAGAGAGCAGAATTGCCAGGTAGCACTAAAGTCCCACTTGACATTAGTGGTAATGAATTTTAGGTAACATCAGTCAGCTTAGTTGTGTTTTTCTCCTGATGGGTGTAGCTGCTGGTCTTCTTGCTCCCTAGAAAGTAGTTTTTAGAGCGATGAATCATGAGACATCAGCTGGAAAAGGAGAGTGGGTGGCTGAGGTATGTTGGGGGACAAGATCATGGAGAAGAGCTCCACAGACTAAGAGGCCAGGATGTTAGAAGAGTCATGAACACAAATATTGAAATTACTGCAAATCATGGCAGAAATAGTACTGGTAGGGGTTATGGCCAGGAGCTAAAATCTTCTAGAAATTAAGGGGAGTAATTCAGGAATCAGTAAATGACTGCAACAAGAAGGGGTAGTGGGTAATATTTTTAGGGAGAAGAGGGTTGCAAACCAATGGTGGTGAATAAAGATAACTCCTTCACCCCAAGGCTCTGTGATATGTAGTGGATGATGTCAGAAAGGCTATCGATTGTGAAGGGGAGTATAAAGCATGACATTGAATGGAAATTCAAAGAAGAGTTTGAGATGTGGGATCTTGGCTGACTCTTGGTCTTCAGTGTGATATTTGGTCAGAGGAGGAGATGCACAGAGCCTGTTGGACAGGGGACTATGGGTGATACAAGAGGATCTGGAAGTCTCGGCATCCTGAAGGGTGTAGAGAATTATGCGGTCAACCCTGATGATCTCTCATTCTGACCATTGTGAACCTGGGGCAGTTGCTGAGGGAGGCATTTCATTTTAGGAACACAGAACTCTGGGCTTCTTTCTCATCTCTACGAGGGGTGAGGCTTGGGAAGGGGTTGTTCACTGGAAGCACATAAAACTCTAGGGTCACCTTCACTCCTGCACAAGAATTGCTCCCCCTCCCCCTTTTCAGTACTTATTCAACAGGTTGAATAACCTATTCCCTTGTCAGTCTTGACACAACTTGAACTTCACTTTGCTCATGACTCTGTCCCTAGTCCTAGTGTCCTCCTGATCTCTCCAATATGCCAATATGAATAAACAAATGAATTAATGAGGGTTGCAGCGAATGATAACTCGGTAAACATTAGAAAACCAAACTAGCAACATGAGAAGCACCTTCCACTCCCGTCCCAGATCTCTCAGCAGACTTCTCCCCTGGCACCACTTAGTTCTTGACTCTCAACTGCAGCCTCAGTCTACCCCTTTGCCTATTGTCTCTCAGATTGGACTTCAGTAATATATGTCATGGTATAACCCACCCCAAGAGATGAACACAGTGAACTAGACCCTGAGCTGGGTACCCTGAGCCTGGCCTGTATCACTGTGTGCCAAACTCTAAGAGACCATGGGACTGAGAATCAGGTTAGCCTCCTTGTTGGTGTGTTTAGAACCAGCTCTGGTGAACCATAGTGAGGCTAAAGGACTTCTTGGAGAAGACAGGGTTTCAACTGGACCTTGAAGAACAAGTGGGATTAGCCTGAGAAAAACAAAAAAACATCTTGGATAGAGTGAAGTTATTTATATTAAAAAGTAACAATATAAACATTATTATAAGAATATAGCAGTCAGCTTTAAATCATTATAATGAAATGCCTGACACAGGATACTTATGAAGAAAAGAGGTTTATTTAGCTCACTTGAGATTCAAGAACATGGCACCTACATGGGCTCAGTTCTGACGAGGGCCTCATGGAAAATGGCAGATGGCAATGGCAGTGAATTGTGTTGGTACCAGTGGTCACATCTTAAGTCAGAAAGCAGAGAGAGCTGAATCCTATGACATCTCAGTTTCCCTTCAGTCTTGACCATGAGTCTTTAACTCTGTCTGCCTAGTTTCTCTGTTTGGCCTACATGTGTGCCTGATCCCTACTCTTCATTCTTACTTTTGCTTTGTTCTTACTTTTCATTTCTTCTTCTGCTGTCAGAAATGGTCTATGACAAACATCAGGAGCCTGGGTTAGCTGCAATAATTTTGACCAGGTTGCTGTCTTTTGGCTGACTCTGCCTTCATCATGTCAAGACATGTGATGCATGGATTCCTCAAGTCTTTTGACTGCAAATCTTGATGGCCTCTGTGGCTGAAAAAAATTAAATCTGAACACACAGAGATATGTTTGGGATTTAGATTATGCATATTGCTCATGAAGCAATAATAAATTTTCTTCTTAGATTGAACAAGGAAAGGAGAATACATAGTGTATGTTGTATCTATAGCTGGGGCTCAGAACTTCTGCCTCTTTTCTTCCCAGTGTTGGGACTTCCCAGGCCTAGAGGCTCCCCAAGACATTTCCTGTTTCTAGACAAGAGAAGTTATGTTGGGATGTTGGCACACACCACTCTTGCTTTATGAATATTTACTAAACATAGTTTTCTATGTACAGATATGATGCAGTGTAATTATTCACCTATCTGAGGTCTCGCCGTTGGGCATTTGAAGTTATCTTAGGTTTATTATCACCAGCAGTGTTTCTGGAATGAGGTGATATATATCTTCATTGGGAACTATTGGGTCATTAATATTATATTCTTCTAATTGGTTTAAAGGAGTAACTGTTACCATTTCTTCTGTTTTCAGGGTTGAGGGAATATTTAACTAAGCCTATGAGGGTCTATTCCAGAATTTTAATTAGCTTCTAGAATCTGGAGAGTATGTCAAAGCAGCAACAGTTTGACTAAGTTGAACAAATCTAGTGAACTAGTCGAACTGAGGAATCTCATGTTCAAACCAAATGCACAGGAGAGAATGAAAATAGAGACAGAATACTTAATGTAATTGTTAAATAGATAGTATTCCCCAAAGAACCTATTATTAAATAAAACATTTAAAATTTATTTTACAATAAACATATTCTATAATTTTTAAAAACTGTGCTTTTATTGGCATGTACTCCTTTTGTAAAATATTAATTCCTTAAGAATCTTTCCTTTGACGTGACAATTGTAGTGACCCTGGTGACTCAGTTGTGAACACATCTCGACAGATCTAGAATGTTAATTTTGCTCATTGCTGTTCTGTTTTCCCTCAATCTAACTAAGAGTTTACTAATTTAGTTGAGTTACATAGCTTTAAGTGGGGAATCATTCTTCAGCCCCAAATCTTGTTTTTCTGGGAAAATTCAAGGACTTTTATGTATAAATGTAGGCTACAGACTTAATAAAACCAAATTTTACATCAAATTGAGGTTTAGCTTGGTGTCTAGTTACATAATGTGATATTTCACATCAACCAAAGTGTTCCTGGTACTATACCAGGTGAGGTGAAGAAACAGGAATCGTTGCTTAGGTTATAACCCCAAAGTCTCCCACTTTCTCAATTAACAACCTTTTATTGGAGGAAATTGCTAGAGTTCTAGGATTTTCCACTTATTTTCACACAGTGGTGAAAGTAGAAACTTGACTAATTATATATAGTTTGTCATGTGAAAGCAACTCTGAAATATTTGAAAGAGCTTATGTGTACCTGCTCAGACACAAAACCCATTCCTGAATGGGCCTCTATGTAGCATCAATTAGTTGGAAAGATTTATGGTTATGTTGCTTCTTTGACCAAACTGGTCAGAGGATTTTTGGAATCTTCAAATAAATGGTTAAAATTTAGGGAGTGTGGACACATTGAACAGTGCAGTCATAAGATCCATGACTTCAGCCACATACTGAAGACATTCACAGTGGCTCTAACTAAGGTCAGTAACATGGACAGTCCCTCCCACAGCTGTAGTAGGTGACTGACTCTCTACCATGTCAGAAGATAGGAAAATTAACTTAAATTTCCTTGAACTTCTCTGGTGGGACCTATTTTATTCCTCTTCATAAACAGTCATATGTCTTCTGTTTGGGAAGAGTGGCTGTTAACAGAAGTAGAGACAAAATTTGTTGAATTGGATTATTTGTTGTAAAGAATGTTTTATATCCAGATCAATGAAGTGATATCTGCATTGGTTAGGAAGTTGCTATCATTTTCACTTTTACTTGTATTAAATATTTTCTTAGCTCTAGTGTTGTTATGTAGGGCTAAAACTGTCAACAGTGTATCTCTGGCGGAATGCCAGGTAGACGGGGTAGCTAAAGGGCTTCTACAAGATTATGTTAAAGAAAGAGCCTTATCTTACATAGTCTCAACAGACATGTACCTTCTTGAGCTGTTAGAAAAGACTTTGTTTACTTGTTATTTTTGACCTCTGGTATTTTTTTTTCCTTTTTAACTTTTTGTTTTGAAATAATTACGGTTGAACAGGAAGTTACAAAAATAGTACAGAAAGGTCCCAAATACCCTTAACCCAGTTTTCCCCAGTGGTAACATCTTACATAAAAGTACAGTACATTATCAAAATCAGGAAAATGACAATGGTGCAATCCACAACCTTATTCAGATCAAAAAGGTTTTCTACAACAAGGTATAATTCATGGGGATGGGGATGTGGCTTAAGCAGTAACGTGCTTACCTGGCATGTGCAAGGCGCTGGGTTCGATCCTCAGCACCACATAAAAATAAAATAAAGATGTTGTGTCCACCGAAAACTAAAAAATTCTCTCTCTCTCTCTCTCTCTCTTAAAAAAAAAAGAAATAATTCATGACAGTCAAAACCTCCCTTGTCAAGCTCCCCTCCATCAGAAAAGTACCTCATGCCTATTAGCTCCTCTTCACATTGCAAAGAGGTAAACCAAATTATCTGAATAAATCTGGACCTGCTAAGGACAGAACAAAGATATTGTTCCATTTTACAAAGTCTACAAAAGCTAAATGATGGAACCATCTTCAAAAGAAGAAATCTATTGGTACAATGTATTTAGAAAGCTCAGCAAAGAAGAATTCTTACACTGATTTCTGGATGCAAGGGGCCTTTCAAGATGGAAAGTACTGTTTTTTTGGATTTCCTAGAGGGGGTACTGCCCGAAAAGGCATGAGTATATGGGAACAAGATTAGAATTTCAGACAATATTTTTTGTCACACTAACCTTCAACCCATTTTCTTGGTTAACTCTTTTTGAGTTGTAAATGCACACATCACATTCCTTAAAGAAAGAGGACACACACACACACACACACACACACACACACACACTCAGTTGGGTTGCTATGGGTTTTTTTTTTTTTCCTTACTGTGAATTTATGCCATTCTGAGTATAAAGACAAAATATTCTGAAGGAAATATAATGTTTTACTTTTCAAGATTCATATTTTATTAGCAATTAGCTTAGTTTTTAGGATAAGGTAGAATACCATAAATCTGGAAGCACTCCATTAAGGACAACATTAAATCTAATACCATCCAGAATAGATTTAAGGATGATTTGAAGTTTCATCTAATATACTTTCTATTTCTTAGGTCTTCAAGCTGGTGGACAAAAAAGAAAGCAAACTGCTTTCTGATAACGAATTATTGCAGAAGGCCTTCTCCTTAAAGCATAGATGCTTTTTATTCATGGACTTCTCTGGCTTTGAAGGGTTTGATGTTTATTTGGGGAAGGTTTATGTCAATTATCTAATCAGAAGCAGGCCCCAGACTGCCAGTGATATTCTGGAATGTATGGTCTACTTCAAAGGAAGGTTCCATGTCTCTTTACCCAGATGAAGCCAATTTTTCATAGTGAAGAACAAAGTAATTAGATTTTCATTTTCTGAGAAAAAAACCCCTATTTTTAGTCTGAATTTAATGGGTCATATTTCTCTGTTCAGTAAATCTTGCAATTATCACTCCATCCTGGAAAATGTAACTCAAGGACCCACCATTGTGCCAGAGCTGTGGGTCACCACAGAAACAGGTTAGATGGCAGCTGTGTCCAAAGAGAGCTGAATATAATGTCCAATTGGTGTCTATGCCATACTTTAACATGGAAACCAACCAGTCAACTAGTGGTAGAGGTCTACATGCCAACATTCTTGTTTTACTTGTAATGGAAAACTTCAGAAGGGAAGATCAGGAGCCTGAATCCCAGGGTGTGTGGCAGAGATTTCAGCCATGTTCTTCCACTGAGGAAAATCCAAATGGGCCACTTGAAACAAAGGCAAGATAGAGTGCATCCAAGTTCCAAATCCCAGACACATTTCTTCTCCTGTCACTCCTCATAGAATGCTTCTGATATTGTACAAAGGCAAGAGGGACTGAGGACAAGGAGTCTGACCTGATGGAGAAGTGACCCAAGGCAAAGTCTAAGAGGAAGAATAAATGTCCGAGAACTGGGGAGCACACTTGAGCCACAAGACCTCTGGGAAATGAAGAAGCATTTCCCAACCTATTGTATCTCTTATGCTCAGATAACTCCCATTCTTCCTTCAAGCCTCAGCTTAGATAGGACTTCACCAGGAAAGCCTAATGCACTCAAGTGTGACTTATTACCTTTCTCTGAGCTCTGGCAATGCCTCATAATTTCTCCTGAACAAGGTTATCACACTGCATTGTCATATTTAATTTTTACATCCGTACTTGACTGCAAGCTTAGTAGGACTGAGGCCATGTCTTATGTGTTTATAGTTTTATCTTCTTTGCTGAGCACTGTGTCTGGCACAAGTATCTACTTAATATATGTGTGTGGTTTTGAGTTGATGTCATGAAGCTGAAATGATATCCATACCCCATGGATACCCCAGAAGACTCAAAAGTGTTAAAATACTTTCACAATCTCAACCCAAGCCAATAGTGTTAAATCATCTCTACCAAGCTTTAGAGAACTCAGCATCTAAGAAGTTATTGTAAAGAGCATTACCACACCCTCTGATGACCACACATCAAACCCTTGGTTTAAAACACACACACACACACACACACACACACACACACACACACATTACCTTATAAGCTCCTACCCTAAGGGAAGGAACTGCAACAAAGATTTAAGGCAAATAAAGCATGATCTTGAAATTTTGTCGATGTACCCCCACCTTCTTGAAAATCACTTGATCTACATGAAAACTCAAATCTAAGGGAATTTTGAGTTCATGTCTACACAGATAGTAACCAGAACTTTAAGATATACTCTCAGTCCATAAGGGTGCGGGTGGTCTGACTGCATTGTAAGACGTTTACACCAACGGACCTGATGGTCTTGCTATTGCATACATGATGAACTAAAAGCTATGATTAGAATGGACCTTGGAACCATGTTACTTACAGTATGTTGGTTTCTATGGGAAAATATTCAGTTCTACGTCGACAAAAAGAGGAGCAATAGACTCTAGGAAAAATCTGGCATAGGCAGGAATGGGTAGAACACATGTCATCGGCTAGATAAAATGTTTCTGAACTAAACATTGCTGAAAGATACTTGGAGGTCTAGATGTTGGGTAATCTTATCCAGATACATTTTAGGATATATAAAATATTGAAGGAAGGTTAGAGTATAAGGAGAAAAGTCATCTTCACTTTTACCTTTGAACCAACTATCTTTTGCCCGCTACAAATGCTTAGATACTCTGAAGGATTACCTTGCATCTTTAATAATTAATATCATTTTAAATAAGATTTCAAACACTAGACATCCATAGTTGGCCAAATATTTTTATCTGTTTTTGGGGACATAGCAAAGGGTGCTGGAGGATGGTACGAAGTGTTGACTTCAAAGTAAATATTAGCATTTCCACGATTTTAAAAGACTTAAAAGAAGACTAATAATGTAACATGAGGACATTGGGATGCATTCCTTAGACAGTTTTACATGATGACGTGAAACCACAATAACCAGTGGATGGGTGGAGGAGGAGAAAAGAGATGCAAACTATTTACTTGTCTTCAGTGGCTAGAATGCAGTGGTTTTCCATTAAGCTTAGAATATTTTTATAATTAATGGATTTACACAGAAAGCCAAAGTTAAATAACCATTGGAACTGTGGATACAAATGTAAATGTTATATACTTTGACAATTAAACTAATAATAATATAATTTTCAACATAGGAAGGGAGAAATTATAGGGAAAAAAAGTATATACCGATTTCTCTGTAGCTTATAGCAGGAATTCAGAGAATAGCTAAAGTTGATATCTATAACCAGTTGAAAAAAGAATTACATGATGTATATGACTAGTACACTATATTTGCTACATTAAAATGCCACAAAATGTGAAATAAAAGAGGATATCTGTAGGTAAAACAATGGCCTTTATTATTTTTTTTTTCATAATTTTAACTTTTAAAAATAATTTTTCTTGTTGGGCACAGTGGCATTTCCTGTAATCCCAGCAGTTCAGGAGGCAGGAGGATCGCAAGTTCAAGTACAGCCTCGGCAAAGCGAAGCACTAAGCAACTCAGTGAGACCATGTCTTTAAATAAAATACAAAAAAGGGCTGGGGATGTGTGGTTCAGTGGTTAAGTGCCCCTGAGTTCAATCCCCAGTATCAAAAATAAATAAGTTAAATAATTAAAAAATAATGTTTCTTGTAGAAAACATCCAAAGTTTATTAAGACAGGTTGAAGCTATTTTTCTATGTTAAATGATATTGCTATATACCTTACTATATGTACAAAATTATTTCTATCTATCCACCCATCTATTCTATATATTTAAGGAGCTATTCAGATTATGTTCACCAAATATTAACAAAATTATGTCTGAATGCTGGATATATATAATTTTTAAAAATGTTTTTGTACTTTCTTATGTTCAGTTTTTAAAATGTGTCCACACTATTTTTTATAAAAGAAAGAGATGTTTAGAGAGATAGTTGAACTTGCCTATGTCTGTCTCTCTATCATTTTCTTTTTTCTTTAAACATTTTAGCAATTTATTCTTGCAAAAAAAAAAAAGGGCATATTGTGCCACACTAAACTCTATTGATGGCCAGATCCTTATATTATAGGGGAAAGTCTTGATGGATCAATAAAACACCAGAGACTAAAATCAGAAAACACTGACAGCTGTGTGGCCCTCACCAATTTTTTTTTTTAATATTTATTTTTTAGATGTGGTGTGGACACAATACCTTGATTTTACTTATTTATTTTTTTTTACGTGATGCTGAGGATTGGACCCAGGGCCTTGCACGTGCTGCGCAAGTTCTCGACCGCTGAGTCAAAACCGAAGTCCCCCTTCATCAAATTTTTATTGGTGATGATGCCAGTCTTTGGTGAACTCTTTGTTATGTTGGGCACAGTACTGCTTTTGCTAAGTTAAAGTTCTGTATTAAAGGGAAGTTAGAAATGTTTGTTTTTAGAAGTTTTGATTTGATGAGGTACGAGGTACGAATGGCTATCTTTTATTATGCCCTTGTCTAGGAATTTGATGAGATTGACCAGACTTGTGGGAAAGTATTAGCGCTCTTTGCTTTGCACTGACAACTGGTTTATTTGGTGAATCATGATGGGTAAATGGGATGAAGGGAGACTTTCCAGCATTTCTAGAATCATGTGCCTGAACAAGATCTGAACTGGATCCATTCCCTTGTCAAGCCTATGCCCAGCATAGCATAAGCAAAACATTTAGTGACTGACCCCAGTTTGATTCTTCAGTTCAGTGTCATAGAATGATTTACAAAAGGAGCTGGACAAAATCCAATGTTATATATTTGTGAAAGGAAGATACTAACTTGCTTAGAAAACTCCTGGGATGTCATACGTGTTCAATAATTGCTGCGTAAGTGAATGCTAAAATTCACTGTAAACAATGTAAGACCTTCATACTTCCTTGTTTAAAAGTATTTCAAATTTCTAAACCACCTCATTTTACCATTTCCTTTTTATGCTCCCCCACCCAACCCCACCCCACATCCTAAAACAACTTGTTCTATTTCATCTGAAGAGAATTGAATTGTTCCACACGAAACATCTATTTTATAATAAGTTATATGTGTCTACCTCTCTGAATATATTCTACAAAGGCATCAATAATGCCTTAGGTTTTCTTTATTCCCTTACTTCTCCTCTATGATGAGTAAAGTTCTTTATACACGGAAGCTCTGATCTCAATAATCATGGAACTGCCTTGAGGTGATATTAAGAAATAGACTCATAGCAAAATGACTCCTCTAAGGGTCATCTTGCCACTCAAATTGTGCCCTCACCCATCCTTAAAATGCCAGAGTTGCTGGAAGTTTGGGGAAGATTTATTTTAGCTCTCTCCTCCTATCTATACATAGACATCAGCCCCCAAAGAAAACTTACATAATTTTGTACCTTCAAGGTGTCTCTAGGAATGAAGCCAAGCAAGTAGCCGAGGCCTTAAGAACTCAAAAGGATGAATAAAATATCTAGATATTTACATGCTTCACTGGTTCATCTTGACCATAACCACAGGCAGCAAATATCTGTATGAAAAGTAAGAATCCAGCCTGTTAGATGACTGATTCCAAATAGCCCAATGCTGGGTATCACGTCACCCACACATCTGGTTGATTGAATATGAATTTCCCCCTTTTAATCCAGATGGCCTCAGCAATAGATAACACACAGGGACTCTTCCACATTCTACATGGTGCTGGGTGTTGCAGAATTCAGCTCTGTTGCTGTTCTTCTCCCCCTTCTTGCTCTTGCCTGGATCTCATTAGAAACCATTAGTGATGTAATACTAAACCTATGGAATCTTAAACATGCTTTTAAAATCCTGTGGAATAAAGATGTCTCCTACCAAACCAAAAATGCAGTGGGAATAGACAAAGTTACATTTCTTTAAGGAAAAAAAAATGACTCATTTCATACTTTCCAAACTGTTTTGACTGAAGCTTCTCAAAATAAACTTTCTGCAATAGGCAGCCTTTGATGTCTGACTTTGAAAAAAAAATCATTTCTCAAAGATACAATTCAATCTTTTTTGGGGTGTTCATGTATTTTTTTGCAGATTAACTTACTTTTATTTTTACCAGTGAATGACATGATATTAAATAGCCATCTAAGAAAGAAAAGTATGTTTGAAGTGGTCTTAACTCCTACATAAACCAAATATAAAGAACATGCCATATGACTTTTTAAATTACCACAAAAATAGAATTTCCAGAACATTACCAGAAGGGGGATTTGGTCCATTAAGAATAACAAAACAGTTTAGATGTCATGAAAGTGGAAGATTAGGAGCGCAGTTAAGCTTAGTAATGATATTTTTGATTCATACGCTATTTCCTAGGATAGGCAACATTTTTAATTTTTCACAGTCTTGAACCTTAATCCTTGAAGAGTAATTCAAGTTTCAGAGCTTACGGACAGCAATTTGTTTGGGGTGGCAACTTGCCATTGACTTGCCTCAGGGTTCTTTAGGAGTCGTCCAGCTGTAGGACTTAAAGGTGGTCATTTATTAAGTCCAGGTCTACACATGACCACTGAAACAACTGGTTTTCAATAAAATCTTTTTTTTTTTAATGCAAACAGCCAGATTTTGTGCAGTTGATCGGATTTATTTAAGACATCATTTGCTTCTATTCAAGCATCAGTGAATGAAATAACTGTTAACTGGACAAACTTTTTTCTCTTTCTTTCTCCCGTTCTTTTTTTTCTTTTCTTTTTCAAGGAAAGTTTCCCCCTTGGAGTAGTAGAAGGAAGGTAGATTATGATCTGAATTTTAGTTCCCAGTCTTCCATCTCTGTGTGATGCTTTCTTAACTTCCCAAGCCTCAGTATTCTCATCCACAATGGAGAGAAAAAAAAAAAACCCTCCTATGTTGATTAGAATATTAAATAAGAGGTGCTACAGCCTTGGACAGACCCCCAATAAATGCAAGTATATTCCCAGTGCCCCTCAGCTACACAGATGGAGTCTTTTGTTTCTTTCATTTTCCATCACAGTGGCAACTTCTCAACAACAACAACAACAACAATGAAGATAACATTTGGCACCCATCCCATTAAATTGCTAAAAATATTAGAACCTGAGATATATCTCTCTTGGTCAGAGCTGAGCTCAAGAGCCTCTTGCTTCTGATAGGCTAGAAGAGACCACTGCTGAGATTTATGTTGTTTCCTGAGACTTTTAAAGCCTTATTTCTCCTTCTTAGTCCCTTTTAAACCTACCATCCAATAGTAGCTCTAAACACTTCTCGAACCTATGTGTATTTTTAGTCTGGTACTAGTTTTTAAAGTCATGTATTCCAAGCGTTAACTACCTATAATGGGAAAAGGTTCTGTTATTTGACCTGAAATGATTTCTTCAGAGTATGAAGACTTAGATAAAGCGAAAGAATGGGAGAGGAGGTAAGGGGTCAGGAGCTTAGGAGGAAATGCACTGTTCAGGCAGACCCTAACTTCAATTCCAGGGCTGGCTCACTCTAGGACGTAGAGTTGTTTGAGGATGGTATGTACCCATGTTAAAGCAAATCTGCTTTGTTAACCTGGTTACTGCCATTAGAAACTTAAACCTGGTTTTCATTTTTCAAAGCATTTCTTCTAAGTGATTAAGGTAGTTCAAGGTCTTTAAATTGCTGTAGACTTAAGCATTAAAGAGGAATGAGAAAAATTAGTTTTTCTTCCTTCTATGCAAGGAGAATTTCACATTCTGACTTTCATATTCATAGAGGCTTATGTATATTGTTTCAGAAAAAAAATATGAGGATTTCCTGTTCAGTGAAGTCATTTAGAATTAGCTGTTGGCTTGTGCAATTTACAAAATTATATTTAATTATGCAACTAAAATAAAGGTCTCTAATCATATTATAATAAGTCAAGGTCATTTTTTCTTACTTACAATAAAAAATTACATTGGCCCTTCCTGAAGATTAATCTGAAAAATGACTTATTGATCATGAATAGGTCCATCCTTAGAAACAGGGGTAGGAGTTCAGGGTTCTGCAAATAAGAGAGGATCCCTCTGCACACTGACCTAAGGAGACCCAGACAGGTTGGGGAAAAGTAAGAGCACATTTCTAGATTCCACATAGACTATCTTTTCCTTCAGAGTTTCTCTCTTACCCATCTTGATTCAGGTTTCAAGAATCTCCAAACTTACTCCCTACCTCCAATTGAACTCCCTCCCCCATGATCCAGCTCCATCTGTGTCTTTCCAAACTACTGATTCTATCAAACATCTCAGACTCGATTGCCTTATGCCAAAGAACAAAGGGCAAAGCTGGCATCCAAGGACCAAGTCAGTACACCCACTTCTCCCCACCCTCCCAGCCAGTTTCTAAATGAGCTTGCCCTGAGAACAGTTCAAGTTTCCCTATTCCCGTGTCTTTGTTCTTTTTGAGAATAAGGTATCAAATAGCCTTATTCTTCCTTTCTAGTTACCCACAATTTAATTCTCTTAGCATGAATCTTCCTAAGTATTCCAGACCACCTAATCAAATGTAGCAGTTTTTCTGGTTCATTCTTCATCCTTTGATAGTCGAGGAGACTGCAGCCCACAGTTTATAACTTGCCTAAGATCATATGGCTAGTTAGGAGTGTCGCCAGGGCTTAGAACTGAAGTCTTTTTAACACCAGTACTTCTCACACACAGCAACAGTCGCCTGAATCACCTCAACTAATCATGATAATCGGACATTTCACGTACAATGGTGTTTTTGTATGATTGGTTCATGTAACCTAGACATGCCCAAGTTCTTCCTGGATTGCTCTTGCATTTCAGATCCAAATAAAATGATTGAGGTCTTCATTTCAGGATTTCTGAGAACCCAAGAGAGACAGACAGTGGTAGGACGCCTCATTTTTCCTGATACCTCCTGCTCCAAGTTTATGTCACCCTCTTACAACCTCAATTTGATGTCTATCACCTTCACTCTGAGAATGAAAAAGTTCCTATTTTCTTCACTTCTATTTAACAGACTCTGATGGATGGTTTGGGATGATCTGGGGACATGGAAGTATAGCTCAGACTATATCACAGATTAAAATTGGATTTTTTTTTTTAATTCGAGGAAAAATAGCTCTTTGCTTTAATTCTTTCCCATGTGATTTGGGGGTGGATGGGATCATTCACCTGTATGACCACAAAACAGTCAAGATATTTATGTAAACATAGTTATATACCTTGGGCTTATGCCCTTAAGAACTCTGAGGAGCAAAAGAAGTTTTGTTTTTTGGTAGTGCTAGGGATTCAACCCAGGCCCTTATGCATGCAAGGCAAGCACTCTACCAACTGAGCTATATCCCCAGCCCACACAAAAGAACTTTTGACATTGGTTTTCTTATACTTGGCCCAGGTTGAATTCTTAGGCAGATCTCCCACCCTCACTAACCAAAGCAAAGTTCAGGGGTTAATGGATAGATTTTCCCCTTTCAATTTATACAGTTCTGAAAAATAAATATGACACTATTGTGCAGAATGCAGTCCGATTAGGAAGAGGCCAGAAACAGAAAATGGGAGTTTGACGACATTTCCTGAACGTTTTCTTCCTGCCCGTTACTCACTGCTTGTTACAGCATTGAATTCCCACAGTGACTGTGCAAGATAGATCGTTTCCAATTTTTTTTTCTTTTTTGTGTCAGAGATTGAACCCAGGGATACATAACCTCTGAGCCACACCACCAGCCCTTTTTTCTTTTTATTTTGAGACAGGATCTCATTAAGTTTGCTGAGAGTTGCTGGCCTTGAACTTGCAATCCTCCTGCTTCAGCCTCCCAAGACGCTGGGATCATAGGCATGCACCATGGCATCCAGCATCTTTTCCACGTTTTAGCAGAGAAACACTTTGCCAAAGTTGCCTGGCAAGGAAGCCACAGACCTGGAATTCAAACCCTGAGCCGTGCAAATCTAAAGTCCTTTCAGTGCCAAGCCAGATGACACAAGAAAGAGTGTGAAAGACAGCCACAGGGGTGAAAAGGGAAGTGACAAGGGCTCTGACTGAAAGAGCCCACATTTGATGAGGATTGGTTTTATTTGTGGTGAGGGACAGGGTGACATTTCAGATCACAGTGACATCTATCATAGTGCTGGAGGTAAGAAGAGACAGGAAAACCAGCAGGAGGGAGGGACTACTGAGGAGATGATGGCAAGTCCCCAACACACAGAGGTATCAGACAGAGGAGGCCACTTCCCTTTCGTCCCTTCTTCTGTTTAAAGCTACGTGATGTTGCACAAACTCAGAGGACCTCCTACAGGACCTGAACTGAGTATCCCCTCGTCACTTGGTTTTTATAACCCAAGAAAGGCAACATGTTCAATAGAGTCTCCAAGAGCCTTTTTGGGCAGCTTTTATTTATTCATCTTGCCTGTAAGTGGGCACAGGAGACAGGTGTCTGGGTTCTGTTATAGCCTAGAAGAACAATTACAGTTTCATTAGCGGTAATAGAGAAGCATCTGAGCTGAAATCGCACCACATCTAAACAGACGGCTCTGTGGCACTTTTCTTACTAAAAAGTTGTTAAGTTTGGCAATCCTCTCTCTGTGGCAGTCAAACATTTTCTTAGCCATATTAGGTTATATGGAAATAAGCCAATATCGCAGCTGGTGTATGAGTAGGCCCTCTGCACTGAGAATTTTTTTTTTTTTTTTTTGGAGAGGCTTTTCTTACTGGTGTAAAAGGAATGGAGACAAATGTGGCCCAGGGTATATTTTGAAATATGGCTGGAAAGAAAAATAAAAACTCCAACCTGAAAAGAATTAGGCATAGCAGCTGAGACCAAAATTAGATTTTCAAGCTAGGAGACTTGGAGAAATTTGGGTATTTGTTTGTTTGTTATGGAAAGGGTATGTTGATGTATTAAAAGCTCAGCCAGCCTTATCACAGATGCAAGGGGAAAATCAGAATAAGAACACATCAGCTGTCCCACGAGCTTCCACTCTTGCTCTTACTACATAGTCTCTAGGGTTAGAAACCAGGATTTGTGTTCAGGACCCGTGACACTGTGAGCAATTCTAGACACTGGACTTAATTTCAGTGTTTGTCAAATGAGGATGACATACTATCTGTCTCATAGAGTTTTATGAGAATCAAATGAGATAATGTGTGATTCAACTTTTACAATGGAAAGCATGTTTATGTGCCTTTCATTCTTTTCCTTCCAAACTACAAATTGTAGCAGCAGAGAAAATATTTTTTAGGTTTTCTCCTGGTTGCTTTGGTATATTTATCTGCCCTTCATTCAGACTCACCATATTCTGCTTTGGCAGCTGGTAAGTGTTGATTCATATATCCATTCAACTACTCCATGTGTTGAACACTTAGCAAGTTCTTAATAATAATAATTATCCTTCTCAAAATGATAAACCCATAAAGTTTCCCCCATTGTCATAACATTAAGTAGTCTTTTGAAATATTTTGATTATTAACCACTGATTCCTTCCATATATATGTATACGTGTATTGAATCACCCCTGGCAGGCAACTGCAAAATGCTAAGGAATCAGATGTAAACAAGTTGGACACATCTTTATGAGGCTTTCAGTCTGGTGAAAAAGACAAACATTAAATAAATGTGCACCAAACATAAATATCACTACAACTTGCAATTGTCCGTGAGGATAAATAATAGAGTCCTATAAAAAAGAATAATGTGATGGTAAAATTTTAAAAATTGAAATGTCTAATGCAACAACATTAAAATTATTATACCTTGACAATAAATGAATAGGATCTTTGAAATCTCTATCATCTGTCTTGTGATTGCTTTGGAACAGAAAAATCAGTGTTCCTTAGGGTATTGTGTTTACTCTATTAACCTTGAATTTATGGGTTTAAAAGTTTCCAGTACTAAACACACACACAAACACACATACACACGTATACATAGGTGCATATAAATATGTGTGGGTGTGTATGTATCTGTGTGTGTGTGTGTGTGTGTGTATAAAAATTCCTAATGAGATTCATATGGGTTTTACAAGGAAGGAGTGGTGGAATCATTTCAGTCTTATAGAACAGCATGCCCAAGCTTCTATGGCCTGAAAGAGTTTGATCCATGGAAGAAACTGAAAGAAGACTAGTGCAACTAGGTCACAAAGCAAGTGGAAGGGTAGGCAGAGCCAGACCACTGAATTGAGGGTCATCTTGAAGCACCTGAAGAACTGGATCTGCATCTAGAAGCACTATGAAGCTGCCGAAGTGTCTTAAGCAGGGCGGTGGCACCAGGTGTATGTTTTTAAAGAGGTAGTTGTTTGGAAATGGACAGAGATTAGAGGGCAGGGACCCATTGGGGAATTCTTGGGATGGTCTAGATGAGAGGCTAGTGGCTTGGATTGGAGTGGTAACAGAGGTGGTGAGGATGAAGGCAGAATCATGTAGCTTAGTCATTTATTGTATGAGATGTGGTGAGAACAGAGGGTTAAGGAGAAGGAAGTGTCTGGAGTGACTCCCAGGTCCAGAGCTGGAGCAGCCTGGTGAATATTGGTGCTATTTACTGAGACAGGAAAAACTTAAGAACATGGACTGTGTTCATTTATATTCTGTCTATTGAAAGAAAAAGGAGCAGTGATGGAGTTCTTGTTTGTTTTTGGAGAGAAGAAACAGAAACAGAAGTTAAAAAGCATAACCTTATCTTCAGAGCGCTTGTACCCCAGATGTTAAAGCCACCCATGACATTGCCCTAATGTCTGGTGGGCTTTTCAAGCCAGAAGAGGCTTTGCTATGTGCTGTGGGCTTCCTCACTCCTACGACTTCCTCTCTGTACTCTCCTCCTCTGTGTGTGTCTTCATTCGATGAGCTCAATTTTCCAATTTAATTTGCTACACCTCTGAACTGTCCCACTTTCAAGACTTAAGTTGGTCAGTCTTTTGGTTTTGGTTTTCTGTAACACAGTAGAGTATTGTCTACAGAGATCTGTGATATACTTCAAAATAACTGGAAAGGACAGGAACAAAAGTTCCTAATCCACAAAAAAGATGGATGCTTCAGGAAATGGAAGTGCTTATCACCTTGATTGGACCATTCCGCAATGTGCCTATGCGTCACATTATCACACTGTTCCCCATAATAGGTACAAATCTTGTGTCTCAGAAATATTAAAATAGATCATGAGAACAAGCTGGTTAATAGGAGAATGAGGAAATAGATGCATGCATAGTCAATGAAAGAAAAATAAAGTTGGAATAAACCTGCCAAGTTTGAAAATAATTTTTTTCACCAAAAATCAAGCTTTTAAAACAATATTTGTTCTTCTTTTAAAGCTTCCATAATTTTGGTAGTAAATGGACAATACCAATGACTTTGCCATTTTGTCTTACTCTTATTTGCTGTGGATCAAGAAAAATATTTTGGTGGCATTGCAATTAATGTTCCAATCTCTCCAGTAGGTTATTTGAAAGTAAGAAGAATTCATAGAAAGAAAAGGTGATCAATTTGAGTTCCCTGAGTGTCGTTGATAGAACATTAAGAGTGCTACAGTGTTTTTAAGATTTAGGAATAAAGAGTTATGTACATGAAAGTCTGTACAAGCATCACTTGTGGTAGCCGATACTTGGTAGACTCTCATTGCCTAGTGCACAGGAACAACTGCACACTTAGTGAGGGTATTAATCATGCTAAAAGAATGGGAAAGGAAAACATGTGAACAAGTATGATTACAAGTGAAAAAACTGAATGTATAATGCATCAAATTTGCTTTTCTTTTTTCTTTTGGTACTAAGGATTGAACCCAGGGACACTTAACCATTGAGCCACATCCAGCACTTTTTTTATTTACTTATTTTTATGAAACAAGGTCTCACAAAGTTGCTTAGGGCCTTGCTAATTTGCCACGGCTGGGTTCCAACTTGCGATTCTTCTGCCTCAGCCTTCTGAGTCATTGGGATTATAGGTGTACATACTGCGCCAGTTCAAATTTACTTTTTTTTTTTTTTTGTGGTGCTGGGAATTGAACCCAGGATCTTGTGCATGCAAGGCAAGCACTCTACCAGTCAAGCTGTATCCCCAGTCCTCAAATTTGCTTTTAAAATAGAATTGTTTTCTATATATGTTTTTGTATCCTCTAAATTTTCTATGATAAAATGTATACTTATAATTCCCTATAAAAATGTGTATCTATCTAGCATGCAGAAATAGGGACAATTTTACAGATTTTATGATTTGAGACATTTGGCAATAGAGTGAAATAAAAATGAAAGTAGTCTTGAAAAATGGATTTTGCTTCATCAGTAAATAATTATCAAGTACTGTGTGAATTCTCTGGACTACATAGCGATATGTAGATGTGGAGATTGCTCATTTGTGGAGCTTATGATCAAGTACCTGCCCTCCTAGATTCCCTTCCGTTGGGCTCAAACAGCTAAAAACATAGTAAGGACAGTTTGGGTTTTTATCTCGGAGTTTTTTCTTTAAGACACATCAGGAAAGGAAAGTGCAGAGAGTAGAAGAAAGAAACATTCTCAAAACAACCTGAGTATCTGTACAGCCTCAATAGCATTTAGATTCTGGTTAAGTTTAACATTTTCCTTTTCCCTCCTTTTATCCCTCTCCTAATATGCTTGACCTGATGTATTTGTAGTTCTACTCCAGGTTCTAGGATGGCATTTGTTCGAAAGCTTGGTTCTGTTCAGTTAGTCACAGTCGTTTGTTTTTCATTATTTAGTGATAATTTATCACAATCACATTATGTTGCAAATATGTAAGAATCATCATCTTATCTCTGAAAAGTATATTTTAGAACTTTTCCTTATGGAGCTGCAAGTCAGGCTTTGCAGTGTTTCAGCTCGATTCAGCCTGTGTTTGTGCCTGAATAAGACCACAGTGGTCCTACACACCAAGGTGCCCAAGGTTAACTGGCATCAACCTCCGAAGTTTTTATTGAACTAATCAATCTTTTAATTGATCAGTTGAATTAATCAATCATTTAGTTCAAATCAACTCAGCTATCAATGTTGAACATAATGAGGCTGCTTTTGGCATGTTTGATGGCAAATGAATAGACACATTGCTATGCTTTAAAAATGCTATTCTTTGGAGATAACCTTATTGTGAAATGCTCCATTTTAAATATATTATTAATGTGCAAATCTATTTCACTTATCAATCCATATCTGTATACCATCCTTCATTTGGTTAAAAACACATTTTTTAAAAAAGATAGCAATATTGGTTTAAATTTGTGGCTATAAGAAATTGAAGCTTGGATAGTGCCCACATTATCAGCAATTAGCTAATGTCCTTGCCAATAAAAAGTTCAGGCTTCAGTTAGATTGCAACCATTCAGTTCATATCAGTTTCAATGTCCTAGGAGGCAGGACAGTGGATAATGATGTTTTCATCAGAATTTAGAAATGGAAAAACTGAGCACCTGGAGACTTCATTTATTTATTAACTTAACACATATTTATTGAGAAACTAATATGTTCTTAGAGCTATGGTAAGCACCGGGGATACAGAACGATTATGACCTAAACTGGGTAATACTCACGTTCCCATGAAGGCTCTGTGAGAGCAGGGTCTCATCTTTCTTCATCTCTGCTGTATCCTTACGAGGTTCCATTTAATAACTGGAAATAGAATCCCAAACTGGACCTGACTTTATAAGGAAGGGACAGTAGATCAAATCTTAAACTATTTTTCCCTTATGAAGGATGATATTCACAGAAAAGACCTTTGTAGAACACATGTAGTTTCCAATCAGGAAAGATGCTTAAGATGCAGTTGAATGATTTATAGGGATAACTTCGCATCTTTCCTAATATTTTTAAAAGCAAATCATGTGAAACCTTGTATTCGGAGGCGCATCTTGCAAGTGACACTTGCAAGACATGGTGGACCACCATACCTTCAGAGAAGCCCTATTTTGATATTCAGATGCTTTGGGATCAGGATATTCTTATCACTTGTTATACTCTCTTGCTGTTTTGATTACTGCAAAGACAGGCCAAATTACAAGGGCTGCAAATAATTCTTAATAGTTATTTTGAAAATGTTTAGTCTGTAATAGCAGTTAGGAATCAATCAGTGGGTTGAGCCAATGTATAAAAAGAAATGTAGTGATTGACTATTCTAAACAAAACAAAACAAAACAAACTAACTCCTGCTATATGAACTTGGTAGATAAGTGATCAAATGGAGGCAAGAACAGCTCTGGAGACCCAACTCTTCCCAGCACTAGCCGAGAAGCCTTGAGCAAGCCACTTAACCTCTTTACGACTTTCTAGGTCCCATTTATAAAATTTTGCCAATAATACTTGTCTTATTGACCTCTGAGGTTGCCATAAAAATCACTGGAGGAAAGGGATGTGAAGGCTGTTCACTGTATACACTGTGTATTTGTGTTCTCAACCCATTTGGGATGCTACGAATCGCTTGGAAATCAGTCCACAAATGGCTGATCTCATTGATAATAGAAGCATAACTGCCCAGGGACCAACCCACTTCATCCCCGCTGAGCATTCCAGACATTTTAGTGCGGGAACAAGGTCTATGGGAAAAGTCAAAAGGAGACTGATCAGAGGAATTCTACTGGCCCTTCCCAGGGCCTGTGCACAAAATGGTCCCCCGTGCATTGTTATTTTGCTGTTTGTTGATGTCTATGGCTTTCAAGAGAATGACAGATGGATATCTGGATGATGAACAAACATCAGTTTTCTAGAGCAAAGGCAGTGCCTCTCACCCATGGTATTGCAACCTTCACTTATAAGTGCAATAGATAAAGCACAGTCTGACTTTCTTTCATGGAGAGGAATGACATTTGCCAGTGAATTTTTTCAAGGGTACACACACTGATCTTTGCCTTTTGTTACATGGGTAAGACATGGTGATTCTAGTTTCTGATCTGAGCCCTGAGTCCTGCAGCAGGCCAGATTCCTTATGTCAACATTGTGTGCATGGCACGGACCGAACCCAAAGCTTGTAGTAGATCTTAGCACACTGCTCTGTGGTGGAGGAAGGAGGTGGGAACTACCAGCTGGTTGGAAGGTAGAGAAGAAGAACAAGATCGATCCACTGTGGGTACAATTTTGCTTTGATTTTTAGCTTACTTTAAGCAATATATAACATACAGCCTTGTGTTTAGATATCTAAATTTCAATCAGTAGTGAAAACTAACAGTAGAAAAATATTTAAGAAAAAAACAAACAGAAATGTATAATAGGAACATGGAAGTCAATTCACTAAATCAACTAAGTGTACCTAAATTTTTCAGCGTTGATGGAATTGAATGAATTATCTGGTTGCTTTTGTGACATGTAGCCTCAACTGGAAAGTGATGAATTAGGACACTACTTCTTTAGAAATATCTCAGATCCCTAAGTACCAACTTCACTGTTGAGATTGAAAATAAATCAAGAGTCTATTAGAATTAAAAGGGTTCAATTTGGCTACATTAGTATTTACAAAACTTCTACATGCATACAGTTGTGTTAAACTCTACAGATAAGCAGTAAATGATTATATATAGTACTTGCCTTTCCTAGATATTATATATGTTTATCTTTGTAGCTTCTTGTCTCTTAATAGGTTCTATTTATTTAGGAAACCTCCCACAGGCACATAGGCAGAAGAGAGTCAGGAAGATCATATCCATTCAAAATTTGAAGAATCATAAAAATTAAGTGCTTCATTTGGTATCCCTCTGGGAGCCTAAGCAGTTAACATTGTGCCTTAGAAATAACATAAAGAAACATAGGTACTTTTTTAAAAATGATGATGATGATGGTGGTGGTAGTGGTATAGTGGTGGTGGTGGTGGTAGTGATGGTGGTAGTGGTGGTGTGGTGGTGGTGGTAGTGATGATGGTGGTGGTGATGTTGGTAGTGGTGGTGGTAATGATGGTGATGGTGATGGTGGTGGTGGTGCTGTGATGATGAGGGTCGTAGTGATGATGATGGTGATGGTGATGGTGGTGCTAATGGTGATGGTGATAGTGGTGATGATGGTGATGGTGATGGTGGTACTAATGGTGATGGTTGGTGGTGGTGGTAGTGGTAATGGTGGTGGCATGAGAAATAACTGGCCATACCTTGCCACAACCTTTGAACTTTTTAGTATCCATACTACATCTTTCTTGATGTGTATAGTTATACCATATTTCAGCTGCAGGTTAACCATGGCTCAGTAAAGACAGAAATTACATTTTTCTCAGGAGTCAATGTCGTGTGTGTGTGTGTGTGTGTGTGTGTGTGTGTGTGTGTAGCCATGGGAAGTTTATCAAACACTGACATCAGTTCCTTTCCCATGAGAAATCCAGAAATTTCATAGAGCCATAAATGACTTTCTCTTTCCTATTTGCTTCAGACAAGTAGAGAATTTTTCATAAAGCTTAAAAATAAGCATGTGACCTTCACCCTACTGTGGATACATTCTTACTGCTTCTCCAATAAGAAATTACCTTGCCTCTAAAAATCCACACCCACTCTCTGTTAAAAATTGAAAGATCCTGGCTGATGGAAATAGCAGCATGGAGCATTCTTAATTAAATGACTCTCCAAGGGGAAAAAAATAGAAGAGGCTGCAGAAAAAAATGGCCCTGATTTAAGACATCAGAGCCCTTCTTTGTGCTGTTTGTTATGTGACCTTACTCTATTACAGATAGGAATTTTTTTTCATACTTGCACCAGGTTGGCTCCTTTGACAACGTATATCAAAGCTACACCTTTAGCATTCCATGTTTAAGGATGATTTGCAAAATTTTCCTGGCTGGCATCGCTGGTCTTGGCCACCTGATGGTATAGCAATGAGCTAAGGGATGCACCATTCTGCTTTGCAGATGAAGAATAACAAAGGAGGAGGAAGAGGAAGGAGCTAGTCTTCTCATATAGCATACTAAGTTAAATATGAGGCATTTTCTATGTCATGTTACTCTTCTTCATTCATCACTCACTCAGCCAACAAAATTTTATGAAGCATACGTTCTGTGCCAGGGAACATGCTTGGGATTACTGACAAGACCAAGTCCCTGCCATCAAGAAGCCCATACTTATACAATGACAAGAGCCCAGAGGACTTCTTAAAATGCTATGGAGGCTTAGAGGAAGAAAAACCCTTCAAAAATACTATTACTATCCTGATTTTAAAATTGAAGTAATTGATATCTGGAAACAAATTTCCATAGGACCAGACCTCTATGAAGTGTAGAGGTCTACAGGACCTGACAGGCTGTCTTCTTCTGTCATTCCAAACTGCTGTAAAGGGAAAGACCCATGTTCATTCCAATGTAATGGTTTAAAAGCTTTGTCTGCAATCCAGTAAATTTGTTTGTTGTACAATGTCCTGAGAATTCTCTTTTATTGCATAACTTTTCTTCAATAGTGAGAACAATTTCCATAGTCAATCACTTTATTTAACCCGTTGAATAGCCAAAGTCATAATATAGTATCCTAGTAATATACCCCGAGCCTCTCAGCTACTCATTTATACAAATGTAAATCTCTATCTAGAGAGATTTTCATTTATACAATCCCATAGAAAACACCAAAAATGTACCCCATGAAAATCAAGAGAGTCTCATGCAGGCTTAAAACTTTATACTGCATACTATAGACAGATTTTACCCAAGACACATAGGTAAAAGCTTAAATAGAAACATGCACTTTTCAAAGTAAGCTTGTTCGAGGTCTTAATATATATACAAGCCCCTAGACATAGGTCTGGGAAGGTGGGTGGTTGACTGGGAAGAGCAGAAACAGTAGACGGTAAGGTGAGCCCAGGGCTCCGGGCTGGTGAAGCTTCTCTGCGTCCCAAGAGGGTAAGCAGGCCCTGTAGTTGAACTGTTTTGGTATGGGCCACTTGCAAAAACATTCAATATTTCCCTTCTAAGATATGGTAAGCCAAAATATATATATGGAAAGTTCACAAAGTCATTGGTAAATAATCCAGTGTTGACTTTTAATTTAGAAATAACTGGCCAAATTAATCCCAGCCTCCCCACTACGGCTTCCCCCCATAGCATACAGTGATTTATATTACCTTATTGTTTTCTCTCATTGTTTGTCTTCCTTTTTATTATTTTATTTTCCTCCTGGTGTAATAGATGACCGAAGACTCAGAGCCTTCATGATCTTGTGTATTTTGAGCTCATAAATTCCTGCTCTTTGTCATCTCTGTCATAATATGCAGTCTTTTACAAGGCATGTGTTATACAAAGAATCTTTTGAGTGATGTGTAATACACAGAAAAGGACAGGAAACCCTAACTGTACTGTGTGATGTGTTTCCTCAGGATGAACACAGTCAGTGTCCAGATCAAGAGACAGAATAGTACTAGCACCTCGAAAGCCCTCTTGGTGCCCTTCAGAGTCATACCACCCCCACCATCGTCGCCATCCACTATTCCAATTTCAAAACCAAGTATTAGCTGTGTCCACATTTGACTTTTATATGAATGAAATCATATAGTAATTTTTCAGTGTCTTGTTTCACATTATGTGTCCAAGACCAATTGCCTGTGCAATACCTAGATCATTCCACTTGCTAGATGGTATTTCATTGTTTGTCTTCCACAATTTATCCATTTTGCTGTTGATATACATTAAAATTATTTTGAGTCTTTGACTACTAAGAGTTGTACTTTTATGAACATCTAGTTCATGTCATCTAAGGAAAACATGCATGGGTTTCTATTGTGTAGGAGAAAAATTTCCAGGACATGGGGCATGATGGATATGCAGCTTTAGCATATACAGTCAAAGATTCTTCCTAAGTGATTTTGCCCACTTATATTACCACAGAAGTGTATGGGACTTCGAATTGCTTGTTCTTCTGAATATTAGCTATCCTAAATGGTGGTTTTAATTCCGGAAATTTTGATTTGAATCTTTCTAATGATAGTGAGATTGAGTACTTCCTCAAATGCCTGTTGGTCATTTTAACATCCTCTTTTTTTTTTTTTAAAGTGCTGGTTGAAATCTTTACACATATTCCTATTGATATTTATCTTCGTATTATTGATTTGTGGGAAATCTTTATATATTCTAGATACAGATTCTTTGACAAGATGTATGTATTACTAATTTTTTTTTCTCAGTCTATGGCTTGGCTTTTCACTCTCTTAGTGATCCTTAATTTTAGCATAGTATTATTTTACAAATGACCTTTATTACCTGTTTTACAAATTCTTTGCCTGTCCAAAGATCATGCAAAGATATCCCACTTTTTTCCCCCTGAAATCCTTAATATGTAAGTTTCACAACTTAGTTCTACAGTCAATCTGGAATTATTTGATAGAAGGAAGTTCAACAGAGGTCAAGACCTGGTTTTCTTATTTTCCATATGGATATTCAATTGAGGTGCTGGATGAGGTTGCTCTCCTCCAGTTGGGTCTCATCTTACCTTCTGATAGTTTGATAGAGTTGAGGACATACATTTTATTTGGAAAGGACTGAGGTGATTTAACTCATCTGCTACTTTGTACGACTCTGTGGATCTCTGGTTTGCCCCCTCTTCATGGAGGAACCCTCAAGGGTCCCAAGACCTTTCTCCTCCTCTTCCATCTTCTGTTTCTGTTTTATCAAAGTATAATTTACACGGACTAGAATTCACTCTTTTTCTGGACAGTTCCACAAATTTTGATCGATTCTTAAAGCTCTGTGTAGTGACTGCCACAAATAGAACTACACGATAGCTCTGTGGATCCCCAAAGGCTCTTTTCCTTTGAAACTTTAAGTTTTTCCTACTTTGACGCTATGAGACTGCTTAAAAATATGGCTCTTCCTCTCAGAAATGTTCTGCTTTCCTTTTTACTCTCTTCCATGATCTTGCCTTTTGTATATTAAGGACAACCAATGCCTCAAGGGGGGAGTCCCTGAATGGGAGATCACTATTCCAGGCCCTCCTTCTCTCCAGGAGGATATTGGCTCCTGCGATCCTGGTTATTGCAGACGGTCTCTGATGCCTTCAAATAAATTTTGAGTGTTTTTGAAACTTATCCAGATTTTGTAGTTGTTCCCAGGGAGAACACTGGACTGCCACAATCTATTCCATGAAAGGCAAATACCTAGGTCTGTCTATCTACCTTCGACACACTCATTAAACTCCCCGTCCCTAACATTTTGTAATAAATTTCAAAAGATCAATGTTGGCAGCTCTGACAACCCCACGTACTCAGTCATGGTGAGAGCTTGGAGCAAGATAAATCTGGGTTTTAATTCTAACTCTATCATTTATCAACGAAGTGGCAATGAATCTGAATCTGTTTCTTCACTTTCAAATGGGGATAATAAAAACAAGCAGTCTCACAGCTTTCTCATGAAAATTAAATCACAGATATCAGTTATCTTGTACACAGTAGTCATCCAATAAATTATAGATATTATCATGTGATACATTATCATTTAGCTCTGTATAATACACTTTTTTCTCAGAAGTGATGGAGATAGAAGTTATTAACCCTAAAAAGCAATACTCATCACTGAGCACCCCTTAGAAAAGAGGGGTTCAGTTGACATTTTATCCATATCTGCAGGTTTATTCACAGATATTAAGACAAACACAATACATTTTTTCCTTAAATTATCTCATATGTATGTATATATATATATATATCTCCCATCTCAGTTGAAGGGCTCTTAAAATTCTACTTCAAATGCTTCATGTTACAGATGAAGGAAGCAAGAGGCCAGGAATGGTTAAATGACTCGTTCAAGGTCAGTTCACCCATTAATATTCATTGGAATGACCCAGATTCCCTAAGATCCCATATTTCCTGTCTTCTAACATACTTTTAGCTCCCATATTCAACTATAAATGTAAAACAGAGACAAATATTAATGTTTTATTGTTACCGGCTCAATCTAACTAAAACCCAGGGATCTATTTTTAAATATTTTATTTTAATATCCATCCCCCCAAATTATGTGATCCGCTGCCAACTAAGACTGGAATCGCTACTTACCATTCTTTTCCCATTCTGAGGATTGTGTTCTATAGCTTTTCATTCGATTGTAAAGAAATATTTTGCCTTATCATCAACACTGAAGAGTAAAAGGAACTCATGTAAACCCACAGAAAGCAGCTCTCTTCAAGTTACTAGGTAAACGGGGGAGTGGGGGAAACTCTGTTCGTCCAGGATCTAGATGCAAGGTGGCCCTGTACATTCTCTGTGGGCAGGGACAGGTCACCAAACATTGCTACCCTCATGATTTCCAAAAAGGCAACCCTTTTGAGAACTAATTTTTTTGTAAGCTCTCTTTGTTCAACACATAATTTGACGCAGTGTTTTCTACCAATGGACATATGAGCCTGAATCCCATTGGGACTGAATAACTTGGACAGATTGTGTGATCAGAGCACATGGTCATCTCATTGAAGCCTCACGCCACGATTCTCAAGGGCTCCACTACTGGATCACTCTTCCCCAGATCTTTACATAGGTGACTCTTACCTAGAAATGTACTCTTCAGAGAGACCATCCCTCACTATCTGACGGAGTGCATTTTATGCTGCCACAACAGAATACTACAGACTAGAAGTTTATAAAGAAAAGATATTTATGTCTCCCAGTTCTGGAAAATGGGAAGTTCAAGATCAAAGTGTTGACATCTGGTGAGAGCCTTCCCACTGTGTGACACAAGAAGGCATCATATGGCGAGAATGTACTCAGGTCTCTCTTCCCATTAAAAAGCCACTAATCCTATCATGGGGCCCCATCCTCATGACCTCATCTCACCATAATTGTTAACTCCTGAAGGTCCCACTTCCAAATATTGTCAACATTTTAATGTTGGAGGTAAATTTCCAACATATGAACTTTAGGGGCACCGTCAAACCATAATACTATTCAACCTCCAGTGGCCCTCAAGGGGTCCTCTATCACATCCTGTTATTTTATTTACTCACTATCAGAAACAGGTGTTGTACGTGGCATGGTGGCATATGACTCTAAATTCCCAGTGGCCCAAGAGGCTGAGACAGGAGGATGGCAAGTTCAAAGCCAGCCTCAGCAACTTAGCAAGAGCCCATTTCAAAATAAAAATTTAAAGAATTAAAAAGGAGGCTGAGGATGTGGTCCAGTGTCTAAGCACCCTTGGGTTCAATCCCTGGTACCAAAACAAACAAACAAAAAAACCCACAAGTGTAATATGTTTAGCACAGGACCTCATACACACACACACACACAAACACACACACAAAACACTCAAATAGTTATTATTGTAATTTTCATAATGTATGTAGAGCAAATCATGAAATGAGAATTGGTTTGTAGAAATAGTAATGTTGAAATCAAGAGGCCCTAATGCAACTGTGTAAGGTAAAATTTTAATTACATTCTTCTTTAGTCTATTCCTCTTGTTTGCTATAAAAGTATCTATTTTCAAAAAGGTTTTCTCATTTAACATTTGCAATAATTTCCTGTTACAATAAGTAACCCTTTGAGATTCATTCCTCCTTCCAGTTCCACAGCATCCTGTTGCAAAGGGGCATCTTTCTGAGAACAATTGTGGTAGATATTTAAAGTATGATTTTTAACCTCTTTTTGCAAAGAGGTACTGGCGATGTCTTTCCATTTGAATAACCCAGGAAAATGCTACTTGCCATCTGTCATGCTACTGAGTGGCTTAGCTGGAGGTTTCCTAAGGGTTCTAAGAAAATACAACTCTTGCAGAGCTGAAAATCTGATTAGGGGAGAGAATCCTTCCTTTCCTTTTCTTACACCTCAGTTCTTCCACAGTGAATATTTTATATTAAACCCATTTCCTCCCACCACTGATTAGATGGTTAAGTCAAAGGAGCAAGAAATAGTGCTTGGCTGTTGGCCACTGACTGAGACTGGGAGAAGGGGAGGAAAAAAGGGATCATTTCCCTGGTGGGTCCAGCTCTCTCTCCCTTCTGTCTAGGAAGAGATCTTTTGCCCCTGACCATGTCTGGTCTAGACTCAGCTTGGCTCATAGAGAACTTTGGCAACTGCTTCTGAGCTAAGTCAGCGAGAGTCTACGTGTTGGACATTTCACAAAGAGCTCTGGGTTGGAAGGGCAAAGTGAAGAATGGTTGACCTGAGGGTTCACTCAGTCATGTACTTGAAGTTGCAACGTAAATGATGGTAGAGAAAGATCTTGAGAGCTTCATCCGCTTCCTGGCCCTCAGACCTGGAATCTGAAAAGAGAAAAGAGTTATCTGAAGACAAATTCCACTTTTAGTTACGTTGCCCCTGCCTTTAAGTTTTCTCTTTAAAGCCTTCTGTCTCACTAATAGAATAGTTCATGAAACTATGGTTTCCACCCATTTATAGCATTTTCTTTCTCTTTTCTGTTTAATAATTTCCAAATTTTAAAGTAAAAATACTGAAGGACTTATGAGCAAAGAAAGGAAAACTAGTTAAATAAATATTGACCTTGTCAGAGCATTGGTAGAACTATACAAACTTCTCCACCTCATCATTTAAAATAATTCAGAAGAATTGTTCAGGAGAATAATCATTGTATTGACTGTCTTTAAAATGTAAATGCACAATAGCTATTTCTACCCCAACCTTTATTTCCCCCCTTAAAGTCCTAAGTAATAATAGTACATGAGAGAGAACTAGAATTTTAAAATATATCGTCTACATGTACTAAAATTCATTTTGCTTAATTGTATTTTAATCCTCTCTTTATTCCAGGTATCAAGAAAACATTTCAACATCATCCAGCTGAATTCCACAAGGCTTGGTGATTAACCAGCAGGCTCACAAGTGGACCTCTGACTGCCAACCTGTGAGTAGAGTCTGTGTGTGTTTCTCTGGGCTCTGCTCTTAGCGGTTATACAGCCTCTCTGCCTGATTTTTTTTTAATTTCTGCTCCTAAAGATGCATTGTGAGAAACCAGTCTTCCTGCTATGCCCCTCCTAGTTTACTTAACACTTACCAGTTAGAATCTATTCAGTTTTGCAGGAATTGTTTTCCTATTTTATAATCTGATTTTCTGCTTCATTTTAAAATATTTCCTGCATGTGTAATAGCTTAGGAGGGTCTTGATCAGTACTGAAGTCTTCAATCACTGTGAATAATGCCGATGGCTGGAGGAACAGAGAGGATGAGTCAGTTATCAGGGTCAATAAGCTCGTTTTTGTGGAAACGCTGGTGATTTCAGGAGCAATAAGCACCCCTGTCTTTCATTGAATTCCCTCGACTGGGAGGAGAATGTCCCCCAGCAGAAGGACCACCTGGGGAGCAGAAAGAGGGGATTGGGAAGATAAAGGAAGGAGAACCAAAGGAAACTTCCCTCACTCAGTTTTGGGGGAATTTAGCACAGTTATCAGGAAATTCTTGTTTCAGGATCATATGAGTTGTTCCCTGTGCTGGTTTACTTGGCCTGCCACAGCAAAATTCCACAGACTGAATTAGAAAATAGATTGTTTTCTCACCGTTCTGGAGGCTGAAAGTTGAGATCACTGTGCCAGCAGAGTTGATTTCTTCTGAGGCCTTTCATGCAAATGGCCGACCTCTCATGTCTTCATATGATTGTTCCTCTGCAGACACCTGTCTGGTGTTTCTGTGTGAAAATTTCCTGCTCTTGTAAGGACACGAGTCAGTTGGATTAGGTTCACCTCTTGAAAGAGCTTATCTCAAAATGTGGGTTCACTCGAGACCATGGGGGTTAGGACTCCAATATGTGAACTTAAGGGGAACACAGTTCGTCCCCAACACCACCATTATCATTTTTTCCTCTCTAATAGCTGATTTTAAGTTTATTGCATTTGGACTTCCCTCTTATTCTCCTCTCATGCAGTCGCCTAGCACTTACATCACACTCAGAGCATGTGGGTTTTCCATAGTGTGTATACAGCCGTCACTCCCCTGTAGCATTATTTAATTTCTGAAGTTGGAAGATGTACCTGTTACAACTCTTCCAATACTAGAGGAAGTTTTGTATACAGTAGTCATTTAATAATGACCAAATGAATGAATACAGGGCTAGATGATTAGATGCAGCCTCTGAACCTACACTTATTTGCTCTAAGTTGTCTCTAAATGATGAGCATCCAACGGCCTTTCTCCTCACTTGCTGCTCTTAATTCAAACAGGGAGAAATAAGTCAAGGTCGGGAAATAGGTCGAAGGAAGATGTGATCTGCTGACGTCATTAGTGTTATCTTTCTCCTCAGAGAGGCACGAACATTCCCCTGATGAGGTTGCCCTTCTGGGAAGGATGATACATTTAGATTGTGACTTTGTGAGTTTGAGGGCCTCTGGGACTTCCAAGGGCATGTGTCCAGAAAACAAGAGAGACACAAGTCAGAACCAGGGAGAGAGATTTTCACAGTCCCAAACTGTGGACAGGAAGTGACAATGTGTCAGTAGATGAGGATACCAATGAAGACTGTGTGAGGGGAGAGGAGCGGTGGCATAAAAATATCATCAGAAATTGTAGGTGGGAAGTTTTCCTGGTAAGTAACAGAAGGACCCTCCCCAGAGGAAGAAACCCACATACTACTTCTATCAAGGGTACCTAAGAACATGGGTATCACCTGTGTTTCTCATCCCTTATTTCTTTGGACTTATTTTGTTCCATTTTTTGCCTCTTTTCTGGGGGCTATGTCCCAAACCATTCCTGTGAGTCTCGCCCCACCCCCTGACCGACATGTGGTCAACTCCCCTGCCCAGGGGCTCTTCTGTGACAGCCCTTTCTTTCAGGATCCTTTTCTTCATCAAGCAAGCAAAGTTGATCAGAATGGATGGTGGGGGAGGCCAAGATCAGACCTAATGACCAACAGAGACAGGTCCTTCTCAGTGTTATGTGCTGGTGACTCAGTTGCCACAGAACATCATCTTGTCTAGATAGTCAGTAAGGGGCCCAGTTGGGAGAAAAAGTTCTTTTTTCCCACTAACTCCCCTCCCACTTCAGCCATGGTTCCTTCTTATCTCACCACTCCACCTGTTCTCTAGAGTAGGCTTTGGCTATGTTTTAAGTTCTCACTGCTGCACCAGGATAGGTCTAGTGGACAGTGGGAGAGCCAAGCCATGGGTCATGGCAGCCATGATGAGCCCCTCCTCTCTGGGCTCCACCACCACCTGTCATTCCTAATGTGGCCATGTTTGCCCCACGACCGAATTTCCCTGAGTATCATGCAAATAAGAGGAGGAATGGCATTTATTCATTTTTTCTGTTGTTTCCAAAGTGTTCTTTTCCTTTAATTTTTCTTTCTGCATCTGCCCACCCCTTTTTTTATTTCCTTACTTCTCTCTTAAGCAGAAAGGCTTGAACTTTTGGGGAGTGGTGTGAATATTAGCAGAAATGGCTATCAGAAGTCTGGAATCCTCCTCCTCCTTCTCTGTAGGCCATCATACATTTATTTTTCAGATGAAATTTGAGACGCCAGCATTCAAGTCCCCACATCTCTACTTTCCTCTGTGTTCTTGAAGTAGTTCAGCAAAAGATGCCTCTTGTCTTAAAGGTACCTAAAATGTCGCTGACACCTAAGTCAGTGATTTTATGCAGGCTGATATTTATGTACAATGAGAACTTTTGAAGGCACGAGGAAACAGTTCTGCAATCCGTGAATGGCCTAGTGGGGGAGTTCCAGTGAATGATGGCCAGTGGCCAGCTTAGGTGCCTCCTGACTGTGTTTCATTATTTTTCAGTCAGCTGAAGGGCGTGGAGAAAAAAAAAAATCATTTTCCTATGAGCATGTAAAAGTAGTGCTTTTGAGTTGTAAGCACCTAGCGGGCTTTGCCCTTGTTTTAGAACAGCATAAATGGGAGATTTTATAACCACTGTGGGCCAATATGTTTGGAATCAGTGGAAGCTCCAGATGGGGTGGAAAGAGAAGTTCAGGGCTTTTTTCTTCCTTTTTCCTTGAGTTTTACAGAATAAGCCTCCTTGGACACCCTTAACAAAGTGCTTGGTCTTTTCTTTAGTTCAAGTGTGCCCAGCTTATCAGAGCTGGATCTGAAGAGGTCTTTGTTAAACAAAGACCCTTTACTATGGATTCCTGGTTGGTGATTGTGGAACCAGGCTCCGTGTGGAAAGGCCTGGAACCCACTCTTTCATCCAGGAGTCTCCCCTCAAGGAAATGATCCCCAGGATTCTCATCAGGAGATACAAGAAGGAAAGTTTGTTTAGGGATTGAGGGCAAACGAGGAACACAGGTTCCCAGGGACTTCCCAGCATTTCAGAAACCTTTGTTGTAAGGAATGATGGGAAGCATATATTCAGTCACTTACTGATTCTTTCATTGCAGTTCATCACATGCGGACTTTGTGATTTTGGCTAAATGATGGAGCATCCCTGACCCAAAACTGCTCCTGGCCTTAGGAGGCATCTCCACAAAAGCATACCTCCCTCCTTGGCACGGCTATTGACAGAAGGATATTGCACCAGGGTGGGCAAGCCGCAGTGGAGGCACAGATAATAGGGAGAAAAGCAGACACTGGTGGTCGGAGCTCTTGTCTAGAACTCCTCTCCAGCCCTTTGTCCCCATAAGAACAAGTGAGTATGCAATAAAGAGAAAGGAAGGAGTGTGCTATTTAGCTTTGAACCCGAACTATCAAAAATCTTACCTGAAATTCAAGCTGTGAAACCATTTTTATAGTTAAAGGATACAGACTCAACTACTTCCAAACTCTGCTATAGGAGGCTCAACAAAATTAGATTGTGAACCTCTTGCATGACTCAGTACAACAATGTTCCAGTAGGATTTAAGTAGAACAACACTCAATCCAGGGGGGAAAAAAACAGAGACATTTTCCTTCCTACTATTCTCTCTCCCAGGTCTGACAATGCCAAATTAGCCTAGATTTTTTTTTCTAAATTGACTTTTCCTAGAGGAAAAGGCAATGCTACATTCCCTGAAACAGATATTTTAGGTTAAACTTATTACTTGAGGGTTTTCCGCCCCCCTCCCTTTTGTGAATTCAAAACAAAATGTCCATCATTCACTCTCACACCACCAGCCTTTAAGAGCTAGAGACAAATGGAGTCTGAATATTCACGCCAATGTGGTACAAATGAGCTGTGATTTCAGAATACTGGCTGTTTCACTGACAGGGAAAAAGAGTGGTTTAATATCTTTGGCTAAAAACACTTTCTTAAAGAGGAATGGAGAAGGCCAACATTAATATTGAGTCCTGTTATTTAATAACTAAAAATGATATATTGTGGAATGGGGCATCCTGAGTTGGGGGGAAAGTGTGTTTATCAAAACCAGAGAATGCAGTGGGGGAGTGAGTGCAGACACATGTGGGGCTCAAGGAGGGAGCTCTCCTAAGATCAGTCTTTCCAGTTCTTCCAAGAATTCCTCCCCTACGTGTATGAGACCATGATTTGGGGTTTGATTTTATTGCAGATTTACAAAATATATAAATGCACATGGTCCCTGGATTACTATGAGTCCATTTAGGATTTTTCCAACTTTACAATGGTGCAAAAGCCATATGCATCTGGCAGAAGACATACTTCAACTTTTGCTTTTGGATCTTTTTCCAGGCTAGCAATATGTGGTCCAGTATGCTCTGGCAGTGCTGGGTACCACAGCTTTTAGTTGGTCCCAACATCATGGATGAAAACAACTGACACACTACAGTATACTGTGCTGCTAGGCTAGGATGTTTTGGAGGTTAGATGTAGTAAATGCACTTTCAATTTATTGGAATTGGTTTATTGGAATGTAATCCCAGTGTAAATGGAAAAGCATCTATAGGAAGTCATTTGTTATAATGACACTCTGGAGACCTGTCTAACTGCTTCCCCCAGATTAATGACTAATAGTTTATAAACTAAAGATGCAATTGTAAGTTGAGGTTGATAAGGGAGGCTTGTGACCATCATTAGCAGCGCCTTCGTCAAGCATATATTCAGTCACTTACTGATTCTTTCATTCAACAGGTATATGTATACATACTGAATTGGAACTACTCCATCCCGGGTGCTATTTTAGATCTGAGCTCCAATTGCAATTCTTTTACATTTTCCTATAAGAGAAATGTTTCTTTAAAAAAAAAGATGCAGGAGAAACTTTGGTAAATCTAATAATATGTGCATTGTTGTAAATTGTGATGATTGGTATTCTTTATTTTTCATTGGCCTTGTCTTGGCAAAAGGTCATAATATTTTAAATTATCTCTGCCCTCTCATTTACCTATCATACTTAATTATATGGTTTATAGGCAGAAAACAATATTGCAATGGATTAACCATATCTGTAATTCTACTTTTCTGCAAATCACTTCAAAGAAGATGCCTAATTGCCCCCTACATTATTTACTTGGTAAATTCTGGTTTTCAAGTAACATTTTTTAAAAAAGAGGAATATAATTATAGTTTCAAAGTAATTAAAATGAAAATCAAAGTAAAGCTACTGGGACATTATTATAAAATGCTCCTAAGAAACAAAGGTGAGAGACCAGATAGTGATTAACCACAAATCCAGTGGGACATCAGTCCACCATGTGGACCCAGGGGCAGGACCCTGCCATAACCCCAGTCCTAACTTTTTACATTTAATTTTGTATTCTCTTTCTTTTTTATTTTATTTTATTTTACTTTATTTTTAGTTGTTGATGGACCTTTATTTTTTATTTGCTTATTTTTATGTGGTGCTGGGAACTGAACACTGTGCCTCACACGTAGGAGGCAAGCGCTCTACCGCTGAGCTACAACTCCAGCCCCTGTATTATCTTTCTTAAAGAAGACCTCTCAAATAATCTTCTGGTCCCACAAAACCTGCATCTACCCTGAAACTGACACAGATAAACTTAGATGATTTAGTTTCATGTCTAAAGTTAATTAAGTAGGGAAAACAAAGAAATGGTCCAAGTGGGAAGGATGGTGATTCATTTAAAATTTTTTTTTTGGTAGAATTCAGCTTGTTTTCTAAAGTGAGCCCCACTTAAATGAAATAATAAATCGGTATGCCAAAGCACAAATGCACATAAACAGGAGGTTCATTTTTACCTCGTTAATAAAGATCTAGAATGTGCTTACCACCATGTCAGGCAAGCCAAGCCCTGATGTGAAGCAGCTTCCTGGGAAGACCATTGGTAGAAAAACCTTCCCAGCCGACACAGGATCACTTCATCGTTAAGGTTCTTGTCACTGTCTACCTTGTATGATCCACTTACAGGTCTTATGAGAATTAGCATAGTGTTGTAATTAAAATCACAGAGACCGGATTACCTTGATATTGCCTTAATATTTTTACCTGTAAAATGAGAACAGTGAGGATCATTATAAGAATTTAAATTGATATGTATAAAGTTCTCAGAACTGTGCTTGATCCTTAGCATTACATAACTGCTGACCCAATAGTGAATCTCTCTACCTAGATTATAAACTAGTATGGAATCACCTGTGAGTTCACCCTTGTGACTTCTTACAGTGCCTAGGCTGGTGTGTGATCATTTATCAGTGAAAGACTGTATCCATCAATGTTACAAAGCAACCACTGCATGCCCATGTTGCTCTGCAAATGTGCTTCCCTTGCACAGCATAGCTTTGGAAAAATCTGAATTTGTTCCTAGTGGTGGTATTCTCTGTTTTGCCAAAGACCACCACTCCCAAAGTATTGGCTTTTCTTATTCCTTAAAAGCATTTGAGTTTGTCATGTCTGTAATAAATGAGTGATCGTATAATATGCAAACACTCTCATTTGATGGCTCATGAGAGTGATCAAATGGGACCAATGAGAAAGTGAAATATCAGCCCTTTCTACAGCCCTTTCTACTCCCTGATGCTCAACACCAAGTAACCCAGCTATCCCTATTTCTATACTAGAAGTCACAGAAGGGAAATAGAAAATAGGTAAGTGGAGTAGGTACTTGTTTAGAAGTCCATTATCTAGTGTTGGAGTTGACAAAACCGTATCACAAGCTAGGTTATCTCAGCAACTTAAAAACTTTGTCACCACCACTGAAGAGGTAGGGGTCTGTGGTTCACATCTCTGCCATCCATACTCAGGGACACCTGCTGACAGCTACTTTTGAAATATTGCCAACCGTGAAGGACAGGGAAAAGATCTCTGAAGGTCTCACATCAGCAAGTCTATCCAGAAGAAACATAATACTTGTGTCCTTGGTCATCAGTCAGAACTGGTCACTTGGCCTCCAATGACCACAAGGGTCCAGGAAGTTCCCAGATGGGCAAAACAGGATCATGGACAACTAGCACAAGTGACCATAGCTGTGGCAACATTTGGAAGTTGGAGTCTCAGGCCAGGCTTCTTAAGCTTTTCAATAAATTCAGCTCTATTAATACTTTCATGCATCTGTAAATGCATGGCAAAATACTCAGAACTACTGGGGGATATCAGGTGATAGAAGCCCTAAGATGAGCAGCTTCAGAGTCAGTCAAGAGAAAGAGAAGTTAACATTTGAATAACAAAGCCATGTAGTATGAAGCACCAAAAAGGACATTGTCAACCACCAGTAGACTCTGAAAGAAAATGGTTCTGGGATAAAGATAAGACTTGAAAGAGATTCTAGAAAAATATATCAGATTTGCAAAAAGATTGGAGGGCACTTCCTGTTCTAGGAGAGAGGAAGCAGATGCAAAGGCCCAGAGGCAGAAATGAAGGCTAAATCATTGCAAGACTCAGGAGTTTGACATGTCTGGTTGTGTGTATATGAGAGTGGGATAAGAGGAATCAGGTGATAGATACAGTGGAAGCTTCTGGAGTCTACAGAAAAGCAGGATGGTGATGTGTGGGAGGAAGATTATCTTTTCCCAGAGCCCCCTCCAAAGCCAAAGTCCTTATACCTCCAAGGCACAAACCCTGATTCTTATTCCCCAAACCAGGAGTCCTAGACGACTAGCAGCTTCCCAGATCTAGGAGACAGTCACTGAACAGAGACAGCAGTAAACCTCAAGTTGCTCCTGCTTCCAGTTTAAGTCATGCTTGGTCACTCTTCCTGCTGACAAGAATATCCAAGTTGAAGTGAAATAGTCTCTCATTGCTGGGGTCAGTTCAGTCTTCTCGCTATGTAACATCTGGTTTTGAAATTCAGCTGAGACCCTGACTTAAATCTGTTTAACTGAAAAAGCAGCAAGAGAACATCTTGTTTTCATGAATGTCCAGGGGCTGTGTGTCAACAAATAAAAGGTCTGCTTGTGGTATTCAAAGTGGAAAAGCTGGTCGTGAGAGGTTCTGCCACTGGGATAAATTTATTATGAACTGCTCATTTCTTGGAATCATGAACCAAAGTTTGAAAACACAGTGGACCAGCTTCATTGAAATCAGCAAATTTCTTCTTGATGGTGGGTAAGAAACTTGCTTTTATTGTTAGAAGGCCACTGAACTGGGTGGATCTAGAACGATGCCCTCTTTCCTACCTCCTATTCAATTTACTTCTTCAATGGATTCCCTGTATCTGCATAAATTCTGGAAGATGGCATTTAATGGATCATTATTTTTATATTACGTACATAGGACCTGCAGTGGGAGAGAAGGGGATAAGAAGTGTTCATCATCCTTCAAACCTGACTAGTGACTTGCCTCCTATCTGCTTCTTTAGGAGAGAGAGTAGAAAGGAGATTTATCTCCACGTAGAAGAGTGAGTGTCCAGGACACCATAGGTATCAAGTTATATTTGATAAATTAATTCAAACTCTAGTCTTACAAATTTATGTTTTCTTTATGAGTGCATGTCTGTATGTGTATTAATATTATGTTTGTTTGAAAAAAAAAAAAAGCTGTTGGCATTCCTATCTTACTTTAACACTGAAGAAACCACACTGAAGATTTCATTGTAACGATCCTTGCCTCAACCACTCTTGATTATATCTGGATTTAAACACAGTGAAGAAGACAATGGAGCTTATAATGCAGTTGTGTGGGGGCTTTTTGTATAATGATATTCACATTCCTTTGGCCAAATACTCCCTGTATCACAAATGCCTGCTGAAGGTCTAACCATCTCTATTTTCCCAATTTAAAGTTGTCAGACAACATCTTCCAATAGAGCAGCTGACCAGTATTTAGACATGGTAGTCATTTAGGATTTTTTTTTAATCTCACAAAGAGTTAATTCATTCCAGTGGGATTGAACTTATAACTTTAGCCTAATTAGCAAGAAATTCCTGCCCACCCACCTAGCTGGCAAAGACAGTAAATAAGATGCCTTGATACCCGGTGGGCAAACAGTCCAAAGTCCACTTTCACTTTTCCACTTGTCACTGTGCACCTTCCTGATGGCCAAGCAGAATATGAACTCTTCAGCTTGAGTGGGAATGAAATGGGTTAATTTTACTTTGTTTTGCTTTGGCTGCCTGTGTAGACAGGGTTGAAAAGGGAATGATTTGTGAGTTCCAAAGGATCCCAAGAGACATGCTCATTCATTTACAAGAGGTATGATTCCACAATAGTTTTTTTGCTTTGTATGTTTGAAAACATTCCCAAAGAAACAAAGTTGGATGCAAAAAAAAATATTGGGAGAAAAGAAAAATAATACTCCAAAATTCTGAACAATTCTACTTTAATAGGTTGATCTGTCTGCCAGCTGGCCTCAGGGTTGACTACTTGTAATATATACTTTTGGTAGGCCACATGTAGTTCTTGGAACTGTTTATATCAGGCTGCAGAAACTTAATTATTCTAAAATTGGCAGGGATCGCTTTGATTACTTAATTCAAAATTGCTTAGTCATCTTTATACTTAGTGTGGATAGCTTTTGTTTAAGTGTGAAAATTTGGAAAACACAAGTGTGCTCCAAAAAAGATTTTAGGTCAGGTAGAAAAACAAAAAAGGGCCTTTTTTTTTTTTTCAAGATCCTTGACAGGTGGTCACCACATGTTTTAATTTGACAAGCTAGGTAACTGTCGAGTTAAGGTCCTTAATTACAACTATTTTTCTGTTTTCTTTGTGGATTTTTGTCCGAAGTAAAAGTTGCTGCCATTGCTTCTGAAGCTGTGGTCTGATCCTACATTTTGCAAACTACAGGTTTTCAAAAAAAAGAGTATGAGGAAATCTAGAATCAGCTTTCTTATTCTCCGAAACAAACCAGGTTGTCATTTCAAGCCAGTTGTCACAAAGACCCTGCTTTTATTTTTTTCTTCACCAACTCTCTTGGTTCAAATCCAGATCTCACCATCCTGAACTACTGCCTTCCAAATGGACCTCACATCTATAGAACTTCAGCAAGGAAATGGCCAGACACAATGAGCCGCTTCCATGTATTTTAAAGCTTAAGTGGTGCCAAAGGGCTCCATTTTTTGGGGGGGGGGGTAATGCCCATGGCAAACTCACAGTCTTCCCAGACCTGACTGGGGCTCCTAAGAGAGATGGTGAGAAAAGATAAGTCCTGTGGCCAATGTATAGTGGCATCTGTCCTGGGAGGGGCAGGTTCCCAAGCTAACATTCAGAACGGGGCCTTCTGTTTTTAATCACTGGGCATGGTTAGAAAGTGAAATCAGGCAACACTTTTTTGGGGAATGGAGGTACTGATGGAAGCATTTATATCTCCCTGAATGTCAGTGTTTTCTAATCATGATGGAGGAGTGGCAAGAAATCTCCAAAGACCATGGGAATTTGAAATATTTCAGCTCAACTCTGAATCTCATCTTTTCCTATTTATCATGTCTTCTTTCTCCTTCTCTGAACGTCTCAGAACCAACCTATTCCTCCATCACAAAGGAAGCTCCCCCTTCCTGAAATCAGAATGTCTTTCCTAAGACAAAGATCTTTTCCCTAAAAGGAAGCAACCACGTACAAATCAAAAATAAAATAGAAGTCCATTTCTCAATCGCCACCATCCGTCAGGTTGCTAAGAGCTCAACTGGAGATGAGGATAATTTCTTAGCCAAGTTTGTCTGTTTACCAATGAAGTCCAGTAAGTAAGAAGTGCCCCAGAGCCCATTCCAACTGAACAAACTGCATACTGAGTATAAGGAAAATACTTGGCTAAGAACTTTGAGGGTTAACAAAAGTGAGTGATCACCTCATGGAGGTTAAAATCCTTTAAAGGGGACAGACAAGACACATACTTATTTAATTAAAATACAAGCTATAGGCTAAGTGTGCCAACTATAATTTAATAGGGGTATCAGTAGAAACTCAAGTCAGGGTGTGCTTCAAAGATCCTCGAGCCTTATGCTGATCTTAAGCAGACTTCCCCCCCTCTGCTGCCATTCCTTACACAAAGAAAAGTCCAGACATCCCTGAACCAACAAATCGGGGAAACCACTATTTAAAAAACTCTCATGAGAACAAGAAGAAAGCATCCTGGGCCCTGTTTGATTTATTATTTAATTTATCTGTACATTTATGTGTTTAAATTATGTGACTCCTATGTCCATAAGACCATGGATCACATACCTTGTTTGGGTTTTTGAATCTTTTGATTTTAGATCATAAACTCCTAGGAGATAAGCCTGTAACCTGCTTCATACTTTCAAAATACAAGAGATTGATCTGATGACCATGAGGAATAGAAGTTGAATCATTCACCAGGGAAGAACTAGTTCCTGATTAATAATAGCATTCCTTCCTGCACAACAACATGGCCATGAACAAAATACCTCTCGCACCCACCTTGGAGTGGTTTCCAGCCAAAGAAATGCATTTGTATTCCTCCAGCTATACCCTCTCAGCTTGTGGAAACAAGAAAACTGGCTGAATTTCTGGGGTCTGCTTCTCGGTCACCAAATCGGTAATGTTTGTGGAAATGACCAATAAATAAAAAAAGCAGGCACCTGAGTTGCTAATATTTTATAGATGAGTAAGTCCAGCAAGTAAAATTATATAAAATTTTGTGATCTCTGTGCCTTGTTTATAATCGATGAAAACCCATAGTCTCTGATCTTCATTTCCAAATGTGGGCCTTGTCACTCAATCTGAAGTGTGGTTTTTCTTCAGACAATGTCCAACTTCTTTTACATTTTCCCAGCATTTCACTTTCTCAGTAGCAAGTGTCACAGAGACATTGCCCAATCCAAAATATCCTCTGCAGGAGAACAGAAAGGATGCTAGTAAGGGAATCCAAAGAAGTGCTTAGAGATGTGGACCTGTTCTACATTCCTCACATTAATACATTATCTTAGCTTCTCCATGAAGGTCTTCTAAAACGTGTTCTTCACATCTCTGAAGAACATCACCTTACTTCACTTGGAGTAACGATTTAACATTAGAACATGGAAGGACTTAGAGCAGGATTGTCCAACTTCCTACCATGATGGAAACATTCTCTGCATTTACATGGCCACCATTAAACACAGTGGCTACCAAATACTTGAAATGGGACTAGTGAAGATGAGGAACTAAAGCTTAATTTTGTTGAATTTTAATTAATTTTAATTACCTCATGTGGTTGATGGCTACCAAATTGGATAGCACAGCCTTGAATTTTAAAAATGTCTTTTCACTGTAATTCTGAACAGATGGCCATTTCACTCCTCCCTGACTTTGTCTAGTGAGAGGGGTCCACACTCTCTCAGAATCCTACCTATTGGTGAGTAATTCTATTGGAACCAACCCTCACTTTACTTATGAATTATGTATATGCTTCTGTCATTCAGACATAACATTTAGGAAACACATTTATATTTTCTTTCTTTCTTTCTTTCTTTCTTTCTTTCTTTCTTTCTTCCTTCCTTCCTTCCTTCCTTCCTTCCTTCCTTCCTTCCTTCTTTCCTTTCTTTTTTCAAGGCTGAGTCTTGTATCCTCACATGGACACAGTGGTAGAGAATTTCTGTCTTGCCTTATGGCTCACACTTCTGTGATTCACTCTTTTCTGGGGGCCATGAGAACATTGGTGGCCATATTTCTATTCTGATTTGGTAGGAATCCATGTCTTTTCACCTAATTCTTGAGTTTGTCAGGGAAAAGTAACTTGACCCTTGACAGGGGGCAGGAGGAATTGTGTTCCAAATTTTCACTTATCTTCACTCTTCTAAGCAACTTCCAAGCTGGTTTAGAGATTAGTCCAAATATCTGTCCCCCTTTCCCCCTGACCTGCTGTGTGGTGCAGGAGCTAATGCCAAAGTTCTGTGGGTCTCAGTGTCCTTACTTTAAGTGGGGAGGAATCTCCTTTTCCTACTTGGGAGGATCAAATCATAATAACCACAGTGTTTTGAAAAATATGAAGTACTCCAAATGAAGTTGATGCTATTTGTGGTAACACTTCAAAGATGTAATCTAAAATCCCTGCAGATGTCTTTCTGAATGTTGAAGTCAATAGATATAAGAACTGTCATTCCATAAATCTAAATCTCCCAATTTGGGCACTGTTCACAAGTGGAAGAGAGGGCACAAAGATTATCAGCTTTAGGAATGGTACATCTCTCAGGTTTCTGGTCTCACAAATGGAGAAATGCAAATTGAGAAAAGTAATTTTAAGAGACTGAGATGTGAGGAATGGGAACAAAATAGGTCATACCTGCTAAACCGCTCCTAGTAAGACTTTGTGTTTTGGATTCCACTGGCTGGAAAGAAGAAACAACTAGAGAAGGCAAAACTCCTCAGATTGTTCTTATTATTTCTTGTTGCTGGTCTTGATAAATGTGCCTTGGTGAGTGTCTGTATTTTCTTAAGTAGCACAGACTTTTGGAACAAGATGGTGAAGGTTGAGCTTAAGTTAAGTCCAAACTGTACATTACAATCCATTTGTTTATTTGGTTTTTGAGTCCCAAATGAACCATTCAGTTTGGAAAAGGGCAAAATGGGTTGATAAATTGATTTTTTTTTAAAAAAGGAGGAAAGTTCATTTTCTACAGTCCAAAAGCAAATGCTGCCAGATTTACTGTGTAACTACTGCAAATGTGGGTTTATATAACTTCAGAGATTCATATTAGTCTAGTACCAGGGTCTTTGATTTATTTTGTAAATACTGATCAGTCAGTAAAATACAAAGATGAATCAGCTTAAGTTACATTTCCCAAATTCAAAATGTAAACTCTAGAGGCTCAAATCAGGTAGAATTCCTAAGTGCCTTTTACATCCTAATTGCAAAGGGTTTCTTTTTTAAAAGATTATATATATATTCATAAATAGCCTTCAGACAAAAGTATATGAAAAGTAAAATACTATTGAAAATATTTACATGCTATATAAATAAGATAATTGGTGAGCTGTGGCAAGGAGGGGGTTATTGTTTATCAAAATGAACTATGGAGCTTCAAGGAGGAAGATGTCATTTTCAAGTGAAGATGCTCAGGCAAAGCATCTGAAGGAGGTTAAATTTGAGCTAGAAATTAATGACTAGATAGAATATGGGTAGTGAGGAGGTGAGGAGAGTCATTCTAGATGGGTGGAATAGAGTGACTTGTTGAGAGCCACAGCCGAAGCCGCCCCAGCAAACTTCCAGCTGCCAGCTGATTGGCTCCTCTGCGGTGATGCTCATTGGGCTGTTTCCCCGTGTGGGCCACCAAATGCCGCAGTCTGGCTGGGCACAATTCACGAGCCACTTGTCAAGCAGAAACGAACTTTATTTTTAGAACACACACGCTGCACCACACAGCCCTTCAGGAATTCCCTCAGAGCCCAACTGCCACCACCGGCTTCCAGGGAGCCTCTCAAACCCCACTCCTCCCGCTCTTGAGGCCGATTGGCTGGGTCATGTGGGCAGAGCCAAAGGAGTCCCCCAATGAGCAGCTCCTTGGTCTGAAAGGGCGGGGAAACAGCCCAATGAGCATCACCACAGAGGAGCCAATCAGCTGGCAGCTGGAAGTTTGCTGGGGCCACTGTGAGCCAATCAGCTGGAAGTAATCAATGACTAGATAGAATATGGGTAGTGAGGAGGTGAGGAGAGTCATTCCAGATGGGTGGAATAGAGTGACTAAAATGCTATAGGAAAGCATAAGATATATTTGAAGGGCAATCAAATTTTTTTTTTTTTTTTAATTTAGGATGTCATGGTACTATCAGCTCAAAAGGAAAGGTAGTTAAATGAAGCATCAGTGAGTTGTAGTAATGACCCAACTGAAACTAACATAAATATTTAGGATTGATAAAACAAACAGGTTCCCTGACTTTCTGACACAAAGCTTGGAATTCCAAGAACACAAACCAGAAAGTAGAGGATGGGTGCAATCCAAGATTGAAGATGGGCTTGTGGATTAGTCCATTTTCTGCTGCTATAACAAAATACCTGAGGCTGGGTATTTTTATAAAAAAAAAAGAGGCTTACTTAACTCACAGTTCTGGAGGCCCAGCATGGTGTCAACTTCCGCTCAGCCATTCCAGTGAAGACCTCATGGCGGATGGCATCACAATGTCAGGAGTACATGTGGTTGAGAGAGATCACGTGGCAAGACAGGAAGCCAGAGAGCAGAAAGGGGCCAGTATTGCTCTTTTATATTGACCCTGTTGAGATAACTAACCATGGTCTCATGAGCAATATCTTGATCCTTTTTCATAGGCAGAGCTCCCAATGACATTATGACCTTCTCCTAAGTTCTACCTCTTAAAAGTCCCTCTACTTCTTAACATTGCCACACGAGGACCAAGCTTCTGGCACAAGAACACCAGGGGGACAAACCACATCCAAACTTTAGAAGGCTGGCAGAAGTTTAAAGAAATACAAGTTCAAAGACCTTTTCTGTCTTATTCATTGTTGTGTTCTGTTGCCCCTGTACCTGGTACATGGTCGTGCTCCACAAATGTTTATGGAATGTCATCTGTATAAATGTTTCTGTGAGACTTCATTGAAGTAGTTGGTGCATGGAATTGACAGTGAATGCAAAAGGACAGCTACTTCGTAAGGTGCATCTCATGGTGGCCAGGGGCATTGGAAGACTAGAGTCCTTTGTATCAGAAATAACCACGTTGAGGATGACGTTATGTTGAGGAGAGGAGCAAGGTATGTGACAAGGAAGGTGGAAGGCAAGAGAAGAAGCTTCTGAGATATCAAAGAAATGTATACCTGATGCTGTCGAATATATGACCATCCCCATCTGTGACTCTTACACAGACTATAGGGAGGCTCCATCAATATTGGAAAGGCTCATTTAACTGAGATCTCTTGTGACTTGGGAATTCTATGATTTGAATGCGTTTGAAACTGAAGGCAGGGGTGATTTTCAAGATCATTCTGACCTAAACTCCTAAGATATAAGAATTAAAGTGGAGAGTGCTAATGAAAAAGTCTTCTCAGAGCTTCTCTGGGCCACTCTTAAATGTTCCCTGAAGCAGAGAACGATTTCCAGGGGGAAAATGTGAATCAGTCCATTTTGAAATTCTGTAAAATGTGGATGATAACAGCTCCCCATCTGTGCGTGTCTTTCTTTGTGCCAATTTTCCCCTTTTTAAAAGGACACTCATTATGTTGGATCAGGGTCCATCCTAATAATCCATCTTGACTACATCTGACCTTATTTGGAAATAAGGTCACATTCTGGGGTGCAGGGGATTAGGACTTCAACATAATTTATTTTGGAAGAGGGCACTGTTCAATCCGCAGGAGAAAGTGAGGGCCAGGGTAGGGCACAGGGAGTAAATGAGAGCTCTGTACTTCCTATTTAGTTTTTCACTGCTCTAGGAAATGAAGTCTGTCAATCAAAAATTTAAAAGATTTAAAAAATGGTCCATCCCATAGTACATACTCAGATAGTAGACACTCAGTGAGTGTTAGTTACTTTTGGAGGCCGTGTTAACTTACTCAGTGTCCCTGATACAAATTTTACTCTTGATGTTCTAAGGCCAATATTGGCAATACCCCCAAACCCCAAGGACCACCCAAGACCCACATATATCTACAGGGGGTCACAATCCCATAAAGGAGTAAACAATTCTGTGAATATAAAACATCATAGAGTATTTCTTGGTTTAAAGACACTTATCTGAAATTAAATTAAATATTTTAAAGTTAGATAAATAGATAAGTACACTTTAATTCTCAACACAGGGAGGAAGTTGGAGAAGAAAAAGAAGTATCAGAGAAAGAAAAGCAAACAAAACATAAACAAAAAGCATAAGAAATACTACTAAAAATTCCTTTTTTTTTTTTTTTTTGGTACCAGGGATTGAACCCAGGGATGCTTAACCACTGAGCCACATCTCCAACACTATTATTATTATTATTATTATTGTTATTGTTATTATTACTATTATTTGAGACAGGTTCTCACTAAGTTGCTGAGGCTGGCTTCAAACCTGTGATCCTCCTGCCTCAGCCTCCCTAGCTGCTGGGATTACAGGCGTGCACCACCACACCCAGCAATATTCTACTCTTGAAAAAAAGTAGAGAAGGAAAGAGAAGAGGCAAAGATTCAGGAGGCCTTCAGGGCTGGCCAAATATGCAGGGACACACTTCTTGTCACATCTTGCCATTCACCTAGACCACAAGCTTTTTCCAAAAGGCAGGACAGTGTGCTAAGTGATTTGAAACCTGTAACAGTGACCTATCACTTAATTACCATAAGAGTGTCCTGTTTAAAGAAAATCCAATACATGAGAAACCACACTGGACACACAGATAACATTGGTGGGCAATGGGCAATGGTTTATCTGCCTTTGTAAAGGGCTTTTTTTTTTTTTTCTGTTTTCACTTTATAAAAAGAGTCACATCAGAGGTCTTTCAATAACATAACTACAACTGTCCCCACACACAAATTCTGATTTTTGTAAAATTTTTCAAGAAGTCCCCTGTCGCATACATCGGTGGATACCTCCTCCTGGGGCCTGCCTTTTTCTTTCCTGCTGCCTGTCTGTTTGGTACGCCCGAGAGCTTCGTGGTTTTCAGAGTCTCTCTGGGTTGACATTTCTTCACTTCACTGCTTGAGAGTTTTTGTTTCCTAACCAATGTGGCTGGAAAGAATTCAACACTGACTGGGGGCAGGGGAGGAAATGAGGGATTACCAGCTGGGGACAAGGAAGCTGCTGCTTCCAAAAGAGAAGAGAAAATTTTTAAAAATCAGAGTTCTACCTAGACCTGGCTCCTTGTACACAGGGATAGTGCAAGAGACCTTCAGAGGAGCTCTGGGAGGTAGAGTGTGTGGCTGAAGGGAGACCTCCAGCCCCATCCCTGGAGACCCACCAAGATCAATCTTCATACACATCCACCTTCTGTCCCTCATACTGCACACGCACACACACACACCAGCCGAGAGTCACACCACACGGTGCACAGATGTGTTTTTGCTCTGTCTTCTCCCTCACTTGCAGCCACCCCATATCCATGCAGCATAAGCCAGAAAGGCTCTGGTCTGAAGCACTGCAGGCAACACCAGCTCCTTCTCTCTTTTTCTCTCCCTTCTCAGTGCCCCCACCTCACTCTGAGCTGCATTCCAACCCTAGGGAGCTTTTCTATGGTTGGAAAAGAACAAAAAGTGCCCAAGGATTCACTAAAAGGTGAGGAGTAGGAGGAGAGAATGGGTACAAGAAAAGGAACTCACAGAGGTAGAGATCCAGCAAGGATGGTCCACCAAAGTGTCCACGAGATGCTGGTCGGTTGCACTTGCCTTTGAGTTCTGCAGGATATCACCCACCTCTGCAAATCAAGTGCATCGGGGCCTCCTGGGATGGCCTGTTTCTTAGCACCTCCAAAAGAGGTACAGGTGGAGCCCTGCAGGAGGCAGATACTCTCCAAGCTACCTGGAAAATTCAAGAAAAGTAAAATAGTTTGCTGTCAACAGACTTTTCTCCCATTTCTGTTTGCTGTCGTTATCATTATTCAAGAGGCTATTTTGAGGGTAACAAAAGACTATATTGAAGAAGAAAAGAGACAACCCACTCCCTCACTGGACCCAGCCAGCATTTGTACCCAAAATTGGGTCCTCACCATCCACACAGCTGCCTCACACATCAGCACTGTGGTTGGAACAGGAGCTCACGCCAGGAGAGAAAGACTCTCAGACAACCTTGTAGAGGACTTCAAGTCGGTTTTTTTTTTCATTCTAATAATTATGGGGAGATCAGACCCCAAAGTGTAGAGAAATGCATTTATGGTTGATAAAAAAAAAAAAAAAAAAACTGGTTGTCTTCTTCATCACCAGCCAGTCTTAGGAAGTCCTCTTGGTCAGAGTGAAACAGAAAAACAGATTTCCAACTTTAAAACCCCCAATAATTTGAATTCCTAAAGATTTCTGATGCAACTTAAATAATACCCTTGAGGATAAGAAAAGTGTCTATGTGGGGGGTAATCAAACATTGTATGTTGTTGTTGTTGTTGTTTGAGAGTTGGGTTTTTTTTTTTGGCTGAGATTTTGTTTCTGTTCTTGTGGGGATTTTTTAAGAGAGGAAAAAAATACATCTTGAAGAGAAAAGAATTTGACACTTTATTTAAGAAAGTTTCTGCAACTTGGCTTCAAAACCTAAGTTTTGCTTTGAAGGATGCCATCAGGTGATGGCTTGGGGCTTTCACAGCGCCTGATTTTCTTACACAGGGCAAATGGCTCATCTTGTGTGCACAGAAGGGGCTGGAAAATATTTTTTTGTGATCGGAGTGCAGCAGAGAGCCTAGGATTCCAGAGGAAGTGGAGACCTCCCGCTCCACACAGGAAACGATCTCCAAGCAGGCTTTAAATGCCAGATTCCAGGCTGAGTTTAACTAACCACTGACAGCTCTGTAAACAAAGCAAGGACAAAAAGAGCCCGCTTCCCCTTTCCCGTAGTCATTTTGGGTTTGGGGGCTGCAGGGGAATTCTGGAAGGCTTGACTCCATGGCACAGAAACACAGGGGAAGCGGGCTCCTTATTTGAAGAGCTTTGGAAAAAGAACATCTTTCTGGACTTAAAATCATCACGGAGGAGGTAGGAAAGGGTAAAATGGTTGGATTCCATCTGTAGAAAGAGCCGGGATTTTTGAGCTCTAAAACCAGCTTGGTCACAATTTAACTACTTTTAAAAACACTGCTTTGTGATGTTTATTTTCAGCAAAATTATTGCTGCAGTCATTATTCAAATCCTGATGCTAATACTTTGAGAATATGCAAATGATGCCTAGATCTATGCCGTACCATTCTATTTCTCCCTTATTTAATTCCTTATTTCTTTTCTTGCCACTTACACCCCCCAAACACACTTTTATGTGCACGTGCACACACGTGCACACACTCTTCTCTGTTTTTCTCTTTCTTTGTTCACTTTTCCACAACTTTTGTCTGGGATTCAGCCAATTACCAAGAACAAAAATCATTCAGTAGCTCTCAGGTTATTCTACCATTATGTCAAGTCTTTAAAGCCTCTCTGTCTCCTCAGGTCTGTTATTATTATCATTTTTAATGTGATCCTGGGATCTTACTTATTTGTTTCTAATAGTTTCAGAAATTAGAGTGGCTTTAACTCAGCTGGGGAGTCAGAAATTGATCACTAGCTATCCATCATCAGTCTTCTATGGTATTTTTCTTAGGAGGAAAGAAAAAAATGAAAAACTGGAGGGAGGGTTAAAGCCATGCCCGGGAGGTACTAGTCGAACTCGTCCATGATACTGACTCTGCCTCCTTCCTTTTAGATCCAGACACCATCTGGTCTCCCTAAGACTGAACCCACACCATGGATGATTTTGAACGTCGCAGAGAACTCAGGAGGCAAAAGAGGGAGGAGATGCGGCTGGAAGCAGAAAGGTAGAGATCCAAGTGGACACAGCCTTGCACTTCATGATTCACACTGTTGGTTTCAGACCTCAGAGACTGTTCCCTCTGAAGGGACAAACGTGGCCATATTGCATGCCAAACTGTTTGCAGAAGTAGCTGAGAGACATTTTCCCTAACTGTTAAGACTAAATTTTGCATTAAAAAAAAAAAAGAAAAGAAAAATCTTGGAGAAGAATCAAATAGTTGTGTTTAATCGGTGCTTTTCATGGGAGAACCTTGAATGACCGACTATATGTGAATAGTGATTTTAAAAGTACTGATGATACTGAGATGATAGGAAAAAATGCCAAATATTGAGTATTGGAAACATTTAGGAAATGGGGTCTTTCTTCCAAAACAGTAGAGACAGAAAGCCCCAGGTGAATCTTGTGATAATTCTTTTTTCTTATTAGAAAAGCATCCAAGTCAGGTCTCTGTGTAGTAAAGGTTGACAGCCAGTGAACTGTATTACCATGGAGATTGTGGGTGTGGTTGGAAGCAGTTAGTGCTGTACTGGTGACCTGAATGGCAGGTTGGGGGGATAAAGAATTGGCCCATGACATTCCAGGCATAGATGTCTATTTTAACATTTTAGGCCTCACAGCAAAAGACAGTGGCATTTAACATGGCTAAAAATCAGATGTTCTTTTGATAGTTCAGGAGTTTTCTCCTCTCAATAAAGAGTTGTTAATTGTCCCTCTCATTTGTGATCACAGGAAGAAAACTGTTAAAACACTGCTTTTAAATTCAAACCAGTTTTGCTTCCCAATTGTCCCCAGTGCACAGATGAAAAGATGGTGGCGAGAAGATCCCTTCACGATCCTGCAGTAGGAAATTGAACTTATACCTGTAGCAAAAAGTATTGAGGGCTTGATTTATAGAAAGAATGAAAAAGAAGATAAAATGTCTGCCTTGGATTGACTTGGCCAGGGTGGGTTGCCATTCATGGAATGTCTGTGCACATACACATGGCCCCATGGATGGTACCTGTGCGCTATAGGACCAAACCCTAGCTCTGCTACTTAACCCGGTTACCATGAGCAAATGACTTCTCTTTAAGCCATGGTTGCCTTTATTTATCAAATAGGCATGATGTTTATGTAGCTTGTATGGTTGTCAGGAAGATTATTGAACTTCCTAAGTGACTTTGCCCACTACCTGGCAAATAGTGCCACGAATGATAGCTTTTGTTATTATTATTACTAGCCATTATTACTAGTTAAACAAGTAAAAAACAACATCATGATAGAGCTGGAAATAAATATTACTGCCAAGAGAAGGAAAGGTAGTCATTATCCTGGGACACAGCTAGTCAGAAAAAGCTTTTTGGAAATAGCAAGGAAGTGTGGGAGGAAATGTTGATGGTGATGAGGAGTGAAAAGAAGGCTGTCTAGGAGAGGAATTGACACCACAAAAGCTCAGAGGGGAAATAAGAATCCTGGTACCATAAACCTGTCAGGTGCTGGAGGAACAGGGGTTGGTCTAGTACATCCTCAGTGTTTCATGTTAATGGAATAGAAAGAGACCCAACAAGGAAGTTATATGGGTTAAAGTGTGTTGGGAAAAATCGTCTACAGTAGACTAGAATATGGAGATCCCTGCGCCCGTAGAGTTCATAGTAAACTTAAGGTCATGGGGGCCTGAATCTGGACAAGTGACTATGGAAATGGAGAGAGGTCACAAATGAGAGGGACAATTAACAACTCTTTTATGAGCGGAGAAAACTCAAAGACAATTCCAGAAGCTGTCAGCCCGAGGAGCTGACAGGAAGGTTTCTCACTGTCCTCTCTGGGGAAGCAGGGAAGGATTCCATTCTGGATGGTCTTGGGAATAGTGTTTAATTTCAGGTAAGCTTTATCCAAATGGAGATATCCTCCCAGGCACTTGGAGATAGGGAATGCCAATCTTCATTCAGAAAGGAAGAGGAATTCTTATTGGAAAAATAAATCTGGGCAAACTTCAGAAGATGGTAGTAATGGTGGTGGTGTCAAAGCTGAAGTGATATCCCAAGAAAGCAAGTATGCAAAGAGTGATATATCCTAAAGACATAATAGAAACCGTCAACAGAGACAGAAGATCAGGAAATGGGGGAGAAGCAGGCAGGGGATGAGGCCCCGTGGGGAGTGGACCTCAAGGCCCATAGGCAGTGTCTGGGCTGTGCTGTTTGGGCCTCAGGTTCTCCTGACAGTCTGCAGAATATCCTGACCCAACCCATACTTATTAACCACCAATCAGGTTTCAGGGTCTGTTCGAGGGATGTGGGAAATAATTCTGATACATGGAAAGACATAGTTTTTGCCTTCATGGATCTCAGGACATGCTAGGAAACCACGGGTCAGGCCAGAGCGCAGGGGCCTGACAGAGTCGAGGCTGATGGACTCAGGAAGGGGGACATGGCGGTGAGGCACCGTGTTAGATCATCAGGTTGGTTTCTTCAGCTTCTTTGCTTTCTACATCAATAGGGGGTGAGTGAATCATTGTGAGAGGAGTGACAGAACCAACTTGCTGTGGTTAGAGCCAGGCTGTGATTAGAATGAATAAACCACATTTTTTCAGACTCAGGACTTTGCTGAAGAACTGACCACATAGCTACTCAATTGGTTTCCTCGGGTTTTATGTTTTTCATTTTGTTTTTTAAATTGTGTGTGTGTGTGTGTGTGTGTGTAAGGATTTGTCTTCTCTTGATGTCATTCTTATAGAAAGCTTAGTGTGGTACCCTTAATAACCTCAAATAAATTCACACAAGTTTATCCTAACCTTTTTTGCTTACATTTCTGTCTGCATTACTTATTTTGGTGTATCACGTTCCATTTGTTTTCTTCTCTCTCTCTCTCTCTCCCTCCTCTTTATTTCTTTATAAGAGAGAGAGGTAAAGGACTTCCTTATATTTGTACTAAGTTTACCTTTCCATGTTTCAAGGTGGACCTTCAGTTCTGTTATTCTAGTAAGTCCATGTTCCCCTGCAGGCTTTTATAAAACCTGATCATTCACAGGAGCAGCACAGGTCAGGCCTTGTGGTCCAGCCAACTTTAATGGGAAAGTGCAGGGTGTGTACAGGAAACAGATGGCCAGAACCAGAAAGCCAGGGTCATCTAAAATCATGGTTCTGATTTGAAGACAAAGAGCCAGTGGGACCCTGGGCAAGTCCTCCTTCCTTTAGGTCTAGACCTTGGCTTCCTCCTGTCACACAAGTGAGTGTTTCCTCAAGGGAAGTGATGGTCAGTTTAAATTTTCTTTTGCTTTTAGGATTGTCTAAGTTTTTGTGATGATCTTATATTACTTTATTTTAAGACGAATAAACCATGACGGTTTTCCATACCTGCCCCCCAAGAAAATAATGATATTTCTGTGACTCTGTGAAGTATACCTAGTACCAAAAGCCTAACTTTTCTTTGGATATAGGGACCCAAAAGAAAGCATTTGTCCCAGATCTGGAATGACAGTGGAGTATATTAGCCAAAATAAGTGGTTCCAAGACTCAGGTCCATGCATTCATCCTCAACACATTTTTATTGAGCATCTATTCTGCTCCAAGCTCTGAGTTCTGTGTTCAAGGCACTGAGAATAGACGAAGAGAATGACAGAAATGGAAAGAGCTTGCTTTTCAATCTAGAGAAAGCCAGGTAATGATCAAGAAACTATATTTTTATCACTTAATATAATGTGTACCCTGATAGTGGCCCACACATTAAAGATGACTTCTACCTTTGCGTGCTGCACCTCTGCATTCCTGTGGGGGAAGGGGACCCCACAGAGAAGAAAAAGTCCATTGACCTTCCTTGCCCACAGAGGCTTTTCTAATAAAATACCTTGTTGTTTTAATTTGTTGCCATTCAGTTTGCAGTGATAAATAATTTAAAGTTGTTCTCTCACTGGTTGTCATAACCATAAATTAAAATAGGCCAGATTTTTAGACATTTTGTTCTTCAGAAATAGAATTTTTAAATATCATTTTTAAAAAACAACTAATTGCACATGTATACTTAGCACATGGGGGCTTTCATGTGCCTGGGGCTGGAATTCACTTACTGCACCATGGCTGCCCCAAGCTCTGCCTTGCACAGATCTCATTCTTAGGTTTGAGCCCAGTCCATCTTGAATGATCTAGCTTTCCAACAACCTAGACTGCAAACCTAGGTCACTGAAAATATGCTTCCCCTCTTAGTCTTGTCCCCCAGCCTGCTCAACTTTTATGCTGGTCACGATATCCTTGTTCTTTGGCTTTCACACTGTAGGTTTTTGAGAAGAGGTCATTAGGTTTGGTAAAAAGAAGGTAATTCATTCAGTTATTTTATATATATATATATATATATATATATATATATATATATATATATATATATTGAATATCTACAAAGTGCAAGATCCTACACTGAACTATGGAGACCCATGGTCTCTAGTAGAGGCCAGATGTCTATAATCACAAAGCTCACCTCCTAGAGTCATCTTAACCCAAAGGGGAATAAAAAAACTTCAAGACACAGAAGGAAATGTGCAGGTAATCAGTGAAAATCCGTAATGCATTGTTCCTAGCAAAAGTCATTATTTGTACACATCTCATAAGAAACTATTTTTCCATCAATTACCTGTTAGAATGAATGAATAAATAAAATTTTAGTTTTGCTACATTTGTTCTCCATCTCTCTTATAAGAATAAAGCCTTACATAGATTTATTCTTCTTTCCTTTCTGTTTCTCTTTTCTCTCAATCCCCCTCGCTCTCTGCCTTCATCTCCGTATTCCTCACTGCACCCTTATGTAATTTCCTGAGGTCTCTGTGCATCTTCACCAACACTCGGTTCTTTGGTCTCTCTCTCTCTCTCTTCCTATATATACTCCTGAACCATCTATGCATGCACATGTGTTTGTGTCATAAGAGAATACATATATATAGTGGGAAGGAAAGGGAAGACATTTTCCAAGGGGTCATCTAGCTCTCTTTCCATTCAACAAGTACAAAAAAGTGCTAGGCCTTTTATATGCATCTAGTACATATGGACCAGCAATGGCACCAGCAATACATATGTCAGAATGGAATACATGTATTCTATATAAAGGAAGGACCACCAGGAAGTGTAATGGTCAGAGGCATATATCGTAGTTAGGGGCATGGGCTGTAGCCTTAGGCAGCTGTGGTTCAAATTGCAGGTCTGCCATTATTAGCCTTCTAACTATTCACATTATTCAGTTTTTCAAAACTTCTATTTCCTCCTGTGTGAAATGGGCAAAACAAAAGTATCGACTTAATTGGGTTTGTGTGGGAATAACTGATAATTCAAGAAAGTATTAACAAAGCCCTAATCATTGAATGAACATTCCCTACCAGTAAGCATCACTAAGAATTATTATTACCTAATTTAATTTTCTGCAATTCAAAAAGAGAAAAGAAAATTTAAAAACATGAAAGCAATTCTGTATTTTTCTCAGAAGAACTCTGCGCACAATGAAAAGCCAGAATTTGCTATTGAATAAAGAGAGTGTCAGTGGGTGTGACAGGTAACAGGGCCTGAGGAAGGATTGTGTCCTCTCTGCCAGAAGAGGTAGTGCCAATTCAAGTGGAGCTGTTCTTTTGAATTTGGCCAAAAGGATTTTGAGCTTTGGTGTCTCTTCCGAGAACCCTGCAGTGATGTTTTTATCCATGAGGAAATCTGCAGTGGACATACTTGGCCTGATGGCTTGGCTTTCACCAGGAGCAGAGCTCTCTCACTTTTCAAGGCCTGAACTCATTACATCCCTTCCACGCCCAACGCCTGCTCCTCTTTCTGATCAGAAGAAAGGCCCCTATTGTTGTGTTATCAGATTCAGAGGCCCATGAGCATCAATAAAGGGAATGAGAACACTCCTGCTATTGTCATCATTCATACATTTTTATGGGCTTCTGAAATATCCTGATGATTAGACATTTAAAAGTAAATATTTTTACTGCACTGGAGAAACAAGCGATTTTTAAAAATCCACTGGGTCCATGAAATCCCCTTCCAGAACTGTGTCCTGGAAACTCTTGCATGAGATTCAGTAGCACATGGCAATCGATGATTAGACTACACCCAGGCACACACAAAAGCACTTGTTCAAAATGCTTAAAACATGACCCTGAAATTTTCAAATAAAAATATTTTCAACTTTTTTTTTGTTATTTTATAATCAGAACATGATTTTCCATTAGAGAGTTAAGTAAAATATTGCTTTGAAACTGTCTAAATCTTTAAAGTAGCTGGATTTGCTCAAAACTTCCTTTTAGTGTCTTCAGAAAATTGATCCCTCCAGGGGAGGCTTGGCATTCCTTATCTAATTTTCTTTATTTTGAATTAAAAGAAGATTAACTTTTAATTTCTCCAATAATTGGCTTGAAAGAGACTTTAAATGATGTCTGCCAAGTTTTCATATCCGATATTGGGTAGGTTTGGTACAACTTAAATGTAGGGACATGCATAAGGTGAGGTAGCTAATTCCCACCAAAGTAATCTTTGTGTCTAGCCACATAAGAAGGAAACACATAAAGTCTTGTGTATCCTCCTTTTCCAGTTTTTTTTCACTCTAAATTAACTGTTTATTACCTCTTCCAATTTGACCTGCCTATATCAATTTCCAGTAGCCTAATAATTCCTCTGCAAAACATCAGAAGCTCAGGATCTACCCAAAGTGGCATTTATGCCCTGACTAGGCCTAAACTTATAGTTGTTTTATATTAAAACAACTGAAAATCTTGGTTCTTAAGAACTTCCATGCTAACCCATAACTTCATTCTCAGTTGAAAAAAATGCAGCCTATCTATGAGTCAGGATACTTAAAACAGTGGTAAGCTTTTCTGAACTGTTTCTACATGTGACTTTTATAAGTTACCAATCTTCTGCCACAGGGGGAGGAGCAGAATGACATAGTAGTCAGGTGTGAGAGTGGTGAAGTCTGCATTCAAATCCTGGCTGTGACAACTATCATTTACAACTATCATTTGTGTTACTTTGACAAATTATTTAAACCTCTCTTGTTTCTATTTATTTACCTACAAATACAGGGATAATTATATCTGTCTCACACAGACATTGTTAAGATGAAGCTATTGATCCATATAGAGAGATCTACACAGTGACCAACATATAGTATATACTCAATAAATGTTAGGCATTATTATTATTAAAATCACATTGATGTTTTAGTAGGCCTTCCATAGAAAATAAAATGTTATTTGAATTTGAATTTGATGTCTTTGCTGGCTCAGCCATTACAATTTACTGTACCCTTACTGTGAAGCTTCTTTCCTATAGTGCTCTTGACACTTGCTAAGACGTTTCTGTTGAAGTTGGGAAAAAATTAAATCTTCTGGCTGGCTACCTCTAAGCTTATTGCACAAGTATAACCATTACATGCAAATTTCATAATCACACACTGTAGACATGTTAATTTTCAAATTCATTATTGAGATATCCTTTATTTTAAATATAATATCTCAGATAGTAAATATATTAAACATAAATATAAATTAATTAATATTACATATATTTATTTCAAATATAATATCTAAAACACCACTCAGAATTTCACTTTAAAAAATCAATTGATTTAGTAAAAATTGTTCTCAAGTGGGAAAAAAGGACATCTGCCAAATGTTTCATTTAATATTTGAAAGAAGAAACCCTGACATTTTCTTTAAAATAAATGGCATGCCAGGTTCTAGGTGATGTACTCTATATACATTATCTCATTTAATTGTGAAAACAAGCCTATGACCTGGATGTCATTATACCCATTTTACAGCTAAGGAATCCATGGGTCTGGAAATTCAAAAAACATTCCAATTTCATATAGCCGAGAGTGCGACCCAGTTCTGCTTCCCTGCCCCAAGTCTCAGAACCTTTCCACTATAGCAATCAAGCAATGGAATTTTTTATGTCTCAACTGATTGTCTTGGCTGAGGGTCCATCGTCTTTATAATGGTAAAATAACTTCCTAAGACAAGGAGGAATCATTCACAGCAGTTGTGTGGCAACCGACTGAATGAAGAGCCTTGAGCCAGTTGAACTGTTTGTTATGCTTATTCAGGTAAATTGCTTACATGTGTAGACAGTCATTGTTTTCTTTGCCCTAAAAAAAATAAAAATAAAAATAAAATTTCCCGTGTTATTCCCATTTCACAGAAAAATAGAAACAGAGGAGATCAGGTTTTCTTCCTCAAGCCAAAGAAGGCTGTTGGCAGGACCACTTTTGACTTTCCCTGGGGTTTTCTGAGTAAGGCTCTATTCGCCATAAGGACAGGGACTCAGTCACATCAACACTCCTAAAAACTTCAGGCTGTCACTGATCTTGCATCATCTCCTGCAGTGGTATGTTCCTTTTGCACGTTCGGACCACACCTTCCTTACCTGGAAGCTCTGGTGAAAGGTATGGCCCCTTCTCCAAGAAAAATGCACATAGGCACCCATAAAATACAGCAGTAAGTTCACTGGCACCGTGGACCTCCCAGAGCCCATGAATCAGGGCCAAGAATCCTTGATCTAATGAATCTGAGAAGCTTAGGTCCAAAGACGTTGACCCCTTCAAGGCCACCCAGCTAAATTGAGGCAGGGTCTGCTTGAACAGTGTAGCCCCCTGCTTAAGAGAAGGCACCCTGATTCTGCTGTCCACACAAAATGCTGATGGCTACTGTTTAGAAATTTCACTCAGACTCTCTAACCCCATGTGTTCATCTGGAGCATACTTTGGGGAGGAGTTTATACTACAGTGTATTATTGCACATAGAACATGTTTACATTTCAAAATAGCTTATGGATAATATGTCTAAATAAAAGGAAATTAGACCAGATTGTGATGAGTAAAATAAAAAACAAACAAACAAACAGACAAACAAAACATGAAAATAAGTGTGTTGGGCGGGGGAGAATAAGAACAGTTAAAAACTGGGGCTTGAACTTTGCCATCTGACATGAGAAGAGAAAAATATGGTGATTTTGCAACTAGAACCCTATTTTTCATCAATTTAAAATATCTTTTGCTTGATATATGTCATCTTGGCATGATTTCTTTAAACAAAGCTTAATTATGGAACTAAGTTATTATGTCAGCTTTCTCTGTCCTTCCCAATTTCATTTTGGCAGTTCAAACTCATCCAAGGATTTTTCTCCCTAAATATTAAGAGAGAGAGAGAGAGAGAGAGAGAGAGAGAGAGAGAGAGAGAGAGAGAGAGAAAGAGAGAGAGAGAATGAATTGGTTTGATTCCTTACAGAGGAATTCATATTTCACTTTCATTGCTACTGTCTTTGGAAAGAATGGGGTAGATCTGGAGTGGGACCCAGACACGTGCCTTCCAGGAGTAGGATCCAGAGTCTTTCAGACTTAGATTCAAATCCCAGCTGGGTTACCAAGGCTGATTTCACTCAGACTCTCTAACCCCCTGTGTTCATCTGAAAAGTGGCCATCCTAACAGTCTTCCTTCCAAAGTATCCAGCAGATTATAAAGCAACTGTTCAGTATAGTTTCCAAAACACGGCTGGCACTCAGCCAAGGTTACCTGTGGGTGTTTTTTCTGCGGGTTAGAAGACATGATGTGGAAGGAGCTATCAGAAAAGCCCTCTCTGAAGTCATCTCCCAGGGAATTTGGCTTTAGGACAGCTACCTTCTGGGGTGTCACTGAACAAGAAAGGCACAGTCCCCAGGTCATTAGACAGCCTCAATCTAATCTCTACTCTGTTTCAAGTCTGTTTAGCAGCTGCCTTAAACACGATGAGTGAATCTTCGATATGAAAGTCTCCACCCTGAAAAGAAATGCATCTCCTTATCCTTTTTTGAGGGAGTGGGTAACCGGACCGGGGATAGAATTCGGGCATCTGACCCTTGAGCCACATCCCCAGCCCTATTTTTTTAATATCTTTATTTATTTTATTTATTTTTATGTGGTGCTGGGGATTGAAAACAGTGCCTCACCTGTTTGAGGCAAGCACTCTACCGCCGAGCTATAACCCCAGCCCCAGCCCTATTTTTGAATTTTATTTAGAGACAGGGTCTCACTGAGTTGCTTAGGACCTTGCCATTGCTGAAGCTGGCTTTGAACTTGTGATCCTCCTGCCTCAGTCTCCAGAGCCACTGGGATTCTAAGCGTGTGCCACCATACCTGGTACACCTTTTTTTTTTTTTTTTTAATTTTTCTTACTAGTTTGACATCAAGACAAAAACACAAAATAATCTGTTACCTAACATATCAAGCCTTTATCTCCATCATATATCCATATATAAAATATGTAATTCATCATATATTTTAAATAGATTTTTTGACTTGTGAAACTGTAATTTTTTTCATAATGCATAATCAGTTGTTTCAAAACTATTAAAGCAGCAACCCAATGTTTCTTAGCACCACTACAGTATACAGACAGTAAGCTAATAGTATATTTAAAAAAATGCATATACCTAATTTTTACAAAATGACTTTGAAACATTTCATTCCGCATGGCTGAATGCATTCATTTTAACTATGATAAAGCTGACACATGAAAAATAACATGAAGCAATATACATATAGAAGTCCTAAATCATTATAACATACCGCTCCGCTGAAGATCTAGCACATTTTCGATTCCTTTAAAGTCCTGCACAACCAAAGCCAATCCCTCCCCTTGATCTCTCCACTCACAGCAATGGCTAGTGTCTTGTCTTGATGAATTCATTTATTTTAAAACAAAATTCTGAATGAAGTAATAGGAATTCAGGTGATAGTTTGTTTGTTTCCAGGGCCCTATAACTGGGGCATTCCAAAAATTCTTTCCAAAGATTCTTTCCAGACACCTCAGGTAAAGTTGTTAATGAGAACCCACTTCCCTGAGAGGGCAAGAGCTGTGCCTTTCTAAACACATAGGGCACCAAAGGAGTCTACACTTGGGGAACTGAGGGAAGTATACAGGACTAGGAAAAAACAACCTTATCCAAAGACTGAAAATGTGATAAGGGCTCTCGGATCTTACCATTGAGTTGTCTCCTCTGCCTCTGGTTTCCTCACTGATCAGCAGGTATGAGATATCTGCTTTCATTGCCAGGTAGAAATGGTAACAGGAATGATTTCAGAGCATTCCAGAATCTTCATCAAGGGAAATCTCGCTCAATTGCTTTGAAGTCTTTTAGGGAAGTTCTTGACCTTTGTTATCCCAAAGGTCCTTACTGGTGTTACCAGAGAAAGTAGCACAGGGCACGAAGCAGGACCTACAGGCTGTGTATGTAGATTCTTAGGCACCTGTGGACAAGGTTAAAGAGGAGTCCTGAGCAGACTTTGTGAACAAAAATCAGTTCTTTTCACTAGTTGTCTACATAATAATCAACATTCATCAGTAGTTGGAAAATTAGTTTTTAGACTATTGTAAATCAGCATTAACTCGGGCTTCTCTATATCTGAATTTTTCATCGTTTATTTGGGAACTGTAGTAAAAGTAAGCTTTGAACTATTTATAAATAAAGGATTTGATTAGCATGTTAAATATGTAAGCTACATTCCATGCCTTAGTTTTTAAACACCAGAGATTACAACCTTTGGAACGTTTTAAATAACTTTACAAACATTCGCTTAACATTTAAAAGCTAATTTCCTAATCATAAGTCATTTTTATTCGTTCACTTTTTTAAACAAGCCTCTGATGTTTTGCTACCCCGGTGAGAGTTACCAGGTATACTTGAACATTTTTCAGGACAGAATTTCTTTTAAAATATTGTGTAATTTATAATGGCCTTCCTTCCAGGTAGTCTAGATTAGTGAGCTCTGACATTACATTTGAGATTGGTACCAATTGACTCAGTTAAAAATGTGAGGGTTTATTTTCCATTTTAATAACTCCCTACATCACATACAGTTCCTTTGTTGGAATAAAAATCTTGGTAAAGTACACATCTGCCACTATAAATAGCAGCCATAAGCCTGTGCATTCAGGAGTCTCCAGAGAGTGTATTTTAAACCCCAAATTGTTTAGAATAGGAAATTCTTCCACCATTCACATTTTCCATGGTGGGTGACATGGACTATTCCATGTCACATCCTCACTGTTTTCCATTTTCCTGTGCCACTTAGGAATCAAATTGACAGTTTCCAGAAGAGTGCTCAATATGTTTTGTTTTATTTTTTTTTAAATTTTCCTAAGGCTAGCTAGGTCTTATTGTCCTGCGGGAATTTTGCATACTTCTTGGGGCTCTCCAAGTGAAAGCTAGATAACTCCCAGAGCTGGCTTCAGCAATTAGGTCATGAAAGAGTCCTTTATTTCTGGAACTAGTAGCTCTGCTGAGCCTGCTTAGAATAACAGCAGTCAACCCATTTTGGATTCCCACAGAAAACCTTGCGCCGTTGGCAGGTTTTTCTGGGGGAACTTAAGAGATTAATATGGAAAATAACTGAGCAGGAAGTGGGTGAAGGGATGGGCAGCAGGCGATGAGGGGTTATTATCATGCTGGTGCAAAGACAAGAAGCATCATCAGGTATGATTGCACTGCACCTTTCCCAGGGCACTGTCGGGAACTGTGGTAGATGTGTATGTATCTCTGCCCATTCCTTCCTTAAACAATTCTTCTGTCTCTCCAATCAACACTATGTATAAATCTTGATTTTTCTTTTCCTTTTCAAGTGATGGACCATTTGGGCGATCTAATATTCATTTCTCCTTCCCTGATGCAGAAGATGAGAAAGAAACTACTATTTAGGAGTATTGGATAAAAACTTTGATGCAGAAAGAGTTGATACCAGATGCCTTTCTTACTGTTACCTCCTTGAATAGCCCTTAATTCTTTCTACCTCACCATGAAAACTAACCTTTGCAATTACATGGGTTTTCCTTGAGCTGGCCTCTTCATGGTGTATCCTGACTAAACAAGGATTATCATTGCTACAGGTGCTCAGTGGATTCTGAACTGAACAGAATGGAGTTTCTGGAAAATTCAAGACTGAGGCAGGATAGAAATTGCCATACCTTTATCATATTGAGGTGTCTGTGCAGTTGATTTAAAGCAGATTCTTTTCTATGTATGTGAAGCTGCAGGTTTCATTAGTCACGTGTTATGTTTCAAAGGAATCTTCACACTTAGCCTGCTGCCTAATGCCAGCTCACTCACCTGCAGGCATACCAGGCTCTCAAGGCTGAGGTACAGAGAAAATACTGTAAAATGTTACCTGTCACTCCTCCCTGAGCCTATCTCCTCTGAAAGGGGCTTAAGACCTCTGTTATAAATTAGAAAAAGGAAAACATTTTCATTGTCTCTTTCCCTGTAATTGTGACTCAAGGAGAAAATTCAAAAAATTTAAAATGATGGCTTTATCCTATTTGGAATGAGTATGCTATTTACCGAGAGAGCTATGCTTTGGGTCAGTTTACTTGTCTGGTTTTGCTTCTACGTTGGCAGAGGTGCTGCGGCTTTGAGGGATTCTGTGCTCCTCTACATCATGGACTTCTCGCTCCCATGCTTCTTGAATTTGGGGAATGCTCCCTTACCTCGAATGTTCAGCCCAGTGGTCACCCTTTGGGAAAATCCTTCCCAGATGTCTTTGATCAAAGTGACTGGTGTCCCACATTGTCACACAGCACTTTTCGTGTATATTAATTATCATCACCTATTTTAGGTCTGTATTTGTTCACATATCTGTTTTCTCCCTCAAATAGAAAGAAATACTAGATCAGAAACCACATCTTCCCCAAAGCTCAGACTACAATGTTGAATAGGCATCAATATTTCATTCACATCTGTATATCAAGGCAGAACTTTGCTAAGTGTGCTGAGCTATTTGAGAAAACAAAGAATGGTTAGTGGCCTTCGTGAAATCTTAGGGTGCTGACAGCATCAGCCCCCTTCCTAAGGTCCCATCATTTCCCAGCTGAGCCTTCAAGTCATTAGAATCTTGATTCCATTATCTTCTTCTCCAGTGATGTGAAGAAATTCATCTCACGTATTTCTCTGATTATTAAGGATAATTGGACTTTTACATCAGAATTTTGACCACTTATGTTTAGTTTTATTATGGGGACAAATGATATTAACAGAAGAGTCAAATTCCTTTTATTGGCTTTTTGCTCTGATATCTAAGCCCTTAGTATCATTTTCCATCAGCATCTATATGTAAAATCAGGTGATCATCCAATTACAGGGTTCTGACCAAACCCTCAGGAGTTTAGCAGTGAACAAGCTGTATAATCAAACCCTTCTCTAATGAAAGACCAAGTGTGTGGTTGGGAAGAGTAAAGTGTTTCATTTAATTCTATGAAATGGGAAGATGTAGACAAGGGGTGGGGTCAACCTCAAACTAGTGTTTATCAACTCTTTCTGAAATAGAGAGTGTCTAATGTACAAGTTGGGTCCAGAATTTAGACTGTGTGTGTGTGTGTGTGTGTGTGTGTGTGTGTGTGTGGTGCTAGGGACTGAACCCAGGGCCTTGTGCATGTGAGGCAAGTACTCTACCAACTGAGCTATATTCCCAGCCCTGAAGTTTAGACTTTAAGTGGTGGATTGTTTTCTAGTATTAGGAAGAATAATGGATGAAAGAATAAAAATAAATAAATAATGACATATAAAGCAATACATTTGAACTAAATCTTTTTATCAACATATGGGGGTTCCTTTTTTTTTTCAGTACAGTGGAACAGTTTTTGTTTTCTTTTTATAAATAGTCAATACACCTTGAAAAGTGCTGGAGGAATATTTTGAAGCTGAGTTTTTTTCCTTATAAAAGTATATCTTTTGGTTAATTGGTTAACATAAAAGTTGTAATTAAAATAAAATCAGTGATCTGGAACACTCAGAACACGTGGGCCTGGAAGCACAATAGCATATCCTCAGAATTGTATCTCTTAATTTTTAACTTAATCTTTAGTTCTTAGATCCTCTAGGGAAGAGTCAGAAGGAAAGATAATTTATAGTTATCCTAGAAAGACTCTGAATTCTAAAATACCTGGGAGAATCTCAGATTACTCCAGCCCTCTCTACTTTGCAACATATTCATATTTCACATCATTGGCTTTCAAATCTGAAGTGACTGTCTGCTACTTTTTAAAAAGTACCATCTATTTTATTTTCTTTATTATCTTCAAAAATCTTATAATTAAAAAGTTTTCCAGATGGCCTCTGGCTTTTAAATAAGAAAAAATGTATGTGATTTTTTAATTAAGTGCTTTCCCTCAAAACCCTGCCTACTTCTGGAATATAAATTAATGAGCACAAAAGAGCTCATTTGCTTGTCCTACATTAATCCTAATAAGGGCTTGATTTTATTGCTCAATAACTTCAAAGTAAAATAGCTTCCTAATGCTGAACACTTTCTTCTCTTGGTCTATTTCTAATCTCCTGCCTGAGGCTGCCACCAAAAAAGGCACCTAAGAATTCTACAATTCTATTTCTGATAAATTCAATCCATCAGGGTCAAGTTGAATTAGCATCCCAGATTTAAGCAAGTGGAATCTCACTCTAATCTGTGATATCAGCAAATCTAATGAAAGAATGGGCCAGGAGAAGATGTCTGCCTGAATGGCAAGTCTAAATCCAGGGATGACACTGCGCATCTAGAAACATCCAAATGAGATAGACTTTGAGTCTTAGGATTTGCTCTGGCTTGTGACATGAGATGTCCTCTGTCCCTGAGAGAGATATGCCCTCCTGTCTCCTATTGGCTGGGTGAAATATTCTTGCGATGATTCAGTTCCTTTGGCTCTGACTTCGCACCCATGAAGAAGTCTTGATGCAGCTTCCTGCCATTCTGGGTTGGGGGATGGGGGATGTCCTGGCTGGGGAGTAAGAGTCTCCCAGGACTGAAGAGGGAGGTCATCCGTTCTATCTTAATGAATTGGCATTATGATATACACATCAGTCTTTCCTGTTTCTGTAGTTAGTCAATATCTCTGAGCTCTGACAACTGTATAATTCCCCAACTCCAGTCTCTGGTGCAGCACAGCACCTAGATCCTGTGCTATGATGAATAACCAGAAAAGGCCACTCAGTAGAAGCCTTTGGAAGAACCAGTCCTGGTCCTCTTGGTGCAGCTTCTTTACTCCCTTGTTGTCCCTCATCAACCCAGACAGCAAATGTCAAGTACCTATTGACCATCTGCTTTATGCCCAACACTATTCTAGACTGTATAAGAGGCAAAAGTGATTTTAGGGCATATCTGTGCCAGAATTTTTTTAAAAAAAGATTTTTGTGATATATTTGGCAAGAAAAAAATATACATACAAACATAAGAATAAATAAGACTCTGTGTATAGATCCATATTTATTTCTGTAGATATCATGTGATTCATTATTACAAAATAGGACAGTACCTAATACCATATAATAACACCTATAATTATATTGTCATTTATAATATAAATAATAAGCACAATACTTAAAGGATCCAAAGCAAAAAGTAGGCCAATTGCAATGGGAAAGAATATGCTTTAATCCAGGTCTGACTTCCAAAAGGAGAAATCAATATATTTTCAGACCTTATATAGTATTACTGGGAAAAAAGCTGGATTTGATTCCAGCTATAAAAGCCATGTGTGAATTTAATATCCAGATGCATAAAGTGGACACCAGCAAATATATTTATGGTTGTGGAAATATTTAGATACTTTGAACAAGAGTCAGACTCACTGAGAATTCTGTGGCTTATGAACTGACATGTTTCCTTTGAAGATTTGACCTTTCTCCTGCACTAGAATCTATCCTTAGAGCCCCTGTGATAATTGAATTCCCTTCACAGTTTAACTTCATCTATGTACAACAAATCTACATTCTAAAATATATCACTATGGTCTAGATTCAGTTTCCTATGCATAAAAAATGTATTTTTCCTGTATATACTTCTTTCCTAGAATCATATAAAGGAGATAGGACTATTATTTTCACTGAGACCAGAGCCAGGAATTTATTGGCATGCATTGGCAACTGTTCATTCAAGAAACTGTTCTTAAGGCCCTACTATTTGCAAGCACTGTTTGATTGTTCTAAAGATGAGTTTTGAGCTGGAGGGCAGAAGGGAGTTAGAGGCATAATTCTTTTAAGATAGAAACTTTTCTCTCCAGGCAAAGAAAATAGTCCAGCTGATTAAAACCCTGATTTCAGAAAGACCTTACAGAATAGACCTAAATAATCGGTACAAAAGAGTTTCAACAGAAAATAGGAACTTTGTAGTGAGCTAGCCGAAGAGGCTGACTCATCTATTACGACATAATTATTTCTCAAAAACATGCAAACAAGAGTGGGCTCAAACTTCCTGCTCTCTCCCTGTCAGATGGTAAATTACAAGGGAATAAAGTCAAACCTAGAAAGACTTCGTGGGTTGGAGCAAGCCACTGGTTCTTAAACAATCATTAAAGACAGAGAATAAGGCATTCTGGAGAAAAGACGGCTCTTCAGGTCAGAGTGGGGAACATCAAGAAATGTCAGGCAAAGGAGGACAAACGGGAATAATCCACACTGAGCATCAGTCACCTTTCTGATCAACGTTAGGGCGTGTCATGCTGATTGAAAGTATGTGTGAGTTTGTACTGGGGGTCCAGCTAGAAGTCAGGCTGTGCTTCAGGGGAAGAACTGGCAGGCAAGGCTAGGACTTGAGGTTTGGCTTTAGTAAGGAAAGAATGTCCTCTTTTTAATTGAGTAATAGACTCGTGCTGAGGGAACCTGCATCTCACCATGAAAAATACAGAAACATCAAGACAGAGAGCAATGATGGATCACTACACACTTCCATCCTGGTCCATCCTAGAACTAAGTACAGACTCTGGTGGTATTCATGGTAACCCCACTGGGGTGAGACCAGAGGTGCATGTGAAAGAAAGGGGAGGAAGAGTTCAGAGTATCAGCTTTGAGGATGGTCAATTGCGCACAGAGACATTCAGGAAAATAGCTACCTTCAGGAGGAAAAGAAGAGAATGTTATTCTAGAGAACATAGGAGCACTGAGTTAGCTGGGACTTGGGCTGGATGGTGGGCATATACATGACCATTGTAGTATTTAAAATTCATTTTAGTTTGTCAAATTACAGAATAAAATTCAATTTTTAAAGCATACAAAGCCCTTATAGCTGATACATCTCAATCAGAATCTGCCTATGGGTGTCAATATTATTAATAATATAATTCTTTTCTATAGATGCTCTTAATAACTATTTTATTTATGGAACTTCTTATGGCAATGTTTTTATATCAAGTTAAATTTTATTTAATAAAGAAACCTTCCCCTGAACACCATTAACAATTCTTACATGAGTGATAATAAAATTACTCTTAATGGTACCTGTTTATATAGGACTACCACTTTACCTCCAATTTAAAAAAAAAAAGTCCCTACTGATTATTTCTGGGAGTCCCCATGGGCAGTGTCACACAAGCTCTTGAAGAATATGCTCAACTACTATGTGCCACCTCCATGACTCCTGTTGCTTGGCTCCTGCCCAAGTGTGGCCCTGGCCCCCTCTGCCAGGAAGTCACTTGCAGAGGATCCTCCACTGTCCCTGCCCTAGACCCCACCCTGAGAGTATCTTTTGGCCTCTGTGAACTATCACATGCCCTGAGATTCAAACTTAGAGGTATCAAAGTGGCCCTGCATTCTTTTAAGTCCTCCAGAGTTCTGAAACCCTACAAGGAAAAAGAAGATAGGATAATGATCCTCTTATCTGATGTTACTATATATCACCTAGGCACTGAAATTGGGCTTGAGCTTAGCACATTCCCTGTGGAAACAGCTTCAACATCCCTCTGCAACCACCTTTCCTCGGGGCACAGACCTGCTGCAATGCAGCTGGGCTAAAGGACCAATTCCAAAGTTTGCAGCAGCAAATGACATCCCGATCCCTCAGGCAGCTCATCTACCTCACCACTCAGTTATGCATGCTGCTCAATGTATCTCAGTTCCAATAGTGGACATGACGAAACAGGAGGCTGGGTCACCACTGGTACCACTTATGTTCCAATTTTTTATTCAATTAGAGAAAAAATAGATTAACTTGGTCAAGGTCGTGATTTACTCTTTATGAAGTCACGTGTGCTAATTGGTTTGTGTAACGCATTTTATAGGAAGCATACTCTCCTCCAGGCACTGCACTTAACAGGGTGAGAGGAGGGTCACAAAGACGGATAAGACATAATGCTCTCCTCAAAGAGCCCTCAGTTTCAGAAGGGAGACAGAGGCATACGAACATACGCTTGATGCAGTTTACAACCTTGAACTCTATGTGGCCTCAAGTAGGTAATTAGACTTCTCAACTACTGAAATTCAGGTAGATGCTACTTGCAATATATTTTTCTCCTGTTTTTTGATATCAGTCCTTGAGTTTCTTATTTAAATTACCAAGACTTTAGACAAGAAAAATATATACTATATCCTGAAAGAGTTGAAAAGTGGGCCTCTGAAAATGGTATAAAGTTCACTATGGGGGCTGGGGATGTGGCTCAAGCGGTAGCGCGCTCGCCTGGCATGCGCGGCCCGGTTCGATCCTCAGCACCACATACCAACAAAGATGTTGTGTCCGCCGAGAAATGGAAAATAAATATTAAAAAAAATTCTCTCTCTCTCTCTCTCTCTCTCTCTCACTCTCTCTAAAAAAAATAATAAAGTTCACTATATTAAGGACAAATAATAATAACAAAATAGCTCTACAAATAAATACTGGAAATAGACTAAGCAACAGGTCTGGAAAAAGGGGGAGGGGGAGGGAAGGGGAGGGGGGGAGAGAGGAGATCAGGAGGAGCAGGAGGGGGAGGAAAGAAACCTGTATTTAGCCCAG